>NC_090265.1:449173944-449501801 GCF_040414725.1 Anabrus simplex
CAGAACAATATTTAGCCGTCAAAAGGGCTAAAATGAGACCCATTCAACCACGCTCTGCTACCACTTGTTACGGAGCTTTCCGTAGTAGGTAGAGGTGAAAGAAGGTGCGGGTGTGAACGGGTCTCAAGCTACGAAAGTAAAATTAATTTAAAATTTAACAAGGTTATATTTTCTTTTCAAAATAAGGAAATAACAAGCATGGCAGGTACAAAGAAGCAAGTCAAAAGGCTAGTTACAATATTTACAGGATTTGGGCTTCGCGCCCTGACTTCACAATGCTTGGGCAATCAGCTCAGTTTTACCCCAAACACAAGTTTCAACAGAGGGGCAGAAAACCCCATTCATGCCTAGGAGCCCTTGCTCCAAATTACACTGAAAAGCCTCCACGAGGCATACAACACTCAATTTTCAAAAAGAGCCACTCGCTCTCAACTTTAAGCCTCTCAAAGGCCACACCAAACTTCACCTTCGAGTTGTCCTCACTGGACATAGACACAGGGGTAAAATACCCAACCTACTGAGGTCTATTAAATGAAAAGAAGGTTGATTACATGACCTCCAAAATAACAATTTGAGAGGAGGCGATCGGCACTCCTAATACACTTTGTTTTTAAAACCTAATTTGGCTCTTAGGCCACTGATGCAAGGGCTAATCCCATACTACGGAGGTGACTTTAGAAAAGAAACAAATTTACATAATGTTAAGGAAGAATAGGTTGAGAAAAAAGTTCACCTCAAAACAATATGAGTGGGAGATCGAGAGGGTTAAGCACTCTCTATCCCAATACGTAGTTTAAAAGGTAAAATAGATACCAGATTCTTTACATTTTTAAGGAAGGTTACATAACGGAAAAACTTCGGACCCGCCCCGAGAGTTAAACTGCTGAGCTAGCAAAGAAAGAAGTTATTAATTGGCCATTACCTTGTTGTTGACCGCTGCCGAAGAAAGAGGCGCTTCCCGCCCCCTGCTATGTACTTTACACACTGAAAGATGGAACAGAAGTGGCGCAGAGACCCTAAAATCAGCAGTTTATATACTCTCGCGGAAGGTTCTAGGCGTTAGGGGAATGAGAACACCCGCCCACAATCACTTTATTGGAGAATAAAGAGAAACCCCTACACAAGATGAAGAAGAAACACATTATTGGTGGAAAATTAAGTTAAGAAATTCGGGATTGGTTGAATACAAAACAAGGAGAAAGAAAGGGGTATACAGCCAACTTAAACCATAACAGAAGGAAATTTAACAAGAAACAAACTTTTGAAATAAAAATTTCTCCAAAGAACAGTTCTTTTTCTTCGCACTAAGGTGCACTATTGTAGTTCTTCAGTAGTGTCCTCTAGAAGAGAAAGTTCACACTTCTTACTTCAAGCAAAACAAAAACACATCAAAAATGACACAGTTCTAAAACTCCGAAATTTACAGGTAGTGACATCTTCTGAGAAAGTAGAAAATTAATACCGTCAATAAAGTTCAGGTTTCCTCCAGCAGAGGAGTTTCAACTGGCGCACCTTTTGAATTAGCGGCGTGGAGGTGTACCGCCCGGTACAATAATAATAATAATAATAATAATAATGGTTTTAATTCTCACCAACAACTTTCGGAGACGCCAAGATGCCGGAATTTAGTCCCGCAGGAGTTCTTTTATGTGCCAGTAAATCTACCGACACAAGCCTGACGTATTTGAGCACCTTCAAATACACAGGACTGAGCCAAGATCGAACCTGCTAAGTTTTGGTCAGGAGGCTAGCGCCTTAATCCTCTGAGCCACTCAGTCCGGCCCCACCATTGACACATGTCCAAACGCTGTACAAATTTCTCTATACCCTCCACAATGAAGGACGCTGGTTACTGGATGAATCACTCTTCCGCAGAATCAGGAATGTATTGATCGTTGGTGAAACGCCAAAATTAGTGTGATTTTACACCATTTAGGTTGTCTGCGGGTCAATTTCGACAGTCCAGTTTTAATTTACCGAATGGCAGAGATATATTGCTGAGCTTTTTTTTTTTGGCTATTACTGAATGTCTCACAAGGGATGATTACATCGTCTAACATGATGTGCCGAATGGACCTTACTCCGCCTTTCAAAAATTAATGTAGCCTACCTCTGCCAGGTTTCAACTTGTCAATCTTGTGATCCAGCGGCCAACAACAGACGCACAGAAAGAAATGCAGAATGAATTCTCATCACTGAAAGACTTAGAATAGCACAAAAAATTAATAAGTAGAAAATGAATTATTATTTTAACCTCGCAAATCTAATATTGGTCACGGACAGAAAAGAAACGATAGTAGTCCAAGGAAGATCGGGTAGGAAGAACCGGAGGGAAGAAATATGAGAAAATAATGGGAAGAAATTCTATATTTTTCTGGAGATCTCGTACTTGCTAGATGTGTCTTATTAATCATGGTTCCCTGCGAATGATTGTCATAGTAATGGTATGCGGTAAGTAGCAGCAGTGTGCATACTGTGTGAACCGTAAATGAGAGTAGTTCTTCATTTTCCTGGTAAACGAGACTTTGAGTACCGGTATAAAGGAAATGATTCAAGAGAAATTATTAAGTAAATTGTCTTACAGTTGTATTGAACAAGAAGAAAACTGATGATCGAATACCAAAGAAATCCTCTCATCTTGGAAAAATATGCTCTGATAAACCTACAGAACAAAATTACGAACGACTGAAGAATAAGAGTGCGTAACCACTCAAGGATATTTTTATTATATAACACAGTTTGTCGAACGTTTCACCATCGTGCGTGACTCTTCTATATTGTTGGTTGCATCAACTCCTTTCGCTATTCCAAACAAACCAGGTGCTATAGTCTGGTATAGGGATAATCTTCCATATAATCGCAATTCACACGTTCCGAGCTGGAGCCCAGATCAACGGAGCATGATCCAGCATAATGTGTACTCCAGGTTTCGATCTCATACCAACCATGCGAGCATTGACATCTTATATAGAATGTCCCTTGCATCATCTATTTGCGTTATACACGCTTCCGCAAATTTCCAAGTGGAACACTTTGTATAGTTGCACTGCTTAAAACACAGCATTTTGACACAATCAATTATGTTTCCTCGATTAGTATAGAAAGGTATATGCCTGTTCCCATAAGCTCCATGTATTTATGATGGGATAAGAAGGCAAACCATCTTTTAGTAAGTCAATAAACGCAATATGCTACGTAGTGTTCCGTTCATTGTATCGGGAAATTTCTTACAAGTAGGTCTACACGATTTGTTACAAGAATTCATAGCACCGTTGAGGATAAGCTCAATTACTCAATTGACTATAACCCTTTCCAGGTTACTTCATCGGGAAGTACGTCCGGCTCCATGGCTAAATGGTTAGCGTGCTGGCCTTTGGTCACAGGGGTCCCGGGATCGATTCCCGGCAGGGTCGGGAATTTTAACCATCATTGATTAATTTCGCTGGCACGGGGGCTGGGTGTATGTGTCGTCTTCATCATTTCATCCTCATCACGACGCGCAGGTCGCCTACGCGCGTCAAATCAAAAGACCTGTACCTGGCGAGCCGAACATGTCCTCGGGCACTCCTGGCACTAAAAGCCATACGCCATTTCATTTTATTTCATCGGGAAGTACAATTTTGAACGGCTGTAACACTGTGACTGCCATTACATCTTTGTTGTTACACATAATCGAAAGCAAAAATAACTGTTGGTCATTTAGGATTCCCTTTAATTTCATTATTTAGTATAATTTTCCAAATTCTGAAAGAGCTAGACGTAAAACAATTTAGGATGTCTGCGTTTACCGAATGGCATTGATCTATTGCTGAGCTTATTTTTTCGGGTATTACTGAATGTCTCACAAGGGATGATTACATCGTCTAACATGATGTGCCGAATAGACTTTATTCCGCCTTTCAAAAATCGATGTACCTCTGCCAGGTTTCAACTCGCGATCTTGTGATCCAGCGGCCAACAACAGACGCACAGAAAGAAATGCAGAATATATATAGGCTTAATTTGTTTCTTATGTCATTATTGCAAACTTGTAGGAAACAGGACATGCAAGGCCATTCATCAGGCGCTAGTTATACATTCCGTAGGGGGTTCACATGAACTTTTAGCAACAGACACGTTCTAAAGAAAAGCATTTTTCTTCAAGCGATGTATTTCTCCTTTCTCTAGTCGCCTTGTATTTGCAAGATGCAGACCAAGTTTCGAGGACGAAACTGCATTCTGCGTTCAGGAAGATGTTCTCAGTCACAATCCTGTTTAACGGTCTTATGCTAACCTTGCGCCGAGTTGCGTGAAGTTATGGTAGATGATAGTTGTAAGGGGAAGCACGTGAAGTATTCATTTATCTAGGAGCACACCCAAGGCTGAAAACTGTAGTTGTTGTGCAACAGAAGGATGATGATGATGGAAGACAATGCCATTGTGAACTTAATGCGACACACATTTAGGATAGGAGATGTTTAATTGTTAAGAAAAACGGTTTCAAGGTATTTATTGCTAACACATGTAGTCATAAGAAGATTACAGTTGTTATCGATCAATTATTCGACCTTCGCTCTGAGATATCCAAATTCACATTCGATCAGTAATTTTCGAAAACTATCGATGTTCTTCAGTTCGAATATTTAAGTTTTACTCTCGTAATTGCCTATTAGTTTCGCTTATATCACTACACGTGGTGTAGTGTGTAGTGTGTCGTCCTCTGATGAAAGTTAGATTGAACTTCTTCAGTCCTTTCTTTGCCCACGATGTCTCAAATTGGCGCTGATTTCAATTTTGGGAGATTTTTATTATCAATCAGGATCCATCGAACCTCATATACGATAACTTAACAAACAGACACATGATCGATAATATTTCAATGACAGTGCTCCTGACAACAGACTTTAGAGAACTTTCAGTTGAATTTGAGTTAATTTTCAATGAATTTCCTGCTTGTAAATTTATGAAGAGTGTTTCTCAAGAAGTTTTAATTTTCAATGCAAACACATGGAGATTCTACATAATCTAAGGCAATTTTGAGATTAAAATGCATAGATTTCCAAAAAAGAAGAACTGAATTTTGTAACTGGTTTCCAAGCTCGAAGATTTTCATCACAAAGAATCCCAAAGAATACGATAGTAAAATATTCTGTTTCTTTAAATATTTATTATACAGTATTGTACTACAACACAGCGAATCTACTGGCCATTTAGAAAAGTGCAGACACATCTTCTGCTAACAGTGAAAGCATTTTTACGGTACGTTGTTCAAGAAACTACCTGTACAACGAGTACTGTACATTGTTTCTCCGAAAGATCATACAAGTTCAGATTAGGAGTTTCATAGTAGTTGACTATGATCCTGGAACAGAATGAATTCAGATATGAATGGCAGAAACTAAATATATTAGAACACAGATACTTTACATAATTGTTGGCTTCTGACACCACTTTTGGCTCCTTTCAGAGAAACTACGGAAGGTTTTAGAACAACATAAAGTAAATAAGGTAAGGTAAAGGTTATTCTGCCCGAAGGCAGGTCCGAACCTCCGCAGAGGTGTTCCTGAGCCGGAGTTTACGTGCGGTAGGGTGGCCAGTTCATTTCCGCTCCTTCCTTCTTAACAGATTTACTAGCACGTGAAAGGACTCCTGTGGGAAAAATTCCGGCACCTCGGCGTCTCCACACACTGTAAAAGCAGTTAGTTGGACGTAAAACCAAACGCATTTAGTGGTAGTAGTTGCTAGATGTGGCCGCCTCTATGGTGTAGTGGCTAGTGTGATTAGCTTCCACCCCCGGAGGCTCGGGTTCGATTCCCGGCTCTGCCACGAAATTTGAAAAGTGGTGCGAGGGCTGGAACGGGGTCCACTCAGCCTCGGGAGGTCAACTGAGTAGAGGTGGGTTCGATTACCATCCCAGCCATCCTTGAAGTGGTTTTCCGTGGTTTCCCACTTCTCCTCCATGCAAATGCCGGGATAGTAACTAACTTAAGGCCAAGGCCGCTTCCTTCCCTCTTCCTCGTCTATCCCTTCCAGTCTTTCGATCCCCCACCAAGGCCCCTGTTCAGCATAGAAGGTGAGGCCGCCTGGGCGAAGTACCGGTCATTCTCCCCAGGTGTATCCCCATACCCAGAGTCTGTAGCTCCAGGACACATGAACTTGAGGCGGTAGAGGTGGGATCCCTCGCTGAATCCGAGGGGAAAACCAACCCTTGAGGGTAAGCAGATTAAGAAAGAAAGAAAGTAGCTAGAAAGTAGTGATCGATTTGAGAGCCAAAATGCTTTATTTTAAGTAATTAAGACGAAGTATGATTCAATTGCTCTCATATCCTACAATAATTAATTTCGTTACCAGAAATACTTGAATTTACTCCACAAAGTGCAAGATACCTCTGTAGTGAAGCGAAGGAAAGTGTAATATGTTTACCTCCCTAACTAAGTGTTTCATGTCGATTAAAAGCTAGCTGTCAGGGTAACGCTAATAAAGAGTAACTAAGTATCATCAGATAGCCAAAACATGTCGGTCCAAGGAGGCAGACCTCCCAAACGCAAGAAGTAAGGGACAAGCCCATAGTGTCACAGGTCTTCTTGATCGATACCAGGGTCTGGGGAAACGAAGGGAAGGGAAGGGTGTTATTTGAATACAAGACAGCCGTGTTAACGACTGGATTATCTTGCTCAGAGCTCCACGACCTCCCAAGTGAATATACTGCTCCAGAAACAATAGCACGCGATCGCGCACTTCCACTTACACTCATGTCAAACTTCTTTACCATTAATTAACTATAAAATCCATCCACATAATACGTCCCGTGAACGAAGTAATTGCAAATAGATTTGTAGCTCAAGAAGTTGCAACTGCTCGGATGGCGTATGTATGTATGTATGTATGTATTGAATATTGTGATATCGACTACCTCAGACTCACAGTGTTTCAGTAGTAGGAGTACTGTTTTAATCCTGACCTTTCTTCCTCAGCAAATAAATGCTGAGAACTTGAGAGATAAGTTATTTTCTGTAAAATATTTTCAGAAATGCAAGGGATAAGCAACAGGTCTAATAATTACACCATCGATGACAACATGAATAGGCTGGAAGGAATTTAATGAGAGTAACTAACGATATATCTTCATCTTTTCCCATTACTTGGGGTCGGCTCAAGAGTAAGCCTAGTTGTACATCCGGATGCCTTCCCCGAAGCTAATTCTATGTGGAGAGACATATTCACTACTGCGTGTTTCTGTGGTGTTTGGTAATGTGATGTGCTGTATTTTTGTTTTTACAATTGGCTTTACGTCGCACTAACGCAGATAGGTCTTATGGAGACGATGGGTCAAGAAAGGGCTAAGAGTGAGAAGGAAGCGACCATGGCCTTAATTAATCCACGGAAAAACACGGAAAACCATCCTCAGGGCTGCCGACAGTGGGGTTCGAACTCACTATCTACCGAATGCAAGCTCATAGCTATGTGATTCAAACCCCACAGCTACTTTTTCGGTAATGTGTTGTGTGTAAATGAAGGTTTGTATTAAGATCCAGGCCCATAGCCTACTGTAGTTGAAACAATTAGACGGGGCTAAATTTTTTCCGGCCGGGTCTGCAATTGGATCCACTGCCTCTCGCATCAGTTAGCTCCTCAATTATTTGTCTCCAGCCCTCGGTTCAGAATTAGAATCCTTGGGCTGTCCGGAAACAGAACCCGCAGCCTCCATGTACGAATTGGAAGGTGTGATCTCTTGGATCAGGTCCCAAACACCGTTATCATACATGAATTTGCACCCAACGACCACATGAATTCACCCCACCGGGATTCCTATTTAAAAACATGATTTCGTCCCTACCCGTCCTGCTAGAAACATTTTACTTTACATTTCAAACTGACTTAGGACATCCAAAGCTTATCCCGCTTTTCTACTGCGCCGAGTATGGTGTGAGATGAATCTTCGTAGCGAGTTCTTGCGACCGGAAGCCCTTCCTTTATTTATGTATTAATACATCCATAACAGGATATATCCCCAATAACAATGGATGGTACAAAATACATTCAATATATAAATGGTACCTATATGTAGAAAGTAATATTTAACAATTAAAAAACCAAGATTGCCTTGACTAAATTAAGAATAATTTAAACACATTTTCAATAAAACATACACACATATAAAATATTACAGTTAAGGAAGATAAAACAAATAAGCAGAGAAAAAAGAAAAATATTCATAAGAACAGCAAATACACGAACACATATACATTTGAAAAATAATAGTGGCATTACATACATCATATTTCAGTGCTGAATTAATTTTCTCCAATAAATTATTCATTATAATGTAAATATTGTTTTAACATTTTTGAAAATATAGGAAGTGATCAGAGCAATTAATGATATGAAACGATATATGATTTATTTAGTGTCAAAAATTTCGTCTTTAAGGTCCGTATTGAATCGAGATTTACATTCAAAAATATTAGGTATAGAGATCCACCTATTCAATGCTAGAAATTGTGATAGTTATTAAATCATCACATATCTTTATTTATTCACATTTGTTACTACATACTGAAGAATAATTATAGTTTTGGTAATTTTTAACTGTAAAAAATATTTGGTCTTCACTCCTCTATGCACATTCTCTCACGACATATCTTGAAACATACGCAAATGTTTCAGTTCGCATACCAACACTTTAAAATTATTTGCATATATCATTTTTAAGAACCTATGTTAATGTAGCTTTTTAATGTCGTTGTTATACTTTACTAGGCTTATGATGGCATACCTTATTGTCGAAATAAATATATATATCTCGATTTTTAGTATTGAATAGGTGGATCTCTGTACCTAATATTTTTGAATGTGATATATGATAGCAGGAAGGGAGAAATTGAAATGACGGCACGTAGCCTACTCCTGTTGCATAGTACCAAGGGGTCTGCTTAAACCTTAACGTCACCATCCGACGGACAAATCACCATCAACAGCGCCATATCCCCTCACTCCATATGAAAACTGTAGAGAGGTTTAGAATTGAATCCAGGCTTTTGTCATGCAGTCTAGTGATTAGAATTTGTAAACCACCACCTCTCCTACCCTCCCGGCCAACTTTCCACTGGTGATTTTTATTTCCACCAACAGGATTCAAACCGTCTAAGCACGGTGTCATACCATATAGATTTGACGCCTTAGCGATCATGACAACAAGGTGGGCTTACGCGGTGTAGAGTGCGATATCTAAGAAATGAAGATGAACAACATAGAGATGGCAACACGTACTGCAATTCGCTCACTGAATCCGGGTATTGTGTCTCTCGTAATAACAGCAAAACTATTAATGCCGCCATCGAGCACAGAATAAAATAGAATACACCACCAAAGTGATGAAAGAGTTGATGTTAGTGGACACGCGTCGGCACCCTATTACTTGGGCAAAAACATTGGAGACTGTTTGCTATCTATTTTTCATCAATGTACGATATTTAAAATAAAGAACATAATTCCGTACTATGATTCTGATTTACTCAGATATTGTAATGAATTACAAATAGAAGCAATTAGAAAGGTACACGAAAATGACAGTTTAGCTGCAGAAGGTTTGAACCAATTCAAACATCTTAAAATGTCAAAGCCAGCAGGGTTTCTATCTGGACTGTACCCGATCCCTGTTCAGTAAAGTTAAAAAGTTTTCCCATAGCACATAATTAAAATGTTTAAACTAAGGAACGAATGTAAAAGCTCTATATTCAAATATAGTGAACAGATTGTAAACCTGAGCAATGGAGAACGAGGCATTATTGAGATTGCAAGGAATATTTTACAAGATTCATTTGGTTTCTCTTTGCAGTCAAAAGATTTTTTTCTTTGAGAATGTAGCAGACCAATTTAACGTCATCAACCATAACATATTTTGAAAGTTGATAAAATGATTTACACTAGCATTGACTCCGTATAATTTGATGATGTTAATGGAGATGTACATTATCCTGTTGAATGTCTAACTCTGTTCGTCCTTCAGGCATGCCACCACACAACCCAGATATGGGCCTAGAAGTTGGATATGTTGCAATTCGTCTCAATCGAAACTAATTATGGTTTAAGCAACGGAACGAGGTTGACTGTGGTAAAGCTAGATAAAAATACTGTCCATGAAGATATTCTGACCGGAAGATTTGGCCGTGCGGTTAGGAGCGCGCAGCTGTGAGCTTGCATCCGGGAGATAGTGGGTTTGAATCCCACTGTCGGCAGCCCTGAATATAGTTTTCCGTGGTTTCCAATCTTCACACCAGGAAAATGCTGGGGCCGTACCTTAATTAAGGCCACGGCTGCTTCCTTCGAACTCCTAGCCCTTTCCTATCCATGAGACCTATCTGTGTCGGTGCGACGTAAAGCCACTAGCAAGAAAAGAAATTCTGATGGGCTCAGCTTCAGGAAGAATGTGTTTCTTTCCACGAATTGTATGTGACATTTTTTTGTAAATTCAGCCTTCTCTTACAATCAACAAGTCGCAGCGAAAAACTTTACGAACAGTTGGAATAAATCTCTCCCCTCCTGTGTACAGCCATAGATAACTGCAAGCAGCTTTCTTAAAAGTTCGCAGATCGATAGACGTCAAAGTGCAGTTTCCATCAATACGATTTTTAACATAATTTCAAATTTCATAATACCTGTTATGATTCTCTTAAATGACATGCTTGTAACATGGGAAGTGTAACTTTTATTCCTAAAATACATTAACATGTTAATCGCAATTTTTCAATTATGTTTCACGTACTAATTTCAACTGTCAAAGACAGGTTTACATACCATTAATTGATCTAAAAGGGAATGCATACAAATTACAAATTACCTAAATATTATAAAATAAAGTGTAGGAAGTATGCACCAAAGGATTATCTTCATTTCTAGAGACGTTTAAAAGCCGCTTTTCTAACGAAATCATATCTTGCTATCGAACTTCGGCTATATTCTATAATTTTGTTTAAAATGAGCTAGACGACCGCCTCTGCGGTGTAGTGATTAGTGTGATTAGCTGTCACCCCCGGAGGCCCGGGTTCGATTCCCGGATTTGAAACGAAATTTGAAAAGTGGTACGAGTGCTGAACGGGGTACGCTCATCCTCGGGAGGTCAACTGAGTAGAGGTGGGTTCTATTCCCACCTCAGCCATCCTGGAAGTGGTTTTCCGTGGTTTCCCACTTCTCCACCAGGCAAACGCCTGGATGGTAGGCCTACGCTATTAAGGCCACGGCCGCTTCCTTCCCTCTTCCTTGTCTATCCCTTCCAATTTTTCCATCCCCCCGCAATGCCCCTGTTCGGCATATCGGGTGAGGCCGCTTGGGTGAGGTACAAGTCATCCTCCTCAGTTTCATTCCCGACCCAGAGCCTGAAGCTCCAGGACACTGCCCTTGAGGCGGTAGAGGTGGGATCCCTAGCTGAGTCCGAGGGAAAAACCAACCTTGGAGGGTAAACACATTACGCAGAAAAGTTGAATTAATTAATTTATTTATTTTGCACTGTCCTATGTCATTACGGCTGCTTATGTGGATTTTTATAAGCAGGGCTGGACGAGGATAGAATATGGGGGGGGGGGGTTGAATCCACTTGACTGTCCAGCAGCTTCTTAGCGCAATAAGTGTTCGAATATATGGCCTTCTACAGTAATGCACGTTTGAACACGCCGTTGAGCTGCCATTCGGTCTCTTTGTATCATTGTAGCTGTTTCGGATTCACAGGCTTCCGTAATAAGGTTTCGGAGGCTTTTAGGACTTTCCGGCTGCTGAGCGTACAGTACATCCTTCAACAGCCCCCATAGGAAGAAGTCCAGTGGCGTCAAATCAGGAGATCTAGCAGGCCAGGTGACAGGTCCTTCCCTTCTTATCCATCGACCGGGAAGTGTAACATTCAGGTTTTTGCGAACATCTGCTGACATGTGAGGGGGAGCTCCGTCGTGTTGATACCACATGGTTACGCGCTCACCGAGGGGCACATCCTCTAGCAGGAATGGTAGTTGGTCTTGAAGAAACTGTAGGTATCGGGCTCCTGTCAAATGATCCTCAAATAAATATCACCCAATTAGGTGATCACCCAGTATACCACACCAGATATTTGTTTCCCATCGTGCCTGAAACGCTGCCTACCTTAACCAGTGGGAATTTTCAACACTTCAGTAGTGCATATTATGGCGATTCACAGAGACATTATTATAAAATCGTGCCTCGTCCGAAAATAAAATGTGAGATACAAACGCTGGATCATTTGCTACTTGCGTCAGTATCCACGCACAGAAATCAATACGAGTTTCGAAATCTCGTCCGTGGAGTTCTTGATGTGGTTGAAGGCGATACGGACGAAAGAACTGGAATGCAATATCATTACAACAGACGACTGGCTGATGTTGGCCTGTTGTGCTATTGCCCGGGTACTCGTGTGAGGATTCTCCCGGAAAGTGTTCAATACCATCTCAGCAGTTTCACCGGACGTAACTGCTGCCCCTCTAAAGTGACCTGTTCGGGAATGGGACGAAGTTACACGCAAACATTGCTCCACCCTCCTAAACGTATTTGCGTTTGTTTGTTGTCTGTGTGGAAATCTCTCCTGGTACAGGCGCCGTGCTTCCTCTGCGTTCTATCTTGCTTCGCCGTAGATAAGGAGCATGTCAACATACCCATCTGCTGAATACATAGCGAAGAAATGGCCAGGACTGCTAGGCTACACCAAGTGTTAGGCCACTACACATTCAACATGCATACTATTGGTCGAATGTGGCGCGAATGGCCTCTTATTTGACACTCAAAGTTTAAAATGCGAATAAAATTATTTATTGCTCGTGGGATTCAAACAGTCCTACCTACGCACCATGCGTCAACACGTCCGTGGTTAGTCCACTACACCACGGTTACTGTTGCGTCTAGTTTATCAGAAAGATTACTTTGTGTAAAACTATGTCCCACTTCACCAACTTGCACACTTTTTCTATCAGTATGCCATCGCTTTTAGCGGTAATTTCATAACCAATCGAAAGCTTATAATTGGCACGTACATTTTACATAACCGTATGACGGTTTGATGTATTGTCACATATATGTTGTTGTAAAAGTTTGCATTGATGACACAATACGTGCTTTAAAGGCGACTGTAGCTTGGTATACGGCAAAGGAAAATCGACGATCATCCCATTGACGTTCGTTGGGATGCCTAAAAGCAGAAACATCAGGCACGGCTGACTCACCCGGTATGTACCAAGTTTGGTTGAGAGATATGCTGGTACATACTTACATATAGGCATACATACATAAAACATACTGTACATACATATACAATCTCATTCATTTTGGACATTTTCCTTTTCACCCGTTCTCACCGCTCGATGATGGCTGAACTTGGACTTAAATGTCATCCGGAGTGTTACTACTCATCTCACCAACATCGTAAACTACGGATTAAACACTAATACAAGTATTTTTGATTATTTGTACATGTCACTCTCTCTCCAGATAGTATTAAGTCATAAGTATACGAAGTTTGGTTGAACATGCAGGTTTGCCTATAGTCGCCGTAATTTTTAACCCGTGAGAGGGCGCGTAGTCCACCTCTGTGGTGTAGTGGCTAGCGTGATTAGCTGCCACGCCAGGAGGCCCACGTTCAATTCCCGACTCTGCCATGAAATTTGAAAAGTGGCATGAAGGCTGGAACGGGGTCCACTCGGCCTCGGGAGGCCATCTTCGTAGTGGTTTTCCGTGGTTTCCCACTTCTCCTCCAGGCAAATGCCGGGATTGTACCTAACATAAGACCACGGCTGCTTCCTTCCCTCTTCCTTGCCTTTCCCTTCCAATATTCCCATCCCTCCACAAGGCCCCTGCTCAGAATAGCAGGTGAGGCCGCCTGGGTGAGGTACTGGTCCTCCTCCCAGTTTTATCCCAGAACCAGAGTTTGAAGCTACAGGACACTGCCCTTGAGGCGGTAGACGTGGGATCCCTCGCCGATTCCGAGGAAAAAACCGACCCTGGAGGGAAAACAGATTAAGAATGAAAGGAGAGGGCGCGTAGAATGTTCGAACGCCAGAGGTCACGCACGGAATTTTCCTCCGTGATCATTATAAAGAAAAACAGAGCTTCACTTACGATATATTTGTGTCACAATTGATATTCATTTATATGTGGAGTATTACAGTAACAGAAATACATTCTCATTGGCGCCATACGTCGGCGTTAAACTTTTTCGTACCTTTTGTTCAAAAATTAAATCTAGAATTGTTAAAATGTATTCTAACGGTAACATAATTTGTATAAAGCTGTGTTATATTTTACAGAAATAGTAAGGCGTAATTAAAACACTAAGAAAACACAATTATTGCTTACTGTAACAATGCGGACGTAACTAAATATATAATTACACTAGGAGTTTTCGACGAATTTCTTGAACACTTCTCGGATTGGTGCGAATTTATCAAGCGATTTTTGTTCCTCTCTGCTACTTATATCGTCAAATCTAAGAGCTCGTATTAAGAACTTGAAATGCTTGAGAGCCACACCAGTGCCAACTGATGCCCAAAAATCTTCCAAACTTAGGTGGGAAGCTTTCAGAATTCTTGATATATACAAAAGACCAAAGACAGCTTGAATTTCTGCGGTCGTTGTGTTCACAGCATCTCTTTCACGGGAATAATTACTTCCACTTTTCCTCTATCCACACGTTTATAAATTTGGTTAAGTCACTCATCATATCGTCAGTGAGGAAGTTTCCACACATCTAGTGGAGAGCATGCTTCAACGGCTTCTCTCCACACTTGAGGTAAAAAGGTTCGTATTTTATTGCGAGCAAAAGTCTTAACATTTTTAGGTGGTGTGTGGACATTCCGGTGTGTTCTCCCACCTCTTTCAGTACTACACAGGTTCGTTTATTGTATTTACTTCATCTAGTTTACCTAGTTCCTGTAATTCTGGAAGATGAATTTCAGAATGGGAGTCGTCTCCCAACACATCGGCATCGTCGTCAATTGGCGTCACTTCTGCCCCTTTAGCGAAGACTTCTTTAGCAGTTTTTGCAGCTCATCACGTTCTACAGTGTCCGACAGTCTCGGAATTCTTTCGCTTTCTTATTCCTTGTCAACGCAGAATGTCAGAAAGTGATCATTTACACACTGAGTATAAATGTTTGCGTAATTTCCGCAATTAAAAGAGGTCGCACGCGGAAGATAACTCCGCCTCGCTGAGAAAAGCGCGTAGTCACACGCGGAGGAAAGCTCCAAGCGTTCACGGAAAGCGCGCTCACACCGACAACGTGATTGTTGCTGGGCTAAAACTTCCCCTACGACTAGCCGACAGTTTGAGGGAGAGATACTGAAAGCACGATCCTGTGACATTACATATTCATAATTATTTAGAGCCCGGACAAAAACTCCGTGAGAGACCTCTCATGGGTTAATCGGTTAGTTCGCTGATCTCTTTATGTAAAGATATTGCTCCTGGCTGTGTGCAACCCGCCAAATACAAAACGTATTGCGGCCTAGGGTAAGCCTTCGCCTGCAATTCTTGGAGTGATTATTTAACGAGCTGATATTATGATAACCCAGATTTAACTGAACTTAAGGGACGTACCAATGTCTGATGATTCACTGGCAGGTAATTCCGGAGATAATAAAACAAACATGAAGGAAACCGTTTCATTAGAGAAGGTGGATAGACTGGACGAATCTGTTTTAGCAAACTTTTTAAATACATAAATGTCTCCTATTTGGGGGTTTTCTCGCTTGACTCAAGTAGGTCTTCTGCCAGGAGCGAGTTCGTGTATCCTCAAACAGATAAACAAGTTCGTCAGGGGAGCGAAATCACACAAATTTTCTCCCTTACCACCCCTCAGCAGGACCGAGTTTGTTAAAACCCGGTTTGCTACCCGTACACATCGGGGCTGGCAATCGTTTTATACGTCATATTAAAATCCAGTTGTAAATCTGGGCTTAATCTAGATCCTCGCCCAAGTAATTAGGAAAAGACCAGGACGAAGAAGAAATAATTGTATGTTTTACGTCCCACTAACTACTTTTACGGTTGCGGAGACGCCGAGATGCTGGAATTTTGTCCCGCAGGTGTCCTTTTACGTACTAGTAAATCTACCGCCACAAGGCTGGCGTATTTGAGTATCTTCAAATACCACCAGACAAAGCTAGGATCAAGAAGCAGAAGAAGAAGAAGGAAAGGAATATTTCTGATAGTCATTTTCCTTCTCATTGAATCCTTCCAGCTTATTAATGTTGTCATAAATGGTGCAAATGCTTTTGATTCGTATTGTTAGCGTAGGATATTATTCGTTAGTCACAGTTGTCGCGTGAGTAGCTGTCAAATAAACTGCAGTCATTGAGATGTTCATTAAATTGAGTGTAGCAGTAATTAAGTATAGGATTAAGATAGATCATCTACTGAAGCGTAGTTCAACGTTCCAATCTCATTTTTAACGAGATCAGCTGTGAGTTTAGGTACGCCAAATTCGCTCAGTTTTATCGCATTTTTTAAATACCACCATCACTCTCTCCTTTCCAGGATGTTGATATTGTGTGAGATCGTGCTTGACCAACGTCTCGTGGTATATACTCCCAAGTTTTCAGGCTATCGGGCTGAGAAGCAGTCCTCTTGGCGGGTAAAGGCTCTTAATTGGATGTGAGGATTGTTCGTTTCTTTTGTTCCATTGAGCTTAAGGGTGTGTGAAGTGAGCATGAGCCCTATCTGAATTTGGTATTAGCCTACTCCTCTTTCTTGCATCAGAACTTTTTTTCATCTTACAGGGTGAGTTTGTGTTCATTTAAGACTAAATTTGTGAGACCAGAAGTGACCTTCACAATACAATACTTCGAAAGTTGGGAGCTTTTACTTTTCTTAGTCATAAAGCCGAAAATCATCGCATTAGTACCCATTAAATTGATTCTTGATCGAGTTTAAAGTTTATAACAGTGAGTATCTTCAGTCTATCGAAACTAACTCAATATAATGTAAAATTTAGAAAATACCTTAAATTATGCCTGACCGGGCGAGTTGGTCGTGCGTATAGAGGCGCGCGGCTGTGAGCTTGCATCCGGGAGATAGTAGGTTCGAATCCCACTATCGGCAGCCCTGAAAATGGTTTCCCGTGGTTTCCCATTTTCACACCAGGCAAATTCTGGGGCTGTACCTTAATTAAGGCCACGGCCGCTTCCGTCCAACTCCTAGGCCTTTCCTATCCCATCGTCGCCATAAGACCTATCTGTGTCGGTGCGACGTAAAGCCCCTAGCAAAAAAAAATTATGCCTGAAAAAGATACCTTTAAAGAGAGTGGAAGCACTTTTGCAACACTTCATTAAGATACGTTCTAACTTCCAAGTATTAGAAGAGTATAAACAAAATTTAAACATGAATGTTTGCATATCTTTTAACGATATTCATCCATTCATAATATATTAACAAAATAAACATGTGCTTAGGTATAATCTGATGATATTCTCTCAAGATTGAAATATGTCACTCAGTTTTTAACTACTGGTATCTTTCTCAGTTAAAATCTGTTAATAAAATGTTCCGTTTTCAGGTATTTTTTAAATTCGTCTTATACTGTTTTTTTCTACAATCTGCTTTACGTCTAACCGACAGAGATATGTTTTATAGCGACGCTGAGATAGGAAAGTGGTATGAGTGGGAAGGAAGTGACCTTGATTAAGGAACATCCCCGGAATTTGCCTGGTCGGAAATTAGGATACCACGGAAAACCATCTTCAGGGCTGCCGACAGTGGGGCTCGAATCCTCCATCTCCCGAATGCAAGTTCACAGCTGTGAGCCCCTAACAGCATGGCAAACTCCCTCGGTCTGAATTAATTTAGACAGAGGAACAACCTCACTGTTATAAATTAACTAAGTCGAAACTAGAAAAAATGGCTTTCATTAGTTTAAAGCAATCAGCTGCACTCTTTCACAACATGTGCATATTCATTGCTCAGGTACAAACCTTGAGGTCATTATTCAAATGTTCCGGCTTCCTCCTCAAGGAATCCAGGAGAGAAATGTTTCCTTCATGGACTGGGTACTGATATAATTGGATCACGTTTGGTCGTAAAGTTGTCGAATGTATTAAAATATTTAGAGTAAGATATCGCGGTTTTTGAGATGATGGTCAATATGAGGGAATATTCAGAGTGATAGGTTCTCGCTGCGAGGGATGAGAGAGAGAGGGGTGACGTGATATGTGGGGTGTGTGGCCCACACTTGTTGGGCGCTATCAGACTACACTGCTAAAGTGTAATTCTTAAAGCTAGTCTAGTACTACTGGACCGCGCATGTAGTAATAATTCTACTCTCTGTTGCACGTGTAATTACAGACTGGTGTGCCATATAATTTATATTGAGGAACTGTCTAACCGATATGGTATTGGTGTACTCGATTCGCCTAAAAGAACGTGGGTTCGATTCTCTTTCGAGAAGTCAAAATATTATATATAAGATTTCCACTTCTAGAGGGTCATATGGCCAGAGTACCAGGTTAATTCGTGGGGACAGAGGCGTCTGAACATGGAGATAGGCTCTCCCTTTCACAATTAGTGCCGGAAGTATGGATAGTGAAAGCCTATTCCTTCCATTCCTCCATGGTCCTACATGACATGCATGGAGATGGCTTTTCCTTTTTTATCTGCTTCTTTGCTAGTACTATATCGTTGAGAATAAATCGTCATGAACAACGGAAAAACTCGTCTTGTTTCAACGTCAATAACGTTAAAAATCGACAGTAAACAGCAAATCAGCAATTGCCAGTCTTCTGCCAGATTCATGATTACCAACCTAAATTTTCGATGAAACTACTGAAATCAGGAAAATGTTTGATGTCTATTTGGTTACTTCGTAATTTTATTCTTTATAAAATAAACTTACGTCAGATGCAGTATATCGCCTACGGAACAGATCAAAACAATTCACCTCTAGAAAAAAGAGTATTGGCTACAGTGTTTCCTTCCCATGTGAAGTGAAAGGAAAATATGCCCAGGTGGGAGAGATTCGCAATAACGAAGATAGTACTTCAAAAGGAATGTACACGATGTGCCCAACAAATTCCATATTAGAGCAATACTGAAGCTGTCGAAACTTGACTCGGGATTCGCTTGGTTTTAATTGATAGCGAAACGAAATTAACTTGGTAATTCAATTGAATATATACTTCGGTTCAAGAAAATCATTTGCCAGGCTGAGTTTCTCAGAGGTAGTGCGTTGGCCTTCTGAGGTCAAGATGTTGGGTTCGATTCTCGCTTAGACCAGTGGTATTTGAAGATACTAAGTATGTCAGCCTCGCGTCGGTAGATTCATTGGAACGTAAAGGAACTCCTACAGGACATAATTCCGGTATCTCGGCGTCTCCAACATAGACAGTGTGACGTAAAACCAATAACTTTATTAGGAAAATAATTTTGGATAGTCCTCAAGTGGATGCCTATGCGATAATGTGCATTAATAGTAGGTTATTCTGAAATGAATTGAAAACAAAATATTTCTTGCAAAACGTGAAGATATTGCACTGGATATACTTCCTTGATCAATTTCTAAAACAACCATCTTATAACATGTGGAGGAATGTGGATCAAACTCTAACATGAATCAATACTTTCAGTAAGACGACCAGCTTGCTTGCTTGCTTAATTTATCGAACGAATTGGCTATGCGGTACAGGTCGCGTATCTGTAATAATTGGTTCGAACCACACCAACGACAGACTTCAAGATGGTTCTCTCCGAAGTTTTTCATTTTCGCACCATGAAAATTCCACCACTATAACTTAATTAAGGCCGAGGCCATTATGGTCCTAGCCTTGGCCTTCTCACCGTAAATCTAAAGATCTTAGTGAGAATACGTAACAAAGAAAGTAATTCATAGAAAACCCTGCAGCATTACAGTCCTTGATGGCCTTTGATATACTAACCAACAGTCGCCGTCTTTTGGGTTGGGGGGACCTAGCGTGGAACAGTCAGCACACCAAACCTTACCGCCATTATTATCAATTAACTAGACTAGAACTGCCATTTCTCCGTACAGGATGTTCCGTCAATTGTCCTCACGAGTCTAAGTCCAGACTTTTCATGGCAGAGTTCTTTTTTTTTTGTAGTTGTTTTACGTCGCACCGGCCCAGATAGGTCTTATGGCGACGATGGGACAGGGAAGGGCTAGGAGTGGGAAGGAAGTGGCCGTGGCCTTAATTAAGGTACAGCTCCAGCATTTGCCTGGTGTTAAAATGGGAAACCACGGAAAACCATTTTCAGGGCTGCCGACAGTGGGGTTCTAGGATTTCTTTTTCGGTAGCTTGCAACATTAACCGTGAAAGCAAGGGGATAGTTTACAAACCTTAAACAAAACAAGTACATACTATAAATAGCGATAAAAAGAAATTGTGTATGTATGTATGTATGTATGTATGTATGTATGTATTTATGCATATTGGGTTCTCAGCCCGAAGACTAATCGGATTTCAAACAGTTCCATTAAGACTTGTCCAAGAAAGCCCATATTTCAGTGAAGAGTTGTCTAGGGAAATGAAGAGCAAAGAATAGTCGTTGCCTTTTTCACAAATCCCGTATGTGTTCTTACATACTAGCCCAAGTAAAGGCGTAGAACTAAGCGAGCCCATAAGACAAGTTGAATGGTGTTACTACGATCACTCATACTTCAATCCTTTCACATTTTCATACTGACTGAGGATTACGAAAGTATCAAACTTCTTCTAGCCCATACCAGAAGATACAGAGCACAGTGATCATTGCTTTTCACCAGATATGGATATGAGTTTGAGGAAACAACTGATTAAATATGTATGCATTACAAAATACAATACACATTTAAAATAAAATGTGGATGTCTGGATGAACTCTCAAAGCATTCAACATTGACTCTCTTACAACAAGCATCTGGAAGTGGAAGGTCATGAAGATACAAAAATACTGACCATTCCATGTGGTAAAAAATGTGAACAAGACAGGGCTGTTATTCTGTGTCGTTTCCAAGCCGTTATCACGTATACCTTGTCAGTAGGAAGATAATTTAAAATTCATTTCGAAAATAATTGCGTATCGTCTAATATTGTAACATTTCTTCGGTAGTTTGAACATGCTCCGTTATAAACTGGCTAATAAAAGCAGCCGAGTCTGTAATTCTGTGATTTACGATGCTTGGTCTGACTGGCATATTTATGTGGTATAATTCGCATCGAGACGTACAGCACTTACGGCGGTCGGTTGTCTAAGACACCAGAAAAATTTCTTCAACTCTGTGGGTCTAGACGCTGGAGTTCATCAATAGTGTCTATGCCATATTACACACTTTACTGAGTAGAGCGCAGTTTTCTACAAGAAAGATTTAAAAATAGATGGTAGTAATTTATCTATTACAGATTTCATTTTTAAACATTTGTGAGTTCACCCTGCCAGCTGAAGTGAAGGATCGATGTTGATGATCATGATGACGATGATATGTGGGAACAAGATTTTGGCTACTATGTCATTTACTAAAATAGGGCTAGAAAGGAGAACCATCAATTTAGTTATCGTTAGTGCCCCATTGTTCTTATCCTTCATCTTCCCAGACTTTTCCGAATTTTTTATCAGCCCTTTGTGTTCACTTGGTCCAGTTTAACGGCTGGATCCCCTTCCTGAAGCCAACCTATAATTACTGTTACGTGTTTCTGTGGTGATTGGTAGTGTAGTGTATTGTGCGTTGTTGAAGAGATGAATATTAAGAGGAACGAAATGTACTTGGTCTCCCAGCTATAGGAATTAACCATATGAAGTTGAAACCCCGACTCCATCAGCTTTCGAACCCGTAGCTCTTTCAACAAAGGCCACTAACGCAAAATATTCAGCCAGGAGCCGCAGTAAGACAAATATTCTTGGTATCTGTGTTAAATCACTCTATTCTCTCATGCATTGCGAAGTTTAATATTAATCATTGGCTTTGCGTTGTTGAAGCAAAACGAATAGAAGGTAATTTAATACTCGAAGGAATAATAATTTTATGACGGCATGTGATTTTCCATTTGTGGAATTAATCGATTTTTCTTAGATAATTATGTTTCGAAATTTTTGGCAATAATGTAGGTACAATATCTTCTGCTTCATACAATAAGTCCGTTGAAATGTTCATATACTAATCCAAATCAATATTTTCCATTTTTTTACGAAAAGAATTGTGATATCTATAGACTATTATTATTAACAGTCATTTACAAACAAAAAATTCACTAATTTTCGTCATGACACTAAACCTCATGGCATTATTGATCATACTACAAAACTTTCATTTATATTGAAAATAAAAATTAATAAATAAAATATAAATTGCGTAATGGAATGAACTAATTTGGATATCAGGGGATTAAAGTGACCCTTATCCTTTTCCTAACGCACTCGGTACTCAACATTTTGTCCACAAAGACAAAGCACATATATATTTAACTATATTCGGATGGAGTGATAAAATAGTAAATTCTGCTGCTTAATGTTATAACAGATTAATGCTCGGTACAATGATGAGCCCTCCACATTTAGCAAGTGCAATTTAGAGTGTAGAGACCAGAGCCAAACAAATACGTACAAGAAATATTAAAAACTAGTGGGCAGTAATTGATCTATTACGAATTTCATTTTTAAACATTTGTGAGTTCACCCAGCCAGCTGAAGTGAAGGATCGATGTTGTTGATGATGATGATGATGACATGTGGGAACAAGATATTGAGAATTTATTTCTTAAATAATATGCATAAAGAAGGACCTGCTATTCCTCCATAATAAATGTTTTACAGGTATATATGCTGTAAGGAGAGCCCCCGTGGCTCAGGTGGCAGCGCACCGGCCTCTCACCGCTGGGTTCCGTGGTTCAAATCCTGGTAACTCCATGTGAGATTTGTGCTGAACAAAGCGGAAGCGGGACAGGTTTTTCTCCGGGTACTCCGGTCATCTTTCATTCCAGCAACACTCTCCAATATCATATCATTTCATCTGTCAGTCATTAATTATTGCCCCAGAGGAGTGCGAGTGGCTTCGGCAGCCGGTACAATTCCTATCCTCGCCGCTAGATGGGGCTTCATTCATTCCATTCCTGACCCTGTCGAATGACAGAAAACAGGCTGTGTATTTTCATTTTCATATATTGTAAGGAAAAAATCGAAAATATTGAATGGGAGATTATGCTTTTAAAACCAATAAACTCATTAGCGTAGAACATTTTAGTTTGTTCGCTCTTATTGGTTTTGTTTATGTTACTGGACTACAGTTTTAAGTGTAAGTAGAAACTATATGGTAGTGATGACTGTTGTTCCATGCACCAAAACAAAGGGTTAATTGACTTCAGCTAAAATGGAGAAGGGAATTTGAGCCGTTGTAGTGCCTCAAAAACGATAAAGGTTCTGAGAGAAGATCAGAGTTACGCTAGTTCCCACAACTGAATTCTGTATAAGTTCAAAGAAAAAAACGAGTTGACGAGATAAGCTGTAGAAGTAATGTGACGCATAGGAACTTAGCACAAGTTAAGTGGAAGCAATGACAGATTCAGTCTGATCTCCGCGGATCTCACGACAGCTATTGCAAGTTTATGCGGCGTAGCAACTGTCCACAAATGTATTTAATTTTAGAATGTATTCACCGAGCGAGTTGCCCGTGCGGTTAAGTGTGCGTAGCTGTGAGCTCACATTCAGGAGATAGTGGGTTCGAACCCCACTGTCGGCAGCCCTGAAGGTGGTTTTCCGTGGTTTCCCATTTCCGCACCAGGCACATTCTGGGACTGTACCTGATTTGTTCTGGGTGATTTCCGACAAAGGAGTAGTGATACTAAACTGTTGCAAACTTTGGATTGGGAAGACTTGGGAGTAAGGAGACGAGATGCTCCACTATGTGGTATGTTTCGAGCTATCATAATATGAAGAAAAAGTTGCATTCGAGAGGACAGATTGGGGCAAATATTTATTTATACGACGAGGAGTAAGGAATTGGAATAAATTATCAAGGGAAATGTTCAATAAATTTCCAATTTCCAAGTTCCTTGGAAATATTTAAGAAAAAAGCTAGGTAAACAATTAGGCCTATAAATAAATGTAAATATGAGGCAAACAATTGGTAGGCAATCTGCCACTTAGGCGATCACTCTAAATGCAGACAATTTATTTATTTATTTATTTATTTATTTATTTATTTATTTATTTATTTATTTATTTATTTATTTATTTATTGCTTGATTGATTGAAGGCCACGGCCGTTTTCTTCCCACTCCTAGGCTTTTCCTATCCCATCATCGCCGTAAGACTTATCTGTGTCGGTGAGATGTAGATCGACTTGTAAAGAAAAACGAATGTCTTCAATTATAATACTACATGGGTTCAGAAATGGAAAATATGCACAACGTTTTGATAAATGTTTTTATCTCCGTGAAACGGGCCCGTTCAGAAACTTGAGATTCAAATCCCAACAATTAGCAAGAGGAGATTCCTGAAATTCCCTCTCAAGCCACCCAGAAAATGTCAAATCGAAGGACTTGCAAAACGACAGCCGATATCATACATTTTCTTATTATTACCACAGTGTAATTTTCATGCTTACAGATTTCAGAGACATGAATGATGGTTTCGAGGAACAGTCTCGGAGTGATCGCGTTTATCTACTTGTGTATCTTCTGTTTAGTTTCATTCATACCCACTTTTTTATTCCCGTTCCTTCGTACATATATCCTATTGCCTCGTCACGGTTCTTTAATCAATATGCGTTATATATAAATTCTCACCAAATCACTCAAACTACGTTTGTCGACCCGTGACTGTTTGGGCCAGGTGGAGATTTGTCCGTTTGGAAGGTCGTTATGCGGGTAGGGCCCATTGTGCTGTCTCACGAAGTGCAGTGACTGATTGCGTAGAAGATTTCCGATGTGCAGCTCACTCATGATACCTTCCACTAGTTGGAAGGTAACTGCTGAATATTAATAATCATAGTAGTAAGAAAAGCAGAGAAGAAGAAGATTTTCTCATTTGCAATTTTCCTTTAAAGCCAGCCTTATGAAAGAAAGTTCAAGCTTGGTGTTTTAGGCCCTCTCAGAAACCCCACCCTCTTGCGGAATTATTTTGAACAGCATATAGCTAAGATCTTATTTACCCTCATCCTAAACTTAAACACTAAGTTTCATAAAAAATTGTTTGTATGTGATGCTGTACTAGACAGACAGACAGACAGACAGACAGACAGACAGACAGACAGACAGACAGACAGACAGACAGACAGACAGACAGACAGACAGACAGACAGACAGACAGACAGACAGACAGACAGACAGACAGACTAAGTGAACATAATATCATATTGGCTCTTAATTTCCCTGTCCGCCATTAACAAAGGACAAGCATCAGATTGATATTCAAAAAGCACAGATAGCTACTATTTGCTTTACGTCGCACCGACACAGCTAGGTCTTTTGGCGACGGTGGGATAGGAAAGGGTTAGGACTGGGAAGGAAGCGGCCGTGGACTTAATTAAGGTACTTCCCCAGAATTGGAATGGTGTGAAAATGGGAAACCATGGAAAACCATCTTCAGGGCTGTCGACAATGGGGTTCGAACCCACTATTTCCCGGATCAAGCTCACAGCTGCGCGCCCCTAACCGCACGGATAACTCGCCCAGTAAAATCACAAATAGAAAGACGATTTTACATACATAACTGCCATAACTAATAGGATGTCATAAATAAATAATTATAGTGTATATGGAAAGAGCTAGGAGTGGGAAGGTAGCGACCGTGGCCTTTATTAAGACACAGCCGGGGCATTTTCCTAGTGTGAAAAGAGAAAATTTTTAAAACTGCCGACAGTGAACCCACCATCTCCCTAAACTTGCTGCTCACGACAAGTACGAGGTAGCCAACTCACTTGGTGAACATATTATTATACGGACTGTAGAGTAACATGTAATCGTTGCTGCTTGATCGAATATAAATACTAAATTTCAATAACATTCCTTGCTCTTCTTCCTAAAACTGCCTTCAAACATTTCATGTTATGTCAAATCTTCTGTGCTGGATATCTAGTGCTGACATGTTAGCTTCGAAAGTGGGGATCTGGCTGAGTGAGACTCATTTTTGCGGTGTACGTTCTGTTCTGCAGGGGAGAAATATAAGGGATAGGGAAGGAAATGGAATGGGGAAAGCCCATAAAATATTGGATATATGGGAAGCCAGAAGTGAGATACATTGATTTATCAGGTTAGTTAGCTTGGCATCTCGATTGAGACGTCATGTGGGAAGTGATAGGCCCAAGGTGGGGAAAGAAGGGCAATGCAATAAGAAAGAATGGAGATATGATGAATACAGACAGGCGACAGTGTACTCCATATCCTTGATCAGCTGCACAAGACATAACTAAGTCTGGCTCAGCGGGATTCTGCGTATGTTTACACCTACACTCAACACAATAGGAAAAATTGAAGCAAAATTCATATACGAAACATGTCTCTTATCTTCAGCTGAGGATACACTCAGACGTGTATGGCAAAAGACGAACATTGAACATTAAATATCCGATTTAATTTAGATTCATCGAGTGAGTTACATACGTGGTAACGGCCACATTGCTGAAAGCTTGCATTCGGCAGATGATGGGCTCGTAAACCACCATAGGTAGATTTGAAGGAGGTTTTCCTTGGCTTCCCATTTTCACGCCAAACGAATGTTGGTACTGTACCTTACTTAAGACCACGACTGCTACTTTCAAAATCCTAACCCTCTCCTATATCATCGTTACCGAAGACCTATGCGAGTAGAACTAAGTTAAATCACGAGAAAACGTTTATGAACTCCTATTACTTCACAAACCTGAAAACATAACAGTATTTTAAAACCACAAGTTATTATCATTTGAAAAGTCAGGCTATAGGAGTATACAATTTGTATACAGAACATAGGCCTACTATCTGAAATTCATGGTCACTTTGTCCACTTTCCATGGAGACAAAGTTTATTAATTTGTTAACTTTGATGAATATTTGGAGAACTAAATACTTTTGCATCTTCCAAATACACATTGATTATTTGTACCCAATCTGCAGTGAATACATTATGAATATGGGGGTCCAGGATTTGATCGTCCAAGATTTCGCGTTGGTCATTGATTCGGCCTGATAGGCACAATTTAAGGAGTTACTTGAAATGGGAAAGAACGTCCACCAACCGGAAACCATCCTTAAAGATTCAGAGTGACATGGCACATATCATAGACCATGAGGCGCGAATACCCTCTTTTCTGAGGATTATTCATATTTTTGCTAGCATTAACGCTTAGGGTATTTCGGCAGCGGTAGGGTATGAAACGGTGCAGTGAACGTAATTTAGATAATAACCCTGTCTTGTCAAGTGTGTTAAATTGGGAAGTAACGGACGGAGTAACTGGAGTTCGAAGTCAGCGTCATCCAAATGCTGCCATTAACATACACCAAGTACTCATATTCGACATTTTAACATCATCATCAACAACAGTATGTCTTAAGAATGACATAACATGCCTCTCAGCAAACGAGGATTGAATAATGGAAGCAGCATGTTTAAATATGATTTGTTCATTGACCAAAGTCACTCTATTTCATAGACAGAGGGAGGTAACGAGCAGTTGCGGTATCATCATATTATATGCCACGTGGGTTGTTACACCTGTGACGTAATATAAGGGCCGAAGGTAATGTGATATGATGTAGTGTGGCCTCCGGAGAGGCCTAATGCAGACCTTTCTATCTGATGCCCATGGGTGACCTGCTCATCAGTGTGTGATGTGGTGGTGATGATAATGAAGTAGGGGGAGGTTGAAACCAGGTGATGGCACATAGCCTACTCCTGTTGGTTAAAAACAAGGGGTCAGCTCAATGCGTTACGTCCTCATCCGAAGAACGAATTACCACACACAGCGTCGTATGCCCTCAATAAATAATATGGACACTGTAGGGATGTTTGAAATTGAACCCAGGCTTTTGGTAAGCAATCTAGTGATTAAAAATTGTATACCACCACCTTACCTACATTGCCGGCCAACATATTGATGGTGATTTTTTCCACCAGTACATAATAATAATAATAATAATAATAATAATAATAATAATAATAATAATAATAATAATAATAATAATAATAATAATAATAATCGTACGGACACAGCTATCGTGTACAGGCATTTTTATTCAACACCATTTAGGCTGCTTCCATGTTAATTTCGATGATGCGGTTTATTCTAATAGAAGGCAAAGGAAGCAGAACTCTATTAGACGATTCATGGCTGAATATTAATTAATTTTGCCGGATTACCACCAAATGTGTCTACCGAGATGTATCGCATGACGACATCGTACGATATGGAGCGCCGAATGGGCAATCTTTATCCGACTACCTCTACCCAGTTTAAGCACACGATCTTGATATCCAGAGGCTGAACGATTTTACGGACGGGCGGTAGATGCCCATAACTGGCCACGGCTGGTCCGTGGTCCAACAGCTCTGCACTTTGACCGGCCAACCGAGCAGAGGAGGGGTGGCCACGGCTCTACCGTGTCTGTACGCCTCTGCATTCGGGAGACGGGACAGGGCTGGACATCACGGCTGGCCCCAACCGTCGGCTGTCCTGAGAATGGTTTTCCGTGGTTTTCCATTCTCCTGAACTGAGGCCAATGCCGGGATAGTTCCTAGTATAGGCCACGGCCTCCAACCCCCTCACCTTCTCCGAACATCTTCTTCACCGAAATAAATCTGGCCAGAGAGGCGGCGTCACCGTCTAAGAGGCCCGCCTCCCCCTTCAGGGAGGAATTAAAACATGTCAGCAGTAGTAGTTTTACGGACGCTAAACAACTACTACATAGCAGGAATTTCTAGAAATTCGACTTATTGGAAGATCCATTAAGACATACTTTTGACCCACATTCCATTGTTAAGATTCCAGCTCGCTTCCGTGTCAATGCCCTGTCTGTTATATTGGTGATGCAATGAAGAATAGCTAACTTCAAACTCAGAGAAATTGTATGGAACATAGTCACCCCTATGACGATCAAAAGGTGAAAGCTGACTTTCTGTAAGAGAAGCTCGAAAGTTCTAGGTTATGACTAGACTGGAATGAGAAATATGTAATAATTTGAAATTGGATCCGTTAATTCTCTACCTGAACAGAATACAAATCTGGTGACCAACCTCATGATGTCTGTCGGAAGCAAGTGAAACATGATCACGTACTGATTTATGTGGAGCAGTTTGGTAAGCACTCTGAGATTTACCTAGGACGTGCTTTTGCATTTAACATATACATTGGTATAAATTCTACGTAAACTTCGGTTTTATACAACTGTCATCAGCCACCAGGAATTCATTGAAATATTGAACCAAAACACAGGTTCCACTAAGGTTGTATATTCTACAATATATCGATAGTAAATATACCTCATGAACGGAATTGTAATATTGAAGAAAGTGACCATTAGCTGGAAATAATACATCATACAGACTTTCGAATTCTCTGACGCTTACTGATTCATTCTTATTCTTCTACCACTTTTCCCACACTCTGGTGGTGTTGCAGGTAAGAATCGTGTCGAATATGCGGCGGTGGTTAGCAGTGTGACATCTTCCATGTATATGAAGAGGTATAAATTGAGGCAAACACAAAACATCCAGTCCCTGATCCAGCGGAATTATTCAGGCGAGGCGTAATTCCCGACTAGGCTGGGAATCGAATCCGCGGCCCTCTGAAACGAAGGCCACGACGCTGACAAATCAGCAAAGAAGCGGGAATCTGGCGCTTTCTGAGTAAACCTACATAAACGTGGTTGCCGAAAGAAAGCCACATTTTACACAGGTGACTTATCCAAGATACTGTCGATGAATATTTGACAATGCTAATTACCAGTATTCATTTTGGTGGATATGGCAGCTGGTAATAGCAAAGACACCCACCAGTGAAGCTCAGCTGGTCGATCACGGTGCAAAATGTGTGTATAATTGCACAAGAGTTGAATTATATCCTTGGTGACAGAAGGAACACCTGCCTGCATTCGTGGGATAACTAGTCTGGCATGAGAAGACAATGTAGAGAACCCAATGTTAAATAATTATCTATGTTCATGATTACTTTCGGAGGATTTGAATGTGGTTTTCCTTAACATTTTCACAATTTACTTAAACACATGCTTGGGTAGTTACAATTCTAGCCTTGAATATAAATAAATAAATAAATAAATAAATAAATAAATAAATAAATAAATAAATAAATAAATAAATAAATAAATAAATAAATAAATAAATAAATAAATAAATATAAATAAAACGTTGTTGGTTTTACGTCCAATTAACTACGTTAACGTTCTTTCGTAGGAGATCTTTCACGTGATAGTAACTCTACCGACACGAGGATAGCGTGTATCAACACCTTCAAATACCATCGGATTGGGTCGGGATCGAACCCACCAACTTGAGCTCAGAATGCGAGCGCTTTACTGTCTGAGCTACTCAGCTTTATACATTACTCCGTACATCGTAATATCATATACTGTTTTCCGTTTTATTCTCTACCTTCGAATGTTTATCGAATTCTGTGTCTGAGGCACAGTGTTGCCAACTTATATTATCAAAATCCACTAAATACTACTGAAAATCCGCTAAAATCCTGCCAAGAAATCCGATCTCAAATAACGAGCAATAAAAATTAGAAATAATAATAAATAATAATAAAATTAAATGTCTGCACTCACCTGATCTGTGAGTTTCACTGGGATTAACCCCCCTGCCTGCGACCCGGCGAGCTAAAACTACTGAAGGCGTTTTACTGCCGGGTGCCAACTAGGTGAATCCCCTACCTCGAAGGGCACACACAGAACAGGCCAGTTCATTAAACTATCTTCCTTCATAGCATGAATATAAATGCTACTCTCTCACAGTTCCATTATCTGTCGTCATTCGTCAACTAAGAGATAAGTAACCTTTTCCCACACATTACAGCTTTATGATACCATGATCTCATAACATCAAATCCAAATAACATGTTTTCCTCACGTGACTGCTAGCTCCTGACAGAAATACGGAATAGCTCGGAGACAGACTGGAGTACAAATTTTTAAAAACGTAAAATGGATAAAACAATACATTCCGCTATAATAAATCTATAATTCCGCCAAAAAAATCCGCTGTCCGCTAAATGATATATTTCTCCGCCGACAGTCATCTAATTCCGCCAAATTTAGCGGAAAATACGCTAGGTTGGCAACACTGCTGAGGCATCATTACTCTTACTTTAAATATCGGCGTCTTCTAGGTAATTTGTGGCTCTAGATCAGGGTTTATAATAAGAATGAAAATCACTATCGTCCAGGGGATATATGTCCGTACGTCATTCGGCTGACGCTTTGTGTGAATGAGTTTTGGCCTACCGGAAAGGTACTTTCCTAGTATATTTCTGCAATTGAAATGAGATAAACCAAGCAGACCATTTCGAGATTTTCTTACTGCAGAAATACCTCCTCTGAACTCCACAGCTAACCCTACAACGCCCTGAGCATCTAGTATCTGGCAATAACCTAAGTTAACAGACAGTATTTGTAACCCCAAGTAAGTCAACATAGTAGGCTTTGACAATGCACTTCGTCCTTAAAGTGTCCTGTACTAGCTGCAGACTCAGCAAGTCATCCTCTGTGGTTTTTTCCCATGGCATAGGGGTTAATATTCTAGCTTCCAGTCCAGTAAGATCGACTTTAAGTCTGATTGAAGATCCAAAATGGGGTGTCCTCAACCTCAGCCTCAACTGACAACAATGGGAAGAGAAGTTAGTTAAATTCAATCTCGACCAATCTAGAAAAGCTGTTTTCCCCATTTCTTCGTCACTCGCCCAATCCGATCCCGGGTAAATGCTGGGATGGGCCTAACATACTGAATACAGTTACTTCCTCCTTTGCTTTAAATCCTAAGTAGAAGGCACATAGTAGTCAAGATAGGGCATCAGACAAACTATGTAAGCAGAAGAGGAAGAAGAGGAAGAGGGAAAAGAAATTCAACCCTCCAGTAGACCGGTCGATCTCAGCTCAGTTTACTGGTATTTAAAAGCTTCCTCCTTTGCTCTAAATCCTAAGTAGAAGGCACATAGTAGTCAAGATAGGGCATCAGACAAACTATGTAAGCAGAAGAGGAAGAAGAAGAAGAGGGAAAAGAAATTCAACCCTCCAGTAGACCGGTCGATCTCAGCTCAGTTCACTGGTATTTAAAAGTGCCGTTATACGTCGGTCTCATGTCGATAAATTATGACACCTTGGCGTCTCCGGAAATCACCCTTGCGGGTGGATACGGTAGAATACACCCACAGTATCCCTTACCTGTCCCAGGAGGTGACTGACATGGGGACCCAGGGACTTTGAACTTGGAGGTATGGGTGACAACCACGAAGCCCCACCTGAGTCTGGCATTAACTATATTTTTTTCATATCTACCTCGTCTGATCAACTCCTGTTCTCATCTGACCTCGGAGGTTGCCCTTCCCTTTCTTTTATGGATACCTTCAATTTTCGAAGGATTAGACTTCTTTCCTCTCTGATTAATGTTAATAGAGGATGGTTGTCCACTTCCACTACCTCTCCGCAAATCGTAAAAGTGGTTAATAGTGCGCAAATTCGACGACGTTATTATTCTAACAACCGTATATGACCTTCTCCTTGTGGTAGCATTTATTATTATTATTCGAAGTTCAATTACATAATCATCCCCAAGGCCTTCTCGTTGATTCTATACAAGTAGGTCTAAGCTGGGCGTTAAAAATACATTCATATTTGCCCTTCCAAGTAATCTTATACATTCATAGAGACAACATCTATCTAAATTCATAAACCGAGCTTTACAAGAACGTTCGACACGAGGCCTTATGTTATGTTTTGTCACTATTTCCCAGTCGTTCAAATAAATTCTGCGAAGTGGAAAAAGCAGGTGGGACTGGGCCAGACGGAAGTGTCAATGAGCCGGATGTGGGTCGAGTGCTGTAGTTTGGAGATCCCTTAGAAAACCGATAACATCAATGTGGGAGGATTACTTCCATTTATTTGTTTATTTATTTAGTAAGCTCTAACCTTGCCACTGTAATATACAATTCTGCTTGTTTCAGGGAATAAATATCTGCAAATCAGTACAATCTCTTCATACTCACAATGGGGAACTTCTTATCGAAATATAAACTACCTATCCTGTCAGGTTAAATCAGGGTGCGGTGGCTTCTGGCTTCTCGCCAGAGTAGTCCTGGTTCAACACTGGAAGTGCACTGTCAAGTTTCACGACATTTAAGTTCTCATACCATTTTAATAATAATAATAATAATAATAATAATAATAATAATAATAATAATAATAATAATAATAATAATAATAATAATAATGTTATTGGTTTTACATCCAACCAACTACTTTTCGAAGACGCCAAGCTGTCTGAATTTTATCCCACAGGAGTTCTTTTACGTATCCGTAAATCTACCGACAAGAGGCTGACGTATTTCAGCACCTTCAAATACCACCGGACTGAACCTCCCAAGTTGGGCTCAAAAGACCAGCACTGTACCGTCGAAGCAACCAGCCGGCTAATACCTTCTTGACTATGTTTCCAGTACCAGTACCTTATCTTACGTCGTCTAAATTACATCAACTAGGATGATAAGAAAGTATGGCACTGGAAATATTAACATCAAAGGAAAGACAATTGTGTTAAGAAGTAATAATAACAGTAGTGGAATGTGGCCTCAGGAGACGGTTTTCGAGTTGACGGCCTATAGGCAACCTGCGCGTCTCCTAGTATGTGGTCTTTCCTATGATTAATCCTAATGCCCTAATATGAATTACATTGTTGAAGAAGGCACAAACACCCATCCCCAGAGCCAGAGGATTTAAAAAGTGAAACCGAAATTCCCAGACCCGACCTAGAATCGAACCTGGGATTCCTTGGATCACAATTCAGCATGCTAATCTTTTAGCCATGGAGATATAGAAAAGAAAATAATAATAGTAAGAAAATAGTGTGGACTCAGCTACTGTTACAGGTATTTTGGTGTGACGCAATCTAGGCGTTCTGTTTTATCCTACATATAACAGAGTAAACTGGACCGTGCGTGGTTGGGGGCGTGGCTGTGAGCTGTGAGCTGTGAGCTTGCATCCGAGAGATAGTGGGTTCGAACCCCAATGTCGGCAGCCCTGAAGATGGTTTTCCGTGGTTTCCCATTTTCACACCAGGCAAATTCTGGAGATGTATCTTAATTAAGGCCACGGTCGCTTCCTTCCCATTCCTAGCCCTTTCCTATCCCATCGTCGCCATAAGACCTATCTGTGTCGGTGCTACGTAAAAGCCACTAGCAAAGAAAACAAAGAGTAAACTGGATCTCTTGAGCGATCTATGGCTGAGTTTTAATTATTTTTGTCGGATAAACACCAAATACTGTATATTACCAGAGATCCTATACTTGCCTATATCGTACGATAAAGAATGTCGATTGGACTTTCTCCACCCTTTAAATATCCGGCTGCCTCTGTTGAATTTAAACCTTCAGTCTTCGGATTCGGAGGTCGACACTCTACCACAACCATACAGGATTCGAGGTACTGGTAACGAATATCAAGTTACGAAGCTTTGAAAGATTACTTTTAAAATTTCCATGATCAGTCTTTTAAATAACTCATATCTAATTAATAATTACATTTCTCACAATACTGAACTTAGAAACTAACTAACCACAGCTACAGGAATAAGTTATCATGTGAATAATATGTTTTATTGTAAAACTGAACCACATGCCGTTTCTGAAGATCACAATGAAGTAAATATGAATGTTGTACCAAACCAAACCAAACCAAACTAAACCAAACCTCATGGCACTACAGCCCTTGAAGGGCCTTGGCCTACCAAGCGACCGCTGCTCAGCCCGTAGGCCTGCTGATTACGAGGTGTCGTGTGGTCAGCACGACGAATCCTCTCGGCCGTTATTCTTGGCTTTCTAGACCGGGGCCGCTATATCACCGTCAGATAGCTCCTCAATTCTTATCACGTAGGCTGAGTGGACCTCGAACCAGCCCTCAGGTCCAGGTAAAAATCCCTGACCTGGCCGGGAATCGAACCCGGGGCCTCCGGGTAAGAGGCAGGCACGCTACGCCTACACCACGGATGAATGTTGTACGCCGAAAGATAATGTAGCAACGGTTCATTATTCATAAAACCATTTGCGTACGGACACAAATGTTTATGATAACACTTAAGTGTAAAATGCATTCTTGCATTATGTTTTTAAAGTATGAAATGTTTGTAGAAGTGAAAATTGTTTTAAATATTTTATATCTAACTCGCATAATATGAATTAGGATGTGCTACACTCTGTGCCCGAAGAGTAAGGGAAGAAACGATAACTACTCCTGTAATCTGTGGACGTGAAATATCAACATTTCGATGGCAGAAATGAAGAAATTGACAAGGATGTTCTCTGGAAGAAGTTTCTGTTTTCTAGGATCTATGACAAATTACTTACCCTCTTCTTTGATGGCCCAAGAAAGATTAAACACTACATTCATAGAGGTATATTTGAAGAATGGTGTGACTGAAAAACGTTAGTCCATAGATTGAAGTAAAGAACGCTGACTAATCGATAGGAGCCATTATTTTAATAAAATGTCAATAAACTATACTCGTGTCCTCGTCCCAAGACGGTGCAGCTATTTTCAGGCACTCCTAAAGGAGGTGAGCTGAATGTACCATTTTAGCCACGTAGGTACCAGCCACCCTCCTATTCATAAATCTTGACAGAACAGAGAAAAGTACCCGAGCCACCGAGAACAGCAGGTAATAGTGCCAACCATTAGGCTATGGGGACGGACTTTCTTAAAAATTGTAAAGACGAGAATAAGATTTTGGAGACGGTGCGAAGTACAGAGCTACTACAGGTACTGTATAGTTTTTGTAATACGTGCTTCTGCCACTCAAGCTTAAGTATTACCTTCTAAATAACTGTTACAAATTCAGGCCCCTAGTTCACTCTAGTTGTCAAACTAAGAAACAAAAAGGAAACGAATGAATAACCATTTTAATGTTATTGTTTTTACATCCCACTAACTACTTCTGAAGGTCTTCGGGGACGCCGAGGTGCCAAAACTTTGTCCCGCACGAGCTCTTTTACCTGCCAGTAAATATACCGACACGAAGCTGACGTATTTGAGCACTTTCAAGTACTACCAGACTGAGCCAACATCGAACCTGGCAAGTTTGGGTTAGAAGGCTTGCGCCACAAACGTCTTAGCCACTCAGCTCGGCAAGAAACGAATGGCACACCTTTTGAATATTTCAATTATTGCTTCATTCTTTTCGCCCTCTTAATCACCAGAACACACCGATTTCACCTGAGAGTGAGATGTTGATCACAACCTACTTTCTCGCACTCTGCGTGTCATTTTTCAGTGTCCATTCCGCCCTTATGTAATGACGCCTCATAACGCCACTTGTCGCTCTGCCCACGAGCTGGTAGGGGACGCAAACTAGGAAAAGTTGGGCCAAAGGAAGTAGCCAATCACTAGCGCCATATATCTCTATTGTATGAGTGATGGGCAAGAGCGGCCGGACCAACACTTAGCGGCCCACGGAACGCGCTGTCCACCGACTTGGGACGCTTTCTGCTTCCTTTCTGCCACTGTGGACGATAACAAACGGGGAGAGGTTTAATAGTACAAATGATCAACCACACCTTCCTTTAACATCGCCCCAAAATGAAAGATAATTTTCTGTTCACCAAGCGAGTTGGTTATGGGATACGGATCGTGTAGCTGCGAGCTTTGATTCGGGAGACAGTGCATTCGAGACCCACCATGAACAATGCTAAAAATGATTTTCGGTGAATTCTCCTCTTCGTACCAGATACTACCTTCCCCAAGGTCACGGACGCTACCTTCTCAGTCCTAACCCTTCCCTATCTCTGTGAAGCCGAAATCTTACTTAAGTCAGTGGGAAATAAAAGTCGCAAAAATATTCTTCTCTACAGTAACTTTCAAACGATTCCTATATTCATATACATATACAGTATATAATTTCGTTAAAGAGGCTTTAAATAACTTGAACAACAGCCTCGGGCACTTATTGAATATGATAGCTGTTTTTTTTTGGTGGTATCTGTACTCTCTCTCTCTCTCTCTCCCCCTCTCTCTGCATGTGTATGTGTGTTTATTATCCGCGCACTTTTTAGTGATAGATTTTTGTACTCATTGGAGAAGTAAGAAGGGTTCCGTTAATACTGCCAACTGAATGGAAATGAAATCTGAATTGAATCGATAATATGATCGATCGATATGAATTTTATAAACCTTTATTATTTTAAGCAAACAATTGTGTCACACACACAATATTTAATACTATATAACATTTCCCGTTGCGAAACGTGTTCCTAGCATGAATTCTATAGTTTGGCTTTGCTGTGTAAACAACAACAGTACGAGTACGTAAAGTGTACGCCAGATGTCGCACAGCGATGATAAGCGATTCTTAGTTTGTGTTTCAAAGGTTGCCAATACGAATCTCGAAGATAACCAAAGTCAACCGCTTCAGCACTAGGGTGTAAATCTATCACTAAAAAGTGCGCAGATAATATGTGTGTCGTATAGAGCTAGGATTGTAAAAGAATCAACCATGAGCCTACTTCTCGTCAAGCATCTTACTAGCAACTTGGAGTCGATTTGAAAAAATTCAAGAATAACAATTGAATATTAATCCATTTTCATTTCCAGATGCATTATAGCCAGGTCGTTTGAAGCTCACGTGTATTCTTCTCCAATCGATTTCCCGTGTGTTCTTTGCCCTTTCGAATACTCCCGCTGCCTCCAGTTACAGGTACAATCGTGTCTTCAAGAACGCCCCTTGCTCTTCACGTGTAGCATGTTAGCATGGATTCCAGATTTTGATTGTGAAGACCACATGATTAAATGTCATAACAGCGCTTTGACTATAAACATGTGCAGAAGATTCGTGTTAGAGAGCTCTTCTCTACATGCAAGACACATCTGATTGGTCGAATATCTGTTTACAGTCACCCGTTTTCGCCGTTGTCCGTAGAGCGGTGCTTATGCCGGCTTGCCTTTCATATCAGAAGGTGACGCTATAAACGACGCTATTTCACATGTGATTGCATTGTTTACCACATTCCAATGTAAGAGTGGACGACTTGATTGAGAATTTACAACGCTAACTTCCTTACAGCAGTGGTGGTGTTTTCCGCTGAATTCGAGAGTCAGGTATTGGAGAACAATTTCAAGGTGCATGCCTTCCACATGTGCACTCTGGGTGCTAGAACCAGGTTAGATGACGGGACCATGTTTGCCCTAATGACATGAAGTACGTATCAATCAATGAATATTCAAGATAAACTATTCGCCTATTCAATACAATATATAATTTACTAATATCTAGGACATGTTTCGTCCCCTAAGGGACATCATCAGCTAATAATAAATTAATATTAATATATCAGAAATTTATTTCTGATATATTAATATTAATTTATTATTAGCTGATGATGTCCCTTATTGGACGAAACATGTCCTAGATATTAGTAATATATTGTATTGAATAGGCGGACCGCTTAATTATAATATTTAAGTTTATCTTGAATATTCATTGATCGATTATAGTCAATACGGGATTAGTATTACTTGAAATTAAGCTGTTAAAGCTGATCACTTGTAATGAAGTACGTGTATTAATGTATGTGAGAGTCTGCACATTATCCCCAGTGGGTGGAGGACATGGAATGTATTCACCGCATCCCCCTGTCTGTCTTAGGAGGCGACTAAAATGGTACCCACCAAGATCACTCACATGTGATGGGCTGATTTGTACTGCCTCAAGTAGGCTATATGTTTTCTTCATCGGTTTTCTATCTCCGTGACCATTCTCTTTCCTGTGTTGAGCAAGTTCTCCAATAATTAACCTGTCCTTTATCTACATATTGGCCGAATTGGCTGATATTTTTCTATTTTCCTGGTGTGGTCATCATTTATTCACAGAATTTACACTATATAGCATAGGTACGTGTCACTAGTATTGTAATCAATGCAGCAGTTTTATTATATAACTGACTCTTCTCGTTTCAAGCATCATAAATATAATTTAGAAGGTCAACTTTCGAAATAAGGACCCGCAGTGATCAATACCACTTTATTTAAAAAATTGAACGAAGGCGTAACGCGTGCTTACATGGGCGATTCCTCGTTATTAAATCCCTGGAGTGGTAGCTTCCCTACACCGGCTCCCCCCGCAGAGCAGCAACCCTGTATTAAACCTCACGGGAAGCATATTTCACATGATTCAAGGAAATTTATGTTTGCCGTATGTATACTGAAGCTTAAGGGAACTTGAGAGCGGTCAGAAAACTGAGTCCAAACAGTCTTAAACACACTGATTCATGTTATTAGTTAGACTGAGTACTACCACGAAAAAACTGTCTAGTTGTATATGCACATCTTAACGTGTAGCTATCAACTGAAGAATGGTCATTCATAAAAACCATTCTATCACTCTGATTTAGTTAAAATATTATTCCTTTAAACGAGACGTTATTGCCAAGTGACATAGTCACTGGGTTCTCAGAAAGGCAGTAAGGTTCGAATCTCTGCCAACGAACACGAGAATTTCGGGTGGAAACTGGAGGTCTCACGGCTCTTACGATATTATCAGTTACATAAAACTACAAGCTTGCTTTTAGCATATTGTGATAATATATTTTATTTCTCTCCAATCAATACCAATCGCAGGGTCAAGCAGCTTCATTAGTAGGTGGCCCACAGAGCGCAAATAATAATGTCAAGTGTTTAATACCACTTCACCTGCTATATGTTTTATGACTGCCTGCTGTCATTTCTTGATGGTTACAGTACCTTTGCATCCATCTCTTGGCACAGGCCAAAGCAAAGTGTAGCTTCCACTGAAGTCCCAGTCTCATACATGGCTGTGACAATATGGAAGCTGCTGGGGTATGGGTGGTGCTGATCAATGCCATTCAGAGCACAATCAGTGTGTCTGAGTGTCATGAAAGGTGTTGCTCATAGGGTTAGTTGTGCTACAATAGCACTGTCTGGCCCAGTGAGGAAAGCAATGGCAAACTACCTCACTCCTCATCTTGCCTAGTACGCCTCATTTTGGTACTGCCATTGGTTTTTGTGGTTTCCCTATAAGTGCATAGCCTTTGGTGATGCTATTTGAGGATCCAACCAGCCTCTGGGCTGATGACCTAACAGACAGACATGTTTTGTGACTCGCTGAAGCGCTGAAATGTTACCTTGGAAATAGACCCTTAACGTATCGTTAAATGAAGTATAAATGGTTTCTCGCATTTAAGGATTAAAATGCCAAATGAATGCGCTGGGATTCGATGCCTCAGCGTAAGAGTCGAGTATATAGCTAACTAATCTGCGCAGTCGCTCCTACGGAACACAGTACCAAATGAGAAAACGTGGCGTGGATATAAAAAGCCAAGTATTCATTACTTAAAATCATAGTCACTGTTTTGAGCTTTTGTCACTTCTTTGCAGTTTCAGTTTTTGGAAAGGAGAGAAATTAGGACTGTCTTCGGATAAAAATAGGATAATGAAGTAATTTTTTATTTTTTATATATACTTATTTGTGGGATGTGTTAGCCGATGACATCGTCACGTGCTTCGCAGGAAGTTGCCCACAATTTGAATCGCCGCCAATGTATTTTTTGACCTGAGAAATCGTGTTCCCATGGCTCAGATTTCAGATAAAGCTGGAGGTCTCACGACTACGATCACGATCTCACCAGTGACATTAAACTATGCTATTACTTTTTATTCTATTTTTATTTTTGTGTTGCATATTTTTTTTATTGTTTAACAAGTTTTTTCGACCTATTAACAGATACTTCCATTAGAGTCACTGTACATATATTAAGAAACTTTTGTCTAAGTAATAATAGATCACAAATATTATCTACTTCACTTACAGGACAGTCATTCTACAGGGCATATTCAGCTAGTAATTTCACTACAACAAGAGGTAGGGTACTTTGGATAAACCTTCTCAACAACATACTACATTACATTTACATACATTACATTATTATTATAGACTCTTATGCCTTTCAGCGTTCGGTCTGCAAGCCTCTGTGAATTTACTAAACGTCGCCACAATCCTCTATTTGCAACTAATGCTGTGGGCTCATTTAGTTCTATACCTCTTATCTTTAAATCGTTAGAAACTGAGTCTAACCATCGTCGTCTTAGTCTACTTCTACTCCTCTTACCCTGCATAACAGAGTCCATTATTCTCCTAGGTAATCTATCCTCCTCCATTCGCCTCACATGACCCCACCACAGAAGCCGGTTTATGCGTACAACTTCATCCATCGAGTTCATTCCCAAATTAGCTTTTATCTCCTCTATAACAACCAGAAAATTAAAACTATCTATGCAGAAAATGTAGAATAATGGCCCATTGTCTTCGTTGCGTCGTTACATTGAAGCAGTGATATTAAAGGAGGATGATCTGCAGTCTCGAACTGGGTTAACGTAGCCACTCCAGCTTTTCATCTGCTATGAAAAAAAAGCCATTATTTTTATTACGAATTACACATCATTTTTTTTTTAATTTGCTTTACGTCGCACCGACAGAGATAGGTCTTATGGTAATGATGGGCTACGAGTGGTAAGAGAATGGCCGAGGCCTTAATGAAGGTGCAGATCTGACATTCCCTGGTGTGAAAATGGGAAATCATGGAAAACGAACTTCAGGGCTACTGACAATGGGGTTCGAGCCCACTATCTCCCGACTGCAAGGTCATAGCTGCGCGAGCCTAACCGCACGGCCAACTCGCTCGGCGAGTTAAACACCATTCTGGAAATAAACACCATTTTATGTCACAGGAAAACTGCAGACACTGACAATCACATCGAACAGAACCCAAAGTGTTACCCACAACAAAAATAATAACAACGCAGTACTTGGCTAGGGGCTGGTAACAATGCTGCCTTGCCCTTCAATCTACAATCATCATCATCACCATCAGTTCATAGTCAACGGCACTAACACAGCAGAGACAGGTCAATGTTCAGTTACCAAGGGCACTTAATGGCCATCCTGTTACAATAGGAATGGAGCTTAGAGGCTTAGAAGTAGAAACGAATAATGTACGTACATAAATTCATTCAAGCGATCTCCATACATGCCATGGAGGCCTTTGGAGGATTGGAAGGTAAAGACTTCCACTGTCCGTAACTTCAGCACTAATAATGCGACACATCCCATCCCATCCCATCCCATCCCATCCCATCCCATCCCATCCCATCCCATCCCATCCCATCCCATCCCATCCCATCCCATCCCATCCCATCCTCGCTGTAAAGGAAATCTGAAGATCCAATGTTATGGAACAACACGATTCTCCTGTTTCACATTATGTAAACTTGAAATGCACCAAAGCAAACCAAACTCCATAGCGCAACAGTCCCGAAGGGCCTTGGCCTACCAAGCGGCCGCTACTCAGCCTGAAGGCCTGTAGATTAGGAGATATCGTGTGGTGAGCACGACGAATCCTCACGGCCGTTATTCTTGGCTCTCTAGACCGAATTGAACTGCACCAGATAATTCAAGTACTTGGTGGCAGTAAAAGGGTTGATAAAATAAAAATTAAACAGAGGTCACAGAATGAAATCAACAAGGTTTATTTAAAAAGTACTCTATGAAGTTACACTAGCACTTGTCCCACTGTTTCACCAAGCGATGAATGCCCTGCTCGTAGAACTCCTTTGGCCAATATTGGAACCAGTTGCGAACATTGTACATGCCTTTATATTCCAAGGAGTAGCGCCGAACCTACAATTCCTTTTTAAAGAACTAAAGGTATGGATGTCGCATGGCGATAGATCACGACTATGTGATGCATGGCCCAAAGAAAAGCATTGACGGGTCGGTGATTCTACTCAGACAATGAAGTCATGGACAATACTCGCAAATAGGTCCACTCTCTGATTTCTACCAACACGGTATACACCGCTTGATGAAACATTGTGACAAGTGCTTGTGTAACTTTGGAGAATACCTTTAAACAAACGCTGTTGATTTCACTCTGTGGTCCTGTTCCGTTATTAGTTTATCTATTCTTATACATTTTAAGAATGTATCGTGTCTGTTAAACTCACAAATGAGAAGCCAAACAACATTCAAATTTGTGATACACGGGACCCGAGGCACAGTTAAGGACTACATTCATAATGCTACGTCCGTCATCATGAAAGGAGTCTTACTGATATTTCCGCTGCATTTGCTGGCCAAGGGCTAAGAGGCACAATTAAAAGAGAACTCCCTGTAGCACTGTGCCCACTCTAGGCTGATGTTGTTTTGCTACATCGGCATCAGCACCTCTGGGCCCGCTGGCTAAGTGGCCTTCAATTATATTCGCATTTACAAGTCCTAACATGTAATTATATATTTAAGTCCACATTACTAACAGTTTGAAACTCCGAAGGGCTCTGCTTTGGGGATACACATAGGCTTGTACTGCTCCTTTTAAGAGATATAATTACGCTCCATAGGTACTCAAATAATTAGACTTTATAGCCATGATTCTAAACGGTTACATTTTTATGGGAATGGAGTCATTCCCCTCATGTCCCAAGTTTTCTCTGTCCCATAAAAGCTAGATAAATGCATGGTAGACTTCTGGCTTAGCTATTTCAGCGAACCATGACGACACACGGTAATTAGGGATACTAATGTGTTTCAATTCAACTAATGAAGGCTATTCCGCACAAACAACTTCCGATGAGTTCTTGTTAAGATGATGAGACTATACATTCACAGGCCATCGGATGTCCAGTCATTTTATAAGTAATTAGTTGGGTAAAGTCGACGTGGTAGATAAGCAGGTCTATTAAATGCCTATATACGCAGACCAAACTCTTCATATGTGTGAGAGAATTGTACACTATATTAGTTCGTTTGGAATTCAAAGACTAGCTTCCGAAGATCACAGTTTCTTCTTCTTCCGATGCCTCTCTTCAAAACAGTTTGGCCACCACCAAACAGGGACTGTTCCCTGTTCTGTGTTTTCCTTATCGGAATCGAGGGAGGTTCCGCGACGATGATAACCTTCTCTGTCTATGTCTACGTTTCCCTCCATCATAAGACAGGATGAGAGTGTGATTGGTTTTAAATAATGTATCTTTCTCAACGATACCTCAGCCGATGTATTTGTCTCTAGCACTACTTACTCTGTGTTAGGCAGATTTGCAGCCCTCCCAGTCTGATGGCGAATAGCCGCTACTGTTCCTCAATAATCTGTTGACAGATTGTTAAGACTATTTATCATGACTGTTTTCCTGCTATAAATGCTCGAAAATGTTACAATAGTGCACGAGAACTTTTCTCAGCTTATCCCAGGTTTTTGGTGCTCGCTGGAGCTACCCTAGTTCGTTTTGGATTTTGGCTGGGGTATAAAGTCAGATGCCCTTCCTGACACCATAATATTTTCAGATGAAAATCCTACCCTCGAATCGACTAGGATTAGATCCTTGACCCTCCGGTGGAGAGCCAACAAGTATGCCACTGCGCTAATCATAAACCCGCGCCCAGGTGCACGTACAAGAAGAATCGCTTAGGCGAGCAGAATTATAACTGATTTGAACACTTAAGTGATTAATTGGCCCGTTATCTAACATGACAAAATCTCAACTTATGTAGCTATCTTACATCCCACCAGCGAAATAACAATGCATTCTTGCTCAGTTGCTTTTTAACTTAATTAAGAAACAGAACTGCAGTTCAATAGCTGTTCTTTGGTAATATTCTCGTATATCACCTGTTAAGTAACAACAGTTTCCTTTCCACCTTCATCTTCATACTACCCTCAGTGCTAGCGGTCCTTTAATATCATGGGGCAATTTCAAGAGATAATTTGACGACCCAAGGAGGAACAAAGGAAATGATAATATTGACAAAAGTATTTGTCTTCAATTTAAAATTTACAGTTGTACTCTGTGAATCTGGACTAAATTACTATTCGATCCATAGAATATATTCATAATAGATCATCATCATCATCAATGTCCCACTCCAGTCGCCCGGGTGTGGTTATTCATAATAGATAGGAGATAAACATCTATATTATTGTTATCTAATTCAGCTGAATATTTGCCTTCCAAAACATCTACTGTCACAGAGAAGGACCTATTCTCAGATGAGTTCACGGTTTCTTCGATTCCAAATACCAATATGTAGTAGTGTAAAGAGTACTTTCTTCGTTTTTATAGGCGAAAATGATCTCCATAATCATAAATAATGAATTAACTATGAAATGAATTAGATATAGCTTCCATCCCTGTAACGCAGGAGGCTATGTTAATAAAACAGGGGACATTTCAATTCATTATCTTGGGAAGTTTCTTTTACAAGCTACCGCGTTTGTAGCATTAGCTGTGTATCCCTGATCATGAGAAGTAAAAAGAATAGCCAAGCAAAGGCTACAGTAGACGTTCTGTTCCGTGGCCACACCGTACATCTGCATTTTACCAGAATTCTGTAATATTTTAGACCTCAGGTTTTGAATAAACTTAATAGGTACAAATTGTTATGGGTACAAAAATACAAAAGAAGATAAGAAGAAAAGAACTCAAAATTCTCTGAGTCTATTCTACATTTTCTCCTTGTGAGCCTCAGGACTTATGCGTGTATAGACCTCAAATCAAAACTAAGAAACGAGAACTTGCTCTAGAGTTTAGACGCGCATGTTTGGAGAATTACCCACTGGTACCGTTACTGTGTAGAAATAAATTCTCTGTCGTTGCAGTCTGGATATACACTGACTGACAGAGCAAATGCAACACCAAGAAGGAGTGGTCAGAACTTTATGCCAATTGCAGGGTAGACTGACGTCACTGAGGTATGTTCATGATGTGAAATGCGCCGCTGTGCTGCGCACGTAGCGAACGATAAATGGGACACGGCGTTGGCGAATGGCCCACTTCGTACCGTGATTTCTCAGCCGACAGTCATTGTAGAACGTGTTGTCGTGTGCCACAGGACACGTGTATAGCTAAGAATACCAGGCCGCCGTCAACGGAGGCATTTCCAGCAGACAGACGACTTTACGAGGGGTATGGTGATCGGGCTGAGAAGGGCAGGTTGGTCGCTTCGTCAAATCGCAGCCGATACCCATAGGGATGTGTCCACGGTGCAGCGCCTGTGGCGAAGATGGTTGGCGCAGGGACATGTGGCACGTGCGAGGAGTCCAGGCGCAGCCCGAGTGACGTCAGCACGCGAGGATCGGCGCATCCGCCGCCAAGCGGTGGCAGCCCCGCACGCCACGTCAACCGCCATTCTTCAGCATGTGCAAGACACCCTGGCTGTTCCGATATCGACCAGAACAATTTTTCGTCGATTGGTTGAAGGAGGCCTGCACTCCCGGCGTCCGCTCAGAAGACTACCATTGACTCCACAGCATAGACGTGCACGCCTGGCATGGTGCCGGGCTAGAGCGACTTGGATGAGGGAATGGCGGAACGTCGTGTTCTCCGATGAGTCACGCTTCTGTTCTGTCAGTGATAGTCACCGCAGACGAGTGTGGCGTCGGCGTGGAGAAAGGTCAAATCCGGCAGTAACTGTGGAGCGCGCTACCGCTAGACAACGCGGCATCATGGTTTGGGGCGCTATTGCGTATGATTCCACGTCACCTCTAGTGCGTATTCAAGGCACGTTAAATGCCCACCGCTACGTGCAGCATGTGCTGCGGCCGGTGGCACTCCCGTACATTCAGGGGCTGCCCAATGCTCTGTTTCAGCAGGATAATGCCCGCCCACACACTGCTCGCATCTCCCAACAGGCTCTACGAGGTGTACAGATGCTTCCGTGGCCAGCGTACTCTCCGGATCTCTCACCATTCGAACACGTGTGGGATCTCATTGGACGCCGTTTGCAAACTCTGCCCCAGCCTCGTACGGACGACCAACTGTGGCAAATGGTTGACAGAGAATGGAGAACCATCCCTCAGGACACCATCCGCACTCTTATTGTCTCAGTACCTCGACGTGTTTCTGCGTGCATCGCCGCTCGCGGTGGTCCTACATCCTACTGAGTCGATGCCGTGCGCATTGTGTAACCTGCATATCGGTTTGAAATAAACATCAATTATTCGTCCGTGCCGTCTCTGTTTTTTCCCCAACTTTCATCCCTTTCGAACCACTCCTACTTGGTGTTGCATTTGCTCTGTCAGTCAGTGTATTTAATAAAATTCATCAAAATATTTAAGGTTCACCAAGTTCTACAACTGATTCACTGAGGGAGTCAGTTGGTAATTGGTGTAAATTCATTCAGATTACCACCATTACCACTCCGCATTTCAGTTCTTCATGTTCTGACATTTGGCTCAAATATCAGAGTACTCACGGAATCTTGAAAGGTCACGTTTAGTTTCAAATATGCACCGACCGACACTACCAATACAACCCACTCGGTGGCCGTGATGCTGTGACTGTTAAGGTGTCTAGTCTATATGCCCTGACACAGTGGTTAGCCGGTTCGGTTGCCGTACGTGAAAACAATTTTCACCACCGGAATATTGGCCGGCAGAGTAGGAGAGGGGGCGTTATACAATTTCTAATCACTAGAATGTGTGGCAAAAGCCTGGGTTACATTCCAAACCTCATATGGAGTGAGAGTATATGACGGTGTGGATGGTGGACGACCGTTGGATGGCTACATTAAGCCTTCAGAAGACCCCTTGGTGTTATTCGACATGAGTATGGTGTGTGCCTCGCCGAGGTTTCACCGTCTTCTTACGTCATCATCATCATCCCAAAGCCAGACGCTCAGGTCCCCCATAGCCGTCAAACAGAAAAACCTGCACGAGAGGAGCCGAACATGTCCACGGACACTCCCGGCACTAAAAGCCATACAATAAATAAATAAATAAATAAATAAATAAATAAATAAATAAATAAATAAATAAATAAATAAATAAATAAATAAATAAATAAATAAATAAATAAATAAATAAATAAATAAATAAATAAATAAATAAAGATAAATAAACTCCTACTACTACTACTACTACTACTACTAGATAAACAAACCTGCCGGGCTGCGTGGCTCAGACGGTTGAGGCGCTGGCCTTCTGACCCCAACTTGGCAGGTTCGATCCTGGCTCAGTCCGGTGGTATTTGGAGGTGCTCAGATACGTCATCCCCGTGTCGGTAGATTTACTGGCACGTAAAAGAACTCCTGCGGGACAAAATTCCGGCATCTCGGCGTCTCCGAAAACCGAAAGAGTAGTTAGTGGGACGTAAAGCCGAACACATTAATTAGCTAAACAAACCCCTGGCTCTACAGTCCGGATGGGTCTTCGCCTGCCATGTGGAGGCCGGTGTTCCCGAATGCATGCAGAGTTCAATGCGACCCGTGGTCAGTGCTACGAATCCTCTCGGTTGTTATTCTTGGCTTTCTAAACTGGGGCCACTATCTCGCAGTTAGATAGCTCCTGAACTGTTCTCACTTAGCCTGAGTGGACTTCGAACCAGCTCTCAAAACCAGGTAAAACGCTCTGACCTGGCCGGGAATCGAACCCGAGGCCTTCCATTAGAAAGAAGGCTCTGTAACCCTCGATACTGGGGGCCGGCTACTACTACTACTACAACTACTGATACGTAGGAGAAGAATAAGAAGAAAATTTTCAGAACTTTTTCCAATTCTGAAGTGATTTTGAATTTGTCGTTTCATTCTTCTCTTGTTGACTCTCCGTTAAGATTTCTTCTTCCATGTATTAGCCGACGAGTGAGACCGCTAACCATTCTGTCTGCGTGCACGCTTTGCGCTGTGATACGAAAATGTTTTGTTTACATGCGTTGAATTATAATTTGCTGTTAAGAATTATCGTGTCGCGAGCCAGAACATGAGACTGTGTTTTCAGTAGGCAGTGACACACGCTACTGGCTTATTGCAACTCGCAAACCGAACGGCAGCGTTTTATATATGACTAATGTGATATCATCTGTCCCACCTTGGTTAAACATCTGATATTCCTAAATCTATCGCTGATGAGGGTTAGGGGTTGGTGGTCACCTATGAGTACAGTGAATAAACCTGTGTTATTATGGAATCTTCGGCTACATTAGAAGGTATGAAGTTCTGCGACTTGGGGATAAAACTTGGACTTAAAATTAAATTAGACATTTAGATGAAACAGGAAGTATCCAGTGGAAAAATTCAAGGTTGCTGTTATCACAATGCTTATGCCTTGCGAGACCAGAAAGGGTGCAGGGACTGGCACCTAATGTATCCAGGTAGATAATCAACACCATTGCTATCCCATCAGGCTCAACGAATGGCTTCATCACTGACTCGGCTATAAGGATGGAAAAGAACAAACGCCAAACAACTCCTATCACGAAAAAGGGTTATGTGAACGAATCCGATCCATTAAATGGATGTAATATGTAATATTTTTTCCCAAATGGAAGATAATAATTATTCTCACTCAAACAAAGTGTAAAGTTTGCGGTAAATTAAGAAATACCGTCGTTACTAGAGAAATATGTATACGTACTTACGGGCTGTAGACAGGACTCCCTTATGTTGCATTCCGCTGCTCGTGCTGTCTTTTGTTTCTTTCTTGAGGTCCAACGAATGGCAGTGATATGTATGTGTGAATTCCCATTATCTTTGTCCATATGACTAGCGCGGGCAGTTCAAACAGCAATATAGCATGATCCCTGGACCAATAAATAATATTACTGTTTTGTTGAAAGGAAAATAGCATGGTCCCTGGTCCAATAATAATGAATGAGTTAGGGCACAAAACGAATGAGGAACATGAAGGAAACGACACCTAATTAATTCAAACAACTTCAGTGAGCAAAGACATCACACACGAAAGTGTTGGACAAGCAAAACACATACGGAAGTGCTGTGACGTAGCTGAAAAAGTAGTTGTAAGGTAGTAAAGTATGTATCCATATTATTCTCTACAAGTAAAATATTTCGTACTGTTTCTTAACTTACCGCAGATTTTACACTTTCTTTGAGAAAAAGCTATTATTATCTTCCATTAGGAATAGATGTCCGCCTCCGTAGGGTAACGGTTAGTGTTATTAGCTGCCGTCCTCGGGGGCCTGGGTTCGATTCCCGGTACTGCAAGGAATTCAGGATTGGCAGGAGGGCTGGTATGTGGTTGGAATGGTACACGCAGCTCACCTCCGATGGGGGTGTGCCTGAAAAGAGCTGCACCAGCTCGGGACGAGGACACGAGTTCACTTCACATTAGGAATAAATAATACAGTGACATTTCGTGGATCCAATTCGTTCACGTAACCAAGAAAAGTGAAATTTAATAATAATAATAATAATAATGCTATTTGCTTTACGTCCCCCTAACTACTACTTTTACGGTTTTCGGTGACGCAGAGGTGCCGGAATGTAGTCCCGCAGCATTACTTTTACGTGTAAGTAAATCTACCGAAATGGGGCTGACGTATCTGAGCACCTCCAAATACCACCGGACTGAGGCAGGATCGAACCTGCCAAGTTGGTGTCAGAGGCCAGCGCCTCAACCGTCTATTCAAGTTATAGGGTTTCTCGTGGAGGTCAGGTGAACTATAGCTTTCGCTGAATTTTGTGAACAATTTCGACTATGACACACTTCGTCAACGGCGTGGGCATATCCTCTGTGAAAGGTTCTTTGATTATTCTTAAAAATCATCCGTATAACTGACCGACTTTGCTCCTCATTAACAATAGAATTTCACCATTCGAAGTTTACTAATTCATAAACTTTGTCAATTCCGAAACCTGTCATTGAGGGAACGAGAATATGATTATATTCTACGTTAACTGAATAATTAGCTCAAACTAAAATTAGACTATTCTTTCAGACTAACTGAGCTACCCATTATTGACTTGAAGAAGCGGATTTTCTTTCAAATCAGATGAAACTGACATAAGTGTTGAAGCGGGTTAATCACAGGCCAATTGAGGAACCTCCTGATAAAAGAACATTTCGTGTACTGTTTCCTGGAACGTAGATAAGCAGGGTATTCCATAAAAGAGTAGATTCATAAGAATCCTCACTAACTATTGAACGACCACGAGTTTACAGGAATGACTACGAACATGGCGTCACATGGCTACCATGGCAGAATGTGAGCAGTTGCAGGCAGACCGCAATGTTGCTATGCCAACTGGGTGACTCGGCGCTGCGTTGTAACGGTGTCAATCGCGACAGAACATAATCACTACAGAAAATATTTTGCTCCTTTATTCTAAGGGTAAGAAAAAACGTAAACTGGGCGGACATTGTTTAAATTAGCGGACGTTGTTTAGCGAGCCTGTTTTACTCTTCCTGCAAACCAGCAGTCCATTGAGTTATTTGGATACCAGATGTATCTACGACTGGTCCTGAGTGGGTAGACCCTTAGCGCACAGACAACACAATCATTTTTTTACAACAATCTGCTTTACGTCTCACCGACACAGATAGGTCTTATAGCGACGATCGGATAGGAAAGGCCTACGAATGAGAAAGAATCGGCCGTGGTCTTAATTAAGGTAGGCCTACAGCCTCAGCATTTGCCTCGTGTGAAAATGAGAAACCACGGAAACCATCTTCATGGCTGTCGACAGTGGGGTTTCAACCCACTATCTTCCGGATGCAAGCCCACAGCTGCGCGCCCCTAACCGCACAGCCAACCAATTCACCCTATCATACGTTTCTATTGAAACGGGTCATCATTGAATAAGTCAAATTGTCACTGCGTATTGTTTTCTCTACAGTGTACCAGTCTAACGGCTGCCTTGCATCAGCCGGACATTCAATATTACACTGTTCACACTTGTATATCAGTTTTTGCAAATCTTTAGGGAAGATGGATTATTATTATTATTATTATTATTATTATTATTATTATTATTATTATTATTATTATTATTATTATTATTATTATTATTATTATTATTATTATTATTATTATTATTATTATTATTTATTAATATCTGCCTGATTGAAACTGGTACTTAAAATGACGCATTGATCATATTTTTAAAGTCATCACAGAAAGTACATTTCAATATTTTAGAAATTTAAATTTAAACCTACAAATCGGAAGTGTTATCTTTCGGCATGATTATAGGAACCTGGAATGTTACTTCGTGGAGAATAATGTAACATTCTTACACGTTCTGTTCAGGAGCTGCATTAGGCCTATCATATCCCACGATGAATTCAGGGTTTATTTTAACGAATCGCCCTATATACAGTATGATTCATTAAATTTGTTCTTCATTATGCAGATATATCATCACAATATCCGTCCAAGTAAAATTTCGCTATCAGTACTGCACAGTAGCAGAGCAATCAGAACGTCAAAATTGGTTGGCAGGCTGTCTAAATGGCTCCACGTCTGAAGATTTGCAGCTCGGCAGCTGAGGCCATGCGATTATTATTATTATTATTATTATTATTATTATTATTATTATTACTGAACTAGAGACTAGTTTATACAATGACACTAAGTTTCGTAACTGGCTTTCATTTGAATGCCCATGCCTGTTACAGTTGTGAAACTAAATAACGTCACCAGACACTTCCAACTCATCGTTGAACTAACGTAGTATGTCGAGTTTATAAACATCATGATCCGTTATGTGGCTTGCAAAGTGAAGTAAGAATACGAAGTAGCGAAATGCCTCAACGTTTTTGGATTCAGAACGTGTTTCTGGGATTTTAGTGATGTACATTTTGAAAATAAATTCTATAGCACTACTGCACTCAAATCTGTTCTGAACGGAATTAATGTAGATAGACTTACAGTTGATGAACTTAAAAGTTAAATCCATTATATTAGGAATACCTACACGTATGGATTGGGGAAGAGAGAGAATAGTAAAAGGTTCGGTAGTGGCACGGAAGAAATTTGTTAACCGAGAATTTCTTGGTTGAACATTGCTGGTTTCCAAACGATAAAGTTATTCAGATCTGGTAAGTATGACTTGGATAGCTCTGTAAACCGCTGAGGTAAAGTTCAGAAGGTATGAAAGTACAGTATCCACCAGTATTTCCATGTAATCAACCATTCATGTAGTTACGTTCGTAAACTTAGTTTCATGAAATTAGTTGCAAAAGCTAGTGTCATCGTGTAAACTTGCTGATTGTTTCATGGAGTAAACAAAGAATTCTATTCTAACGCTAAGACTAATGACTTACTGTTTACCCACACTGAGCGAGGCTTGTTCTAAGAACTTCACTAAATCAGAACTGATAATATATTTCCTTAATAATTATTTGAGTTCTATTCAATAATACTACATCTATGCTATATTTGGACTTTAATATCTCAGTTTTGTGGATTCGATCAGCCAGGCCTAATTTCCCGGTTTCTGCTGTGATGAAGTGCTGACACGCACTCTTTTGAGCAACAAAACAACCATGACATTTAAAATATATGAGAAGTGTACGGTATCTGTTGTTGCTTCAATTTGTATCAATTACGAGAAATCTTGGAGTGTGTAGGCGGTCTGGAGGGCTTATCCATCCCGCCTTCAGTCGACGCCTATAATTATTTTTACCACAAGGCATTGTTTCTTTGTAGCATTGATTAATTTTAATATTTCCCTACCTCTTAATGTGGGCATGGCAATTATTATTCCCGTAAGTTGTGTATTGTGTTGCTGTGTTACTCTCCTGATGAATGAACAATGCTATTTAAAATGAATTATGCCAAAGCCCGTGCCAATAACGAACGAGATGAAGCATACCTTGTAACTGGGATTGCTATTGAAGTATGGAATTTAACCCCAGAGCACTTGCTTGACCCTAAGGTCGGTGATCAACAATGTAAACTGACATGCAGCGAAAAAGTATAAACAAAAGGAATGGAATGTCTTTCTTGACAGATTTTCTCTCCTTTCTTTTGTGTGTGTGTGTGTGTGTGTGTGTGTGTGTGTGTGTGAAGGAATACATTCTTCAATTTCATGTACTGTATGCTATATTCTGAAAAAATTTAAACCCTTTATCCATCATCATCATTTTTTACTCTACTAGCAATTGTGTAATCGTCTTTGATGGATTAGTTATTTTTTTGTAATTGCACCAGTAATTCCATCTGGCGGAGATGAGTGGTAGCAGGAAACACAAACACATACCTATATTAACACCAGTAGTCATTCAATGTTATACTATTGTTCTAGCTGTTGTGTATCCGTTGTTGATGGGTTAGTTTTTGAAACAGTGATACTATCTATCGGAGGAAAGTGGTAGCGGAAGCAAGATCTTGACAGCTATCGAGTTGACCATGACGGAGCACATCTCAACTAGCCCGTCACTATAATTATATTGCTGACAACGTATCTTCCTGAATATAACATGCGAAGTTGCGTGGCTTCATTCACACGTTTTGTACGGCATATTCAACTGATATAGAAGGATAACCATTTTGATTCTCCCATGAACCCGTATTCCATGCGACGATCTCGAAGTCATATGAACGTGAAAACACTATTCTGAATAGGTAATTTCCAAATACGGATTTTGGTTGAACTATGTCTTGTTTTCTTCTAGTTATAAGAACACAGACAGACAGACAGACGGACAGACAGACAGACAGACAGACAGACAGACAGACAGACAGACAGACAGACAGACAGACAGACAGACAGACAGACAGACAGACCCAAAACGTAAAAGGCTTTCAGAGGTTCATTACTACGTACGAAACGAATAATTATCAGGAAATGTTTGGTGAAAGAGTAGATGTATACTTTAAGATTTTACTTATATACATTTAGGCCGTTAAGGCCCATAGTATAAGAAAAATACAGATAAAGTCATCCACAAGTAAGGTAGCAAAACAATCGCAATCGTACCCATTTATTACAGGTATTAGCCCATCTCCTTCTGTCGCTCAAATGCTCGAAAGTATAGTTGCTCCTCAGCCTGTTGCAGCTTTCGTCAATCGATCCTTCCACTTCATCCTTGGACGTCCTCATGGTCAGCTGAATTCTGAGCACACGGTTCGGGAGAGTTTCCTCTGCCCTCCAGACATGCCCTAACCACTGCAATGTTTCCCTTCCTTCCTTGGGCAGTGTAGCTGATAGCTTGCATTTGGGAGATGGTAGGTTCAAACTCTACTGTCCTCAGCCCCGAACATGGCGTTTCGTTGTTTTCTGTTTTCTCATCAGGCACCTTAGTTAAGGCCACGGTCGCTTCATTTCTAGTCTTGGACCTGCCCTCTCCCATCGTCGCTATAAAACCCGTCTAGTCGATATGGCGGTAACAACACAAAAAGTACAACACAATATAACACAATTAATTCCAGACTTAAATGACATTTTCTTTGTGTGTGACCTCTATCGAAAACAACGAAGATCGGTTATTAACTGTTTGGGTGTGCTGGAACTCCAGTTCCCACTTAATATTCAGTGTTTCCTTTCCTCGATCAACCTTCAGGTTTACAATGTAAAGCAGTCTAATTTACACTTGTAAAATCAATTCTCTTTCAGTGAGTAGTTTTATATGGTTGTTCTATTTTATATTTGTTAATTAATTTTATGAGAAATGTTCACTTATTATTTAATGTTATCAGAACCTTGAAAGGTCTTCTTTTGACAGAAGACTTTAATTTGATCAGTAGGGCGCAAGTTGTTGATTTTTTCAAAGATTTGTGGGTTTTTCATTGTTTTTAGTTTTGTCATGTCAGCTGTTGTGTCATTAAATATGATTATGGATTGCTGGCCGCATGGCCAAAAATCAAGTAAAGGAAAATATAACTCAATAAAACTCTTGCCGATCTCCTACTCAGAAGGATTGTAGCCTATACATCAGGACTAGCTGCCATGCTTCACTATCTTCCTCTACCAGAGCACTTGACATTCGAAACTTAATTGCTCTGGAGTTGAACCAGGCGAGTGCTGTGTGGATAAAGTCTTTATCACCTGGCACGTTTCACCTCCCATCGTGTTATTAACAATCATTCATCACATATTCTGTCAGGCGAATATCGATGGCAGGCCAGCTTCCCCACTGACACGTCATTAGATCTCATCCATCTTCATCTTTCTCAGTCACGTCGACCACAAATATAAAGGTATCACGTTATTATTATTATTATTATTATTATTATTATTATTATTATTATTATTATTATTATTATTATTATTATTATTATTATAAATGTTCCATGGTGATCGTAGCTTGCAGTTTGTCACAACGTGGAAATTTAGGAAAATTATTCTGGTGGCCTTAGTGAACTCAGATTCGATTTTTTCAATATGGCTGGGGTATTGTATCGATCTTTCAATGTACGATGTTAACCCACAAACTACCATGATCACCATTTGGGAATTTTTTGCTTCATAAATTTGGAAGCAGTGCTGATTAGTGCCTTCCGTTTTTGCCAGAACTTGTCCAAGCTTGAGCATGAAGTGATTATTAAATTGCTTATTCATAACTAGTATCCGCAGAGAAATATAGTTTGTTAAACCACCCATTTTCCATATGTACGGGCTGCCAACAACAGACAAAGTGTACAAAAGTCAATATTGAAAAATGTAATAGCTATGAAGGTGACAAATATCATGCCACACCAGTAAACTGATTGAAGGCAAGCTAAAAATCAAGAATATGGGTTAAAAATGACGTTCACAGTGTAGATGTGAGATCTCACTGTTCTCACTGAACCGCGTATTATAAATATAACCAAGTCCGAAATCCTGGCCCTTGGTAAACTGAACCGTTTCCAGAAACTGATGAAGAAGACTGGACAGTAGTATGAGCTCCAAGCATTAGCCCAATTACCTCGATCTCAGCAAGGTTGTATTTTCCTTTCCAGTAAGATATCGTTCGGTTGTTTATGTCCCCTTTCAGGCTGACCAAGATGAAGATATCATTATGTACTAGCGGATGTAAAACTACAAACCAAATACAGTACATGATATATAATCTGTTGACATAAGCTGTACAGTAATACCCTTTTTTTCAAATGTACAAAAAATATAAGAACACTTTTCTTACATTTACGACTCTGTTTTATACACTAAAATAATGTGTGAATGTTTTCTGTTTTACATTCGTATAGCGTTTGCGCGCAGCACGATAACGAAGACGTTTTACTAAAAATAGTTCTGCCGGTGTGGTTTCAGTCTAGGATTCTAAACAGGCCATCAGTTTGTCCAGCTGCATTGCTGCATCTCCATGAGTCATTGTTTCTTCTGATGAAGCGCCGGTTTTATTGTCGAATTCACCATCAGTGCATTCATAAGAGCTCGGGTTCGAATCCCATCTCGGCAGTCCAGGGAATGATTTTCCTCGGTTTCCCATTCTCAATTCCAGGCGAATGCCGGGGTGGTACCTTTTATAGGCAGTGACCGAATTACTTCCAATTCCTGTCCTTGTCTGTGTGTCAGGTCATAAGCCCAGAGGCTGGTTGGATCCTCAAATACTATGCAGTTATAGGAAAACCACAAAAACCAATGGCAGTACCTAAATGAGGCGTACTAGGCAAGACGAGGAGTGAGATAGTTTGCCATTGCTTTCCTCACTGGGCCAGGCAGTGCTATTGTAGCACGACTGACCCTATGAGCAATACCTTTCATAACACTCAGGCGCACTGGTTGTGCTCTGAATGCCATTACTCAGCACAACCCACACCCCAGCAGCTTCCATATTGTCACAGCCATGGGCGAGACTGGGACTTCAGTGGAAGCTACACTTTGCTCTGGCCTGTGCCAAGAGATGGATGCAAAAGTACTGCATCCATCAAGGAATGACGACTGTATCATACCAGGCCTATTCCTGTCCTTAACTATACCAAAAAATCCAAACCCCACGGTACTTAACGATCTTCAAAGGGCCTTGGCCTACCCAGCGACCGCTGCTCATACCGAAGGCCTGCAGATTACGAGGGGTCGTGTGGTCAGCACGCCGCATATTCTCGGGCGTTATTCTGGGCTTTCGAGAAGGGGTGTCCATAACTATCCTTGGCGGAAAAGACATTCAAGAAGAGTCGATCCCGCAAAAGAAATACTGTACAAGTAAAAATAATTTTTTATTATTTTCGATCCGGATAAATCGGAGATCCGGATTAATGAGGGCCGGATAAACGAGGTTGTTGTGTATTAAGTTGCATAGCTCTTAGCGATATCCCAGAAACACGACGAGGAGGTCGGCATACGTCGTTTCTCACATGAAGACCGGATTAAGACATTTTCAGGCCCCATTGCCTACCGCCAGTCACAATAGATCTGGGGAGTTTTCATTATAATGACAGACACTCGCTCTCATCCTGAGTTTATACATCCTTATAAAGACTGTCTCTGTGTTTTACTGAGTCTTAAAGGATCTACCAATGGACAGAAAACCGACATGACAGCCATATATTAACGCGATCAAACGGTTTTAATCTGTATCTGCGTAAGAAAAAATGCAAAGGAAAAATTATTAGTGTTTAATTATTGGAATATACTGCGTATGAGATAACTGCCTGCATATACATACCGTGTAAAACGATTCTCTACAGAACTCTAGATATGTTTCCAAGACATTTCCCTAAAATTTGTCATAACAACTTGGAGAACGTTAAAAATCAGTAAGGCTACGACTGAGCGCTAGGTAAAACTATTTCTGTTTTATTATATTAGTGCAATATTTTACAGTGAACCTTTATGACGTGATAGCTGACCGAGCGTTTTTCTGTTCTATTTCATTCTTTGTTCAATCTATTCACGTTCCTTGAAAGTCAAAGGCATTGAAATTGAAACAGACAATTGTAAATGGTTTGTACTTTGTTACTGCGAAAAATAAATAAAAGGCTGGAGCGTGAGTGGGCGCCGTCAATCATACACGAATATGTATAACAAGTCTCGAATTAAATGGTACAGATTCCGTCATTTTGTAGCTTATTTTGTTTGTTCAAAATAAGAACTCCACATTCCAATCCTCAAAAGTATGTGCCAAAACACACAAACATCCTTTTTTCCAGATATTATTCACATTACGATGATGATTCATACGAACTCCTTACTGGCAAATGTAATTTTAAGTTTACTTGCTCTGCTCTAATGTTTAATAGGACGAACTGTTCAGGCAGCTTATTCTTTTATATGGGTCCCAGACGTACGTTTTCCTCAGACTTTCTTCACATTTTATTTCCCTTCAGGTTCCTCTAAATGCACAGTAATATTAAATAGCTTATATGTTAACCAAAGGTTTCAGTTGTATACTTGCCAAATTTGATCTCCGTCTGTAAGTAGGTTTTACTTGGAAGAAATCAAGACAAAGAGACCAGGGATAAAGCATGCACGAAACTACAACAAGATGTTTTTTTTTACCCCGAACACGATTAGATATACGAAGATAATTATTATAAAGTTTTTTCTGGCAAATGGAATTTCAGGTACACTTAGTGAGCTCCGGTTTTCAATAGGACAAACCGTTTAGGCAGCGTATTCAACTTTTAAGGGTCCAAGCGTACGTTTTCCTCCGACTTACTTCATATTTTCTTTCGCTTCATAGCCCACTTAAAATTAAACGTGATAGTAAGTAGCTGGGGTGTTAACCAAAGGTATCAGCTATAAATTTGAGCTCCATCAGTCAAGGAGTTTTTACATGAAAGAACACAGACTGGCCATTTGTTCCTTAAATTACAGTTTTTGCGGGAAAACTTCGATAATCCGGGATGGTGCATAGTCTATGTTACCTGAATTACATTTCCTTTCAAATTCTGTAAGAAATGTTAAAATCGGCTCAGTTTCTAGGATTACCTACTCCAAATACACAAACTCACAGACTCTCTTTATATATCAGAATAGATTGCTTATTCTTGTAGGCAATCATGTCTATTTGCCTGGAATTGCCATTACATGCTAAGCCATGAACCACTTCATGCACATTAAAACTCTTCCTACGAAGTTCTTCAGCAATTACTGACCTGATTTTTTGGTGACTGGAGTTCCTCAGTACATCACCGAAAAGACAAGGTCGAAAGACGTGAGCCACTGTTTCTTTCTTCTTGCGACATAGCCGGCAGAGATTACCGTTCAAAGATCTGCCCGGAATGGTTCTGACTGCTGTAACGCTGGTTGGTTGCCCTTACCAACATAAACAATGGGATAATTCTTAGGAGTGAATAAAAAGATTTTAATTCACGGTTCTGAACTCCTTAATCTACTCTTCAAACTGCACTTCAATAAAAGGCCTCGGCCTTAAATGTTTCAGCTTATATACATTAAATATTACAGCTAATAGTAGGCCTACTTCGTTTCACAACTTATTTTCTGTTGCTGTAGAGAGATACTTCATGACCGATCTCCATTTGGGGCTCGACTCGAAGAGAGTACTTTGTTAATTTTCCGGATACATTAAGTCACTCACAGGAAGAAAATTTGGCAGTTAATAGATTAAGGCATTTCTTGTCTTTATGTCTGGTCAGAAAGTCTCTCATAATGCACGAGCAGCACATACGATATCTGCGCTTTGTGATAAGCTTTCTTAATAACCTTATTAAAAGAACATAATATAAATTATTATGCCCGAAAATAGCCTATTTATGTTTAGGATTTTTATTGTTTTAGAATATTTAAGCAATTAATATGTCAAAAGGTGGTGTTTACCATGAAAGTCACGTACCTCTTGTACCAGATATTGGGGTGTTTTGATTATGAATAAAAAATGCATGTTCTTTTTCTCTACACCATGTTAATACTTAACAAGGACATCTAAAACTATAGAGATCATTTCAGTTTGCAGAGCTAGTTGAATGGATTACTATAGTTTAAGATGGTCAGTCAGAATAATTCTGATATACACATAAATTAACATTCTTCACCGCAGTTCCAGGGGGTAACTACAGATGCTAATAACTGGACGAGATCGTCGTATATTTGCCGTATACGTATTCTTGTATATTATTACACTAGTCCATATTATTGATAATTCACAGCCTGTTTCCAGCCATTCGACCGGGTCAGGAATGGAATGAATGAAGCCCCATCTAGCGGCGATGATAGGAATTGTGCCGGCTGCCGAAGGCTGTCGCACTCCTCTGGGGATATGATTAATGACTGACAGATGAAATGAAGTGTTAATGGACAGTGTTGCTGGAATGAAAGATGACAGGGGAAAACGGAGTGCCTGGGAATAACCTGTCCCGCCTCCGCTTTGTTCAGCAAGAAATCACACATGAGACGACCGGGATTTGAACCACGGTGTCCAGAGGTGACAGGCCGGCGCGCTGCCACCTGAGCCACGGAGGCTTCTGTCCGTATTATTATTATTGCTATTTTACCGGTTGGTACACCCCGACCCCGCAAATTTAAATTGTGCGCCTACTAGTAATCCCCTACAGGAGAAACCCTGAACTTTAATAACTGAAGCAACTCTACAGTTGCCCAGAAGATGTCACCACTGTAAGTTTTGTAATTTTGAAGTGTTCTGAACGGTGTCTATTTCGATTTGTGTTTGTTTTGCCCTGTATCAAGAAGTGTGGCCATTCTCTTCTAGATGTCTCTACAGAGAAAAGACTACGATTGTGCACTCTGGTGCGAAGTGAAGGGACTGTTTTTGAAGAAACTTTGTATCCATAAGTTTGTTCTTTGTTAAATTTCTTTCTTTCATTTTTTGGGTTGGCAATATTGATCTCTGTTTCCGCCAGTTTTCAAATCAGCCAATCCCGAATTTTCTAAATTAATTTTCCTCCAATCCTAGGTTTCTTGTTCATCTTGTGTGTAACTTTTGATGTTAGCCAATAAAGGGAGGGGGTGTAGCGCTTTTATTTCATGAACGGTCTCGAAGCTTCCTTGTGGGTATAAAACTGCTGCGGTTCATGGCTCGTGGCCACTCCATCGACATCTTGCTTAGTGTGTGAATATGTAGCAGGGGGCGGAAAGCGCCTCTTTCTTCGGGCAGCAGTTCATCAACAAGGTAATGGCCGTTTAATAACTCTATTTCTTGCTAGCTCAGCAGTTTAACCCACGGGGCAGGTTCGAAACATTTCTCATGTAACCTACCTTTAAAATGTAAAGACATTTGGTAAAAATGCCGTCTCTTTAACTACAAATTGGAACAGAGATTGCCTAACCCTCTCGAGCTCCCACTCATATTGTTTTGAGGTGATACGTTTTCATAACCAATTTTTTTCTTTCTTAATGTAATAGTTTTCTATACGAGTCGCCTCCCTAGTATGGGATTAGCCCTTGTGTAAGCGGCCTAGAGCCGAGTAGGTTTTAATAGTGTAATGTAGGAGTGCAAGCTACGCCTCCAGTCATTTTGTATTTTGGGCCATTTAATTACCCTGTTCTTTTTCGGCCGAGGCCCAGTAGATTGGGTACTAATACCCCTGTTTCATTCGGTGCGGTAGCGGCAATTGATTTGTAAGGTCGGGTATGCCTTTAATAGGCTTGACAGATAGAGAGCGGGACAGCTCTTTATAGTGTTGTGGTAAAAGGGCCTTAGAGAGGCTTGAGATGTAAGGTTGGGAGCTAATGCTCCAAGTAATTAAGGGTGTTCTGCCCTTTAGTATTTTTGTTGTTGTGAGCTGAGAGCTCAGAAATTATACTTGGGGGTCGAAGCCCAGATCTTGTAATAACCCCCGAAATCTTGTGATTTCTTTGTACCTGATTTTGGCTTGTTGTTGACTTGTTAAGTTTTCAAATTCTATGTCACCACTGTTATGTTTTGAAAATATAACCTTTCTTGAAATTTTAATTCATTTTTTGAACTTGTAGTTAGACCCATTCCAGCCCGCACCTTCTTTCACCTCTGCTGAACCATCAAAATCCCGTAACAACTATTATTGTTATTATTAATGAAGAATTAACTGTGACAGACTCCCAAAACATATACAGTCGAATTCTATGAAAACAGGAGTACAGCGAAAACACACACTATGGAATAGATCGGGGAAAACAAACACGACCTTAACCCTGGAAACATGGGGAATACAGTGCCCCCAGATAAATTTCTTTCCGCTATCATTTTAAGTTGATACTATCTGTGAACGACACATGACGTAACTTTTCTTCAGAGGGAGTCAGGATAAGATTATAACGATTGGTTAGTCTGTATAGCTCTGCTTTCATGATCTGTGGTAGCGTTGGGGCAAGTAGCATCCCACGTTCCAGTTTACGTTAGTTTATTGTTCTTCCAAGTATTTTATTGTTTGTAGAACTGCCATTGTTTCTCCGGCAAGGAACATCATGGATTTGCTTTCTATGACTCGTTAAATACTTATAGATTAATAATATGACTGGAAAAGACTTTCATTGTTGGAAAAGATGATGACTGGACTGGAGACGAACTGATGAAGTTACTCCAAGTGGAGAGTGTAGATGGGACATCACTCATTTCAGATAACTAAGAAGATGGAACTCTAATTGAGGAGTACGAGGAAGAGGACTACATATACTGTATGTTCAAGGGGCATGTTAAATGAAAGGAAAGAATAGTCACCGATAGTCATCCAAAGAACACGACAAGGCATGGCATTTTGTTCATTAGACCCGGTTCTAAAGACCATGCTAAGTTCTTGAAAACAACATCTGATGCGTTGTGGTTGCCTATGGATGCTGGCATATTCGACAGAGTTCATTTCACATTAAAAGGAAATCATCACACAGCGGGTTAAACATGAAGATGGCCAACGATATAATTGAGATACCTGCACAGATTTTGTTTTATTACTGTTGAAATTATAAGTTTTGAAAATTATATTTCGTGTATGTTCCTTAAGTAGTACTTCCGTAAGTGTTACAGTTTGTTCCGGCTACAGCGGGATGCTTTACGCAAACTGTCATTTAAAATATGGGGTAGTATGTGCCCCTTGTTTCAATTTTTGTCCTAAAAAGCACCTACGTTTCCAGCCCAGGGCTAAATCGGCATGTACCACATAAGAAAGCATACAAAATAAGAAGAGCTTTGGATTCAAAATTCAGAAACGGCAAGTTGACCAGTAGGAGAAACCAAAGAAAATGACAGAAACAATTTGGACCAAAGAGAGAATATTCTTGGCTGGTCGTAAATGGACTTACTGCCCTTATCGTAACTATAAGAAGTAATAATAATATTATAATAATATCAAAAATAATCTATAATATATTAAAAGAGTTTACTTAAAACAGATTTGGCAAATCCGTCCGTCCGTTCTACTGGACTGATTTGCTTCATTTTTGTTTTATTCACCTGCTGGTGAATCATGAGACATTAATAATTCTCTAAGTTCAGCCAACATTTAGTAATCATAAAATCAAATCATTAAATGATCACTCCAATAATTGCAGGCGAAGATTTACCCTAACCCGCAATACACTCTATACTTAGCAGGTTGCTAAGTGACTGACACTTTCGTTATATTCTGATATATGCGATTTTCATTCTTAGTAATATCATTGCATACAGCCATGTTTGATTATTACCTGTGAAGACAGAGAGTATACACTTTCCCTGATCACAGAAGAATACTATTGCTTGCTAGATACTCTTTGTTTCTCTAACCTTTCTCATCTTCCAAATACGTTCAATAGATGGCAGAGAGTTCCTAATAACTTACATGCTGCTAAGAGAAATAAGTCTACGTACAAACAGACCCCATGATGACATATGCCTTAGACATTACCAGGGAAAACCTATCGAAGGATAACCTAGCTACACTAGAAAGCCATGTATCTTAAAGATGTTCTCCTCCTGGTAAAGAAAGCTCCTTCGAGACTAGCCTATGAGCTCACAATACAACCGGGGAACAACTGCTATTAAAATCACATTGCCTTCTACGACACAATACCAAGCTATACATCAAGAACTTCATGATAAACAGCGAATATATGGATACATTTTTACCAAACAGACGACATGATGACGTCAGAATGGATAACTTCTGACTACGAACTGTGGCGTACCATAATGCGCTTTTTAGTAAATGTTCATAAAACCATTTAAAACGGCAGGCAATACAATATGACTATGACAGACTGCAGAGCAGTACGGGTAGTCTAGTAATAATAATATTTGTTATGCTGGTACACAACAGTGCGTACTACTGTGTAGAGATGAGAAGAATGCAAGAATGAGGAATGTGGCCTGCAAGCACGAACTTCCCGTTCTGCCCAGACAGATCGGCTCTTATCTGCTCTTATCTACAACACGAAAACATAGACTCACACTTTGCAGTTTGCTGGATTACAACTGACAAGAGCGAAGAGCTGCTAGTAGAAGATAATGTAAAGTCGCCTGGGTAGTAGCGGAGTTGCTATGGTAACCATTGCGTCACTGGCTTTGCTGGTGAAAACCCCTTCGCCCCGTGCCTCAACTGGCACGTGCATTCTTCTGATCTCCCAACAGTACCGGCCCCTTATTTAATGTCAATGAGTAACGAAGGCTGAGTAAGTAGAAATTGTAAAATGTACATGTGATGCTGCGAAACACAAAACTAGCACCAAAGATTCACGAAGTCAAAACGAAGCATAATTTTCTTTTTAATTTGCCTTCGGTCCGAAGGACCATGCTGCCAGATCTGTCAAAACATTAAGGAGAAGGCGGGATTCTAACACTTCGTGCCATGGGTCCTATCATGGCGAGGTTCTCTATTGGACGGTAAGCCACGGTAAAGGAAGATGCTGTAATAGCACCAGATTGAGGACTGTTTCGACAAAACTAACAGGCTGACCGGTTCAGGTAGAGGGAAGCATTTCTGCAGCGTATTGTCACCATTGATGAGACGTGGACACGAGCCTAAGAGCCTGAATTAAAGTGTCACCCAGGTTCGCCACGTCCACAGAAATTTCATAGGAACGCAGTCAGGTGAAGCTTATGCTGGCTGTGCCATACAACTATGGGGGTGTTAATCTTACGCATGCTGTAACTGAGAGACAAACCGTCAACAGTGACTATTATTATCGTTTTCTGGAGCGAAATCTGCGTCCCGCTATGCGGAGTAAACGTCTACGTATATTGCGAGACGTTCGCCCTTATCGTGCTGCACGACAACGCACACCGTCATGTCGCAAACAAACTATTAATCCTGTAGCAATTTGCTGTTGACAGCACTTACATGAACGAAATCCTTAAGAATAGCTGTCTGCATGACATAGTAACGTCACTGAAATTAGATTAGTCATTCTATGCGTATTAATGAAGGTTTGAAGAACTTGATCATGGATTGTTGGTACACTGATAACGTATGGTAGAAAATTAAGAATTTAGATGTTCTTAAATCAGCTATAGTGTCATGTAATGTTAGATCCGAAATAGTAGTTGAAGACCTACACTGAACGAAGGGAGAAAATCTATTCCAGTACCTTTTGAAAGAAACAAGATTAAAGTGAACGAAACATGTGAGTATGATTGTAACATGTACCATGATACACGTGCGTTAGTGTAGGTAATTTTATATTATTATTGTGTAACAGTGTAATATGTTAGAACATATCGAAGCAATCATATTATTAGCAAATGAAGGATATTTATTTGTTCAAATTATGTATATTAATGGTAAGAATCAGACAGCCTTTTCTAGGACATTTCAACTCAGTCCACTTGTGTACAAGGAGGGGCTGTAATCTTCAGTAAAACCGTGGCCATGGATATCGATGTAAAAACAGTCACGTGATTGTTAAAACAAAATGGAAAGTTTGTCAGCCAGGGTTCATCCAAGCACATGATTACGAAAAGTGGAATGATGGGACGGAACAGAATTTCGATTTTTAATGAAGTAGAAGGAGAGCCTCCGTGGCTCAGACGGCAGCGCGTCGGCCTCTCACCGCTGGATACCGTGGTTCAAATCCCGGTCACTCCATGTGAGATTTGTGCTGGACAAAGCGGAGGCGGAACAGGTTTTCTCCGGGTACTCCGGTTTTCCCTGTCATCTTTCATTCCAGCAACACTCTGCATTATCATTTCATTGCATCTATCAGTCATTAATAATCACCTTGGGAGTGGCGACCCCATTGTAATACTAGCCTATATATGTTTCATTCATTACATTCCTGACCCGGTCTAAGACTGGAAAACAGGTTGCAGGTTTTCATTTTCAATGAAGTAGAAACGGCGAATAACGAGGACATAAATACGTAGGAAGAATTAGTCGGGTGGGTATTATTTATTCTGATTCAGAGTACTCACGACGCTATTAAATTTGTTCTATTGATACTTACCTTGACTGTGACTATCATTCTGTCCTCATTGATTGTGGACCATGACTGCTGTCAGTGAAACGTTGCTGCCAGTCCCATGTTTGCGAAGTTTGAGTGAGTACATTATCAAGTGCATCAGGGTGGATGGCACTTTGTGTCAGCGGTGAATGTGTGTGTCAGGCCCGAGGGACGATGGAGATATGTGCAATGATATAGTTCGGCGAGAGTTTCGAGACATATCGTCTCAGGGAAGCCGAACCGAGGACGGCTCTAGTTCCAGGACGTGCGGCTTCAGATATATTCACGGAAGCAATAACCTGTTGAAGTGAGTGGCCATCTATTCCAAGGTGCAATGCGAATGGATAAGAATACGTTGGATTGGGGTTGTTCTGATTCTTACAGAAAACTGTAAATTCTAATTGGTTAAAATTTATATGATCTCGTTTCCTTTCCTTTAATATAACTTATACATTAGAGTCAAACTGTTAGTTAAATCTATTTGTGGTAGCTTTATCAGCATTCTCCTACCATTTCAAAAAGTTTGCAGGGGTAGCAGGTAAGGCTCAGTCAAGAGAGTACCGTTTTTGCAGCTTTTATGAACACGACAAGAGAGGAATCTTTTATGCTTTACTATTATTATTATTATTCCTATTGTTACTAATATTCTATATTGAGTGATCCCATGGCGACCTCTAGCGCCACTTTACCCGTATATTCGGCAAATTATAAATTTATTTTCATTTTCATTATTATTATTATTATTATTATTATTATTATTATTATTATTATTATTATCGCCACTAATTTATGGTTACTGTACGAGAATTAATATCTATATTAATATAAATTTTGTATTTAATGTTACAATTGACGCCCAAGCGAGCGGCAAGTATTTGATCAGATTACACAGTAGAAAAAGGAATTAAAACGATGCGGGGATGATCCCCATTGCAACTCTCCATACGTGAGATAAACATTCAGACGATCACCACAGGTGTTTCCTCTCTTTCCCATGCATCGGAAAATGTTGAAAAAAACGATAATAGTGTAAATCAACTTGATCATAAGTTATTCTTTTTAACAATTTGCTGTACGTCGCACTGGCACAAATATATCTTATGGCGACAATGGGTTACAAAAAGCCTAGGAGTGGAAAGGAAGCTACCTTGGCCTTGATTTAAAGCACACCCTCAGTATATGTCTGATGTGAAATGGGAAACCACGGAAAATCATCTTCAGGGCTGACGACATTGGGGTTCGAACCCACTATCTCCCGATTGTAAGCTGACAGCTACGTTACCCAAATCGTTCAGCCACTTGTTCGGTAAATGAACCATCAATAAATTAAATCTGCCATTATTATTCATAGTTTACTTACAATAATAATTCCCTCTTGTATTTAGAATTATTGCCGGAGGTGATACCTTCTGATACTGAGTGTCGTAAAGAGGTAAACCCTGGAGACAAGTCGGTAGTCGTGGCGCCAACTCGTCCACTTGCTCATGCGAGCTTAAGACGCGTCGAGCATGCACATCGCGCTTAAACCGTCAGCCATCCCTCTGCCGGACAAACAATAACAAACATCATGTGATGTTACAATAAAGAAGAATTGCCGTCAACATATAAAAAGGTCCGATATCTTAGTATAATGGAGTTACCATTTAAAGATTTCCGCCACTGGACGTGAGCTTATTGCAAAAACGGAAAAGAAGACCATTATTCTTTCATCATCGCGAAAGTAAGACTTTGATATACAGTACTGAAGAAAACGCAAGTATAGCACTGAAGGCCCCTGAAGAAGTGGAAGCTAAACTCAGTACTTAGTGGAGTAGATTGGATAGTCCAACTCCCGTTCACCATCGCCTTCGCCCTTGAAACTGACCTAGTATAAATTCCTGGTGTAGCGTAACTACGTGCTTACCCGGGAAGCAGACGTTTGGTTTCTAACTTTCCGACATTCTGACAGGAAATAAAATCCACGTCTCCTAGGCGAATCGAACACGTATTTTGTTTAGGCTACACCCATTTAATATACAATATACACATTTTCTAGGCTGTATTTCTCAGAAAATGTTCTATGTAAAAGTTTTACTCTGTTTTGCTATTTTATGGACTATCTGGGGAGAAACTAATTGATGCGATTCATGGCATAACTTTCCACATCCACTTATTAAACGAAAATGAAAAATTCAATCAATCAATCAATCAATCAATCAATCAATCAATCAATCAATCAATCAATCAATCAATCAATCAATCAATCAATCAATCAATCAATCAATCAATCAATCAATCAATCAATCAATCAATCAATCAATCAATCAATCAATCAATCAATCAATCATCTACATTTAGGGCAGTCGCCCAGGTCAAACGTTCTCTATCAATTGTTTACCAAAACATTTCTTAGATAATTTCAAAGAATTTGGAAACTTATCGACCGGGTGAGTTGGCAGTGCGCGTAGAGGCGCGCGGCTGTGAGCTTGCATCCGGGAGATAGTAGAGATAGCAAAAAAAAAAAAAAAAAAAACTTATCGAACACCTCCCTCGGTAAATTATTCCAACACCTAACTCCTCTTCCTGTACGCGGCGAATATATGCCCATTTTTGTCTTTTTCAATTCCAACTTTATTTTCATACTGTGATATTTTCTTTCAAAACACAGCTTAGACTCATTCGTCTACTAATGTCATTGTATGCTATCTTCCCATTAATATCTCGGAAAATACCGCGCAGTCGAGCAGTTCGTATCCTTTCTCCCAAGTCTTCCCACCCCTCAGTCTGCAAATTTCGTAACAATACACTTTTCAGAAATCACCCACAAGATTTCTTTAGATTTTTTCCAGTTCTCGAATGAAGTAAATCTGGTGCGGGTCCCATACACTGAAACCATACACTAATTGAGCTCTACCGAGCTCGATAGCTGCAGTCGCTTAAGTGCGGCCAGTGTCTAGTATTCGGGAGAGAGTAGGTTCGAACCCCACTATCGGCAGCCCTGAAAATGGTTTTCCGTGGTTTCCCATTTTCACACCAGGCAAATGCTGGGGCTATACCTTAATTAAGGCCACGGCCGCTTCCTTCCCACTCCTAGCCATTTCCTGTCCCATCGTCGCCATAAGACCTATCTGTGTCGGTGCGACGTAAAGCAATTAGTAAAAAAAGAAAACTAATTGAGCTCTTAACGGAATCTTACATGCCCTCTCCTGTACATTCTTACTACAAAACCCTAAACACCCTCATAAACTAATGAAGAGATCTCTTTTATTTATAACCCCGTGTATGTGATTACCCCAATACAGATACTTCCTTAAATTAACACCATGGTAAATACAGTGATCCCCATGAGGTACTTTCACCCGATCAATGCAGTAATTAAAGCTGAGAAGCTGGTGAAACTCACAATCTGTCATTTCACGCTGTTTACCAACATACAATTAATCCTGTCCATCTCAGAACACACCGGGAGGGTTGGTCGTGCGGTTATGGGCGCGTGGCTGTGAACTTGCATCCGAGAGATAGTGGGTTCGAATCCCACTGTCGGCAGCCCTGAAGATGGTTTTCTGTGGTTTCCCATTTTCACACCAGGCAAATGCTGGGGCTGTACCTTAATTAAGGCCAAGGCCGCTTCCTTCCAACTCCTAGGCCTTTCCTATCCCGTAGTCGCCATAAGACGTATCTGTGTCCGTGTGACGTAAAGCCACTAGCAGCTCTGAACATGACGAGATCTTTTTTCAGTTGTTCACTATTCTGTAACGTATTTATTGCTTAATACAGCATAGCATCATCCTTAGAAAGACTTATCTTTGATTTCAGTTCTTTACTCATAGTATTTATATTTATATTTATATTTATATTTATATTTATATTTATATTTATATTTATATTTATATTTATATTTATATTTATATTTATATTTATATTTATATTTATATTTATATTTATATTTATATTTATATATACTATATAAAGAAACATAAAAGTAAAATAATACTGTCTTGAGAAACTCTCCTCTTAATGATTACAAGATCACTATAATTATCTGAGTTGTGTTTTGTAGAAATGTATCCGTCCATTCAGTCACTGTCTTGTCTGGTGCAATCACACTCATCTTCTTCCGTAGTCTCCTGTGATCTACCCTATTAAAAGTCTTGGATAAGTCAATAACGATCCAGTCCACATGATCTCCTGAATGTAAAATGTCTGGTATATGTTGCTTTAATCCTGCCAGTTGAGCTTCAGTAGCATAACTTTTCCTAACCCGAACTGCCTTCTTTCAAGCCAGTTATTAATGTTTCAAACATGTCTAATATAATCAGAATTCCAAAGCTTACATACAACACATGTCAAGCTGATTGCCCTGTAATTATTTCTTTTTTTTCTTTTTTTTTTTTTTTTTTTGCTAGTGGCTTTACGTCGTACCGGCACAGATAGGTCTTATGGCGACGATGTGATGGGAAGGAAGCGGCCATGGCCTTAATTAAAGTGCATTTGCCTGGTGTGAAAATGGGAAACCAAGGAAAACCATATTCAGGGCTGCCGACAGTGGGATTCGAACCCACTATCTTCTGGATGCAAGCTCACAGGCACGAGCTCCTAACCGCACGGACAACTCGCCCGGTATCCTGTAATTATCCACTTTATATTTATCACACTTCCCTTTGCACTCCGTGGCCTCTATAGCAACTCTCCATTCATTTGGAGGACCTCCTTAATGCAAACGGTAATAAAATAATTTTTGAGATACGGTACTATATCCCAACCCATTACATTTAGTACAACCACAGAAATCGTATCAATTTCAGCTGCTATTCTAGTTTTCACCTTTTATATGTCTTTGTTACCATAGATAAATTTCAATACTACATTAGTATTAGTCAACTCCTCTACCTGGAAATTATCCTAAAACCGTACGTGTGCCAATTATTATGCTTACCATCATGTTGTCCTTATCCGATTTCTTCGCCAGATTCAATTTCTTGCTGCATTTCTTTCTACACTGCACCTCTAGTTTCTTTATTTCTTTTGTACCATATAGCCAGTCTTTACCATTCCTTACCACTTATATAGGTTTTCACATTCCTCGACAACTGATTTAAACCCACACCAAAGACCGTTTACAGTTCTATTTCACCTATCTTAATTATATTTTAAAACTCCCTCAAGCCTGTATTATGAACTAGTACCTGTAGTACCCGCCGTTGACTGGACAATCACTTAGCATGTGTATGATGCCATTGTTGTCCACTTCTCGCATTGTTCCCCAGATTCGGAGGCTCATATGTGGACACGTCTCTCCCTGTCAGCGGCCTGTTACGTACTCCCTTCCCTGTGGCCTTTTCTTGTTTCATTTTTATTTTGCATTATTACTGATCGTGATTTGTAATTCTCCTTCCGATAAAAAAAAAAGGAAGCCAAGTATGGGGTTAATGCTAAAAATATACTGACAGGTGTACAAATCCTTAAACATGTTGCTGAATCGATCTCCATAGTGACTCTCTTTTCAGTCTATAGAGCCAGTTACCAGCAGTTGGACTGCCACTTCTTCCCTCATCTGCAACAGTTCCCTGTTCCTCATCTTCCCTCTGCTGTTTTACTTTTAGCGATTCATAGCGATTTCTCAGCCCCGGAATAGATCTCTTTGTGCTCAATTTCCTTCCCCTTAAAACATTAGCCCACCTGTTCTCTACAACTTCTCCCTTTCCTTCCCATCTCTCCTGCACCATTACCGCATCCTGTATTTTGTTTGAGCGAGACCTACCTTCATACTTCTCTTCCATGAGTATCCTAAATCTTCCCTCATATTTTTAAATACCCGCTCTCACCAACAGTCCACACACCTCCATACCTTAGCCATTCATTACTCTCCTTTGTGGCAAAATTAAAAATCAACAAAAATAATGTAATCTGTGAATCAAACAATCGAAGGAAGGTAGTACTGTCTAGGGTTGCAAGTGAAATCCAATAGCTAAACTACATATAGAAATGTAAAAATACATTGTATAAACTAGACCTTTCCTACTTAAAATAAGCTTGAAACTTTGGATGTCTTGTGCAAAACTCACCTTATCCAACATACATATCATTTCATAAGAGATGCAGCACAATTATTGTTACGAACAGGAAGATAATGTGGACTTGATAATTTGAATTTGAATTTTGTCTGTACAAGGCTCATGAATATACTCGTACAATTTATGAATAAAACACTCTTCTATTGATCCATATACACACGTATAGATAAACACACAATTATACTTGACATGAATGACAGCACTTCACTAATTAGTAGTTATTTACAAAAGTCGCTTGTCCTCACAGTAGGTCTCCGGACTGCTGGTATTTATTTGGAACGGGCGATCCTTCCCCTTAGACTGATTAATAGACCTCACCTTACACTTCGCTCGCACCACCGGTCACTCCACTCAGCAGCTCCACGCATACAGGTTTGAACACATGTGTGTTGAATATCACAACACACGACTGCTATAGACTTGGCTGGACTCCAGACAAGACTGATAACTCGCACAATCACACACTTGACTGCGGGGCATGCACTGAACATATATCATTTTACAAGTTGCTTTACGTCGCACCGACACAGATAGGTCGTATGGCAACGATGGGACAGGAAAGGGCTGGGAGTGGGAAGGAAGTGGCCGTGGACTTAATAAAGGTCAATAAGGAAAACCACGGAAAACCATCTTCAGGACTGACGACAGTGGGGTTCGAACACACTATCTTCCGAATACTGGATCTTGGTAATACTTAAGCGACTGCAGCTATCGAGCAGTGGCGGTTCGTGCATGAAGGGATTTTGGGCGCCGCCTCACCGCCTTTTCAAAAACATTTAATGTAATTTCACTCTGTAATTGATTACATTAAGAGCTGTTCAAATGCAGCGAAGTCGAACTTATAGTGGTGTGCTGTTCAGTTATACAATGTTATCATCATTATTGCGGCTGTAAACATTTTCTTTTCTACTTTCAAGAAAATGGCAACGGCTTTCAGACCGTGGCTGCTGTCCAGCACACTCGATGTTTTGTCTTTAATCGTAAGGCGTTCGGACTGTGGCAGCAGAGCCCTGAGTAGGTCCCAGACTTTGCAAGTGTGTGGGGTGCGGGAGGAGCCTGCAAGAACGATGTCAGATGAAGGAAGAGTGCAGGCGGGTGTGTGGACTGCAAGATTAGTATGGTCTGTCCGGCAAAGCCCTCAGTAGGTTCCTAGAGTTTAGCAAGGGTGTGGGGTGCGGGATGCGGGAGGAGCCTGGAAGGATGATATTGGCTTGTCAGGGGAAGGAAGAGCGCAGGCGGGTGTAAGCGCTGAACGGCGGAGCCCGCAGCACATCGCTAACCACTTTACAATGTACCTAGGCTTTTTCCCCCACGTCTTATATTAATTGTTGTTAGAGATTAATTCCAGAACATTTTGCAAAACAATGAATTCCATTATAGTGACTATTTAAACAATTCAGTTCTATAAAGAAGCTAAAATAAAGATTCAAAATGTAACCATAACGTGACGACACTTTTTGTAGTGTGATCAAATTGTTAAATACATTGTCATGCTTTGAAATTTGAGCAAGGAGTGAGAAATTCGGGAGTGCACTGTTAATTTGTTTTCATGAATGATGTTGTTATCACTTCTGATTGTGATCAGTGAAACAGTGCAGTTCCATGATAGTCGGGATTGCATTAGCTGTTAGCCTATTAATGTGTGTGCATAAATGCCATAGTAGTGTAGTTAATTCATTTATTAATGTCGTGATACAAGCAGATTTATATTAAGCTAATGCCATCTGATTATTATTATTATTATTATTATTATTATTATTATTATTATTATTATTATTATTATTAATATTAATATTATTATTCATCTAAAAGTATCGTGGTGCTGGTCAGTGAAAACTCTACCGATTGGGGAGGGAAAAGAGATGGCGGTACAGCCCTGCCAGAGCAAAATGTCACCAACCGCCACTGCTATCGAGCTTGGTGAACATTCAACAAACTTACTTACTACTACCTAATTTCACTGGATCGTTCGAAACGAGGAGCTGAATCCGGGCCTCGTAGACTTATAAAAAGAGTGAAAGAGGGACTCCAGAAAATAATAACAAAATAACGCAGAGCTGGGGTTAATTTAAATGAGACACATATATTAACACAAATTAGGAAGAAGTCAGTCCAAGACTGGCATAAAAGAACAAGTAAAATGGGATGTGGGAAGTCAGTTACTCGCATAATGACGTTCAACAATGGTCCATCCAAAGGGTGTGTTACTCAACCTCATAATTTCTTTCTATACCTCCGGAAAGCACGGTAGAAGAATCTGTTTTGTGATATAATATTTCTCTCACCACACAGTGAGTACAGAGCTTAAGATTAGATTCCAAAGTATTTATTTCTAGAATTAGGAAAAATAATAGCCCCTAGGTAGAAGATAACAAACTTTCTACATCCTCAGAAACTATACTCTTCATTTTCTTTGACAATCCCCACGGAGAGTAAATCCCCAATAAAATAAAAGCTGCCAGCAAAACCAAAACCGGCTGAAAAGAACAATAATGGAACATAGAAGAGTAAAGAAAAGGGTTGCCATAACTACAATAAATAAAAACGCGAGTGAAAGGCGTAAATATGAGGTTAAAATCTAAAACAAACAGATAAATTGGCCAGGAAGGCCAGAAATGAAAGTAAGGCAAAATGGGAACAATGATAATAATAAATAATAACTAGGTACTGGAAAGTAGCATAGGCCCGGTAATCACAACAGACTCACGCACACACTTAGAGACCAGCATACGAAATATATACTAGAGTACAATGGTACGACACACAACGACAAGAATCGTACAGCATAAAATACTCCGGTCAACAGCTTATGAGTTCGATCTGAAAGCACAGATCAGAAACCTGGATTACCGCAAAAGGGGGTATGGCACACCCTGTCCAAACACACAACGTAAACAACTTACTCGCTGCATAACACGTATTCATATCGTGGAGAAAGACGAACATGAATCATACAGTATCAGTGACAAAACACAATGTAGAGCTCTAACTCGAGCCAAGACATCGAAGATAAAGCAGAGTTAAAGGTCTCCAACCAAACACAGCATGAAAACCCACCACGCACATGAACAATCGGGCCGATGCCACCTTTCGCTCTTAGCCGAAATGAGCACACATAAGCAGACATGTGAAGGAAGGGAGGCAACGGAAAATAATTCTGCAACAAGATATACAAGAAACACACAAAACGAGAGATCTTCTTATAAACAAGCTAATATAACTATGGCAAACCGAGAATGATGAGGACAAACATTACCTTGAGAAGAAGTAGTCTTAGTTCTGACTCCAAACTCTAAGAGTCGTACAGGATAACGTGTTAAAACGTTTACAATACCTTCAGTACGAGACGAAAGCCACATCACAAAACACCATCTCCATCTTATTTTCTTTCTCACCGTCCGACTGTCAAAGATCACACAACATGCAGATAAGATAGAAGAAAATGCTTTGGCGATCCTCATAGCATAAGCTGCCATCTGTCTAAATAGGTAAATTACACATCGGGAACGGCATACATGATGCCAAGCAGCCACGACTGACTGGCATAAGACGTCGCATAAAATGCGGTATCTGAAGAGTATAAAAACAAGACAAGCAGGTTACGAGGTGTGGCTCAAAATATATCAATCGGCAAAACAACTTGACACAATACCAGCGACTGAACAACAATGACGACTCTCAACTCCAGCACTACTACAACAATATGCTCTCAATACTACTCCTGTTCATGGCGAACTTCCTTTCATATACTTAGTGGTGAAGTTCTAGTATCTTCGGTGTGCGTCCGGAATAGGAACGTAAAAAATAGTACTGTGCATAGAGAGGCCGTTACATGCCTTCTGACCTGCCGGACGCTTCGCAGCATGACTCACTTGTTCCTTCCACAAAATATCACAGCGGGATACAGCCGTGCTGAAGGTCGCATGAACACCTGACAATATAAAAATATAATTAATGCATTAGCCCTGTAATGGTCGCGTAAATTATCATTTCTGAAGCAATTTATTTATAAAGCGCTTCCTTTTCTTGAGCTCTTGACTTTCGTTTTATGAATTCATTAGCTAAATAACTGTGAATGATGTATGTCCTAAGAGTTACAGCAAAACTTGCCTTATACATTTTTATAATCCAGATTATTAAATATTTACCATGCATATCGATATTTTGAAATGTGAAATGTTACTTTAAACACTTTTATTCAATGACGGAAACAGTTTTTAAGACAATATTCCCAGTAATAAATCCCACATACGTTTCTTACATTTCCTTACCAATTTCCAAATTTACATAAAACAAGTTTTGCTATGAAATATTTCAATTTTTAGTTCATAATACTCTCTATATTACATATTCTAAAACACTGCAGTGCACTTTTACTATAAAATGGAAGCTATGTTCTTAAATGTAACTACCAGTTTTTACTCTACTACAGTAGTGTTAATGGTCATAGGATGAGATATATGCTTAATTCGAATGATTAAAATAATAATAAAAATATATACATATCTTCACTACCGACTGTTATGCATGCATTCAGTCTTCATGGTACGACCTTCTATTTACAGCTGCCATTATGTCTGTCCTCTTCTAGTTTCACCCCTGTTCCCTTGAAATCATTAAAATCTGAGTCTAATCATAGTTCTAGGTTTCACTCCTCTTCTCTAACCATCAGTGTCCAAGTCGATCATTCTCTGGGGAACAGATGTAAGGAAAGGAAATGTTGCAATGAAAGGGACATCAACGAGTCAGTGACCCTATACTTGCCACATATGAAGTCAAGGTTTCCCGGTTGATAATAAAGTGCAAGTATTAGATTAGCCGAGCAAAATTGCGGACATTAATCTCAGGTAGCAACTGTGATAAAGGTAACGTGGTTATGCGGTATACAGCTCAATGTCGATTGTAGCGGACTGGGTGTTGTACCTCTTGACCCCTGGGTGAGGAAATTGTATCTTGTTTCCAAAAGTGTGCTCAAACTGACATTTACGCCCCCGCCCCCAAATAACCAATAAATACATTATATTATCATATTTTTCATTAGGATATACGACCAAATCAACGAAGGGTCAGGCGAAAATTGGGAAACGGTTCGCATATGCTTGTCGCTAATGGGAGATATTTGACATATCATATTTCTCGCTGGTAGGATAATACCTCACCAGATATCCGGCTCTATGTCTAAATGGTTAGTTTGCAGGTCTTTGATCCAAAGGGCCCCGGGATCGATTCAAGCAGCGTTAATTCCGATTGGTTCGGTGTGTGTGCCATCATCGTCATTAACATTCATTATAGGTAAGGACCCATTCTGACAGACGCTCAGAAAATAAGGAAAATGTTTGCCGAATATTATCCAGATAATATAAATTAATTTCTCAAATGTCTGCAAGATTTACACGCTGAAGCAGCAGATAACTGTAAACGAGAATTACGGACGACCAACAAATGTATAAAGTCACCCTATACTTCCTGATGGAATCTACAAGGACAGGCAGCTTAATCTGAGCGACAGAGACAAGGAAGATGATTTTGTCTCAATAACACGAAAAATTGAACTGGGGTAGAAACTATTGAACAGGTATATTGTGTTGCAAAAAACCGAAAGACATTAGCTGTTACGAAGAAGAAGAAGAGAAGGATGGGGGCTAACTCAAAAGTTGTAAGATAGTGGCTTGTGCTAGCTATTGGCAGATTTTCTATTAAATATCAGTACTGTACGCCTCAGCATGCCTAAATATGACCCGGAAAGGACAACTCAGAAAACTGGAACAGAAAGAGCGAAAGATCGTCAGAAAGATTATGGGTCCCATTAAAGAAGGAGATGGGTATAGAATCAGGCACAACAAGGAACTGTGCAGTAAAATAGAGAGCATTACAATAGCTATCAGGAAGAAAAGTCTAATGTTCTATGGTCACGTAGTCAGGATGGACAGCCAGAGACTCTCTTCAAGGATCTTCAACACTGTATCTAGAGGGAAAGCAACAAATGCCAAATGGACGAATTTAGTTCGGAAAGACCTACAATATCTAAACATTGATCACATTGACATTTACAACCGAGATAAGTTCAGGAAGTTAGTCAAGGTATCTGACACTCTCCAGTCACTAACAACTAAATCACTGCGTCCAGGAGTAGGAGTGAAATGGACTCAAGAAAGAAAAGACATCCATAGCGCTAGAATGAAGGAAAACTGGGCTAAGTGGAAGAAAAGAGCTCACCAGAGTTAAGAACCACGTGGTCCATCGTAGGCCTAAACGAAGAAGCAGAAGAATCAGGCAAGGAATGGTTGGTGAGTTACTTTTTACTTCATCTCAAAGGTTGAATCTAGCAGTGTAAGTAAAAACCGTGTTACTGTAACAATGAACCAAAGTATACTCATCAAGCCAACAACAAATTCACAGATCATGAGGGGATATAGATGAGCACGAGGTAAAATTTCTGCTGTTGGAAACGTCGCCACTATGTGAGATAGAGTGATTACCTCGTTTCCCGACCGCCTTTACCAGCAGGAGTTAACCTGGTTCCCACTTATGTTTTAGAATAGGAGCCTCTGAACCCTGAGTATCTCCAGAAGTGGGAGCCGTGTTCTAAATTTCTCGACTTCATGATCAAGATTCGATCCGACGTCCTTAAGAGTAAACTGAGTAAAATATTCCTGTACCACGCGCAGCCTACATAAGTGTCAGTATAACGCTATTGCTGTTATATAAAACGGAGAGTATAGCTATAAAGGGGTTCTCTTGAATTAGTCGAGTGGAATATGGAAACTCATTTGGAGCTGTTCTTCTAAACAAGCACTGCATCATTGTGCAAGAACTGCACTTACACCATCCTAATCAAGGCTTAGCACACCTATGGAATAGAGACAGATCTGATTCCAAGTCTTCTAAGAATATCCACCGTTCTCTGGCAACCAGCGGTAGGACAATACTAGTATATATTGTTTTACGTCACGCGGGTACAGATATGCTTTATGCAAAGGATGGGATAGGAAAAGGCTTGGATATGAAGGAAGCGACCATGGTATTAATTAACGTACAGCCCAGTCCCAGCATTTGCCTGGTGTGAAAATGAGAAGCTACGGAAATCCATCATCAGGGCTGCCGACAGTGGGGTTCGAACCCACCATCACCCGAACGCAAGCTGACAGCTAAGTGACTCAAACTCACTTGATTTTAGTAGAATACAGTCCAAAGGATAATTTCCCGTAAGGTGGTCGTTGTCTGTGTCTTGAATCGGAATAGTGCCCTTTTTCAGGGAAATCTTATGAAGCCAATCTATAAATAAATATGGGAGGTAGTTATACTGAATGAGCCCTGGAAATATACAGAGTAAATTAAAATTTACGGTCCGCCTCTGTGGTGTAGTGGTTAGTGTGATTAGCTGCCACCCCGGAGGCCCGGGTTCGATTCCCGGCTATGCCACGAAATTTAAAAAGTGGTATGAGGGCTGGAGCGCCGTTCACTCAGCTTCGCGAGCTCAACTGAGTAGAGATGGTTTCGATTCCCACGTCAGCCATCCTGGAAGTGGTTTTCCGTGGTTTCCCACTTCTCCTCCAGGCATATGCCGGGATGGTACCTGACTTAAGGCCACGGCCGCTTCCTTCCCTCTTCCTTGTATATCTCTTCCTATCTTCCCATCCCTCTGCAATGCCCCTGTTCAGCATAGCAGGTGAGGCCACCTGGGTGAGGAACTGGTCATCCTCCATAGTTGTATCCCCCGACCCAGTGTCTGACGCTCCAGCACACTGCCCTTGAGGCGGAAGAGGTGGGATCCCTCGCTGAGTCCGAGGGAAAAGCCAACCCTGGAGGGTAAGCAGATTAAGAAAGAAAGAAAGAAATTAAAATTTGTAAACACTGAAGATTCACAATTTTCCAAGTGTCAAATCTTTGTCCCGAAATCTAACATAACTGATGATCCACTGTTGAAACATACTCGTTTGTTTTTTCGTCATAACAGCGCTAGAAGTTGAGAAATTACTTTTGAAGAGTTTTTTCACAAGCTGCTTTACGTCGCACCGACACATATAGTTCTTATGGCGATGATGGGACTTGAAAGAGCTAGGAGTGGGAAGGAAGCAGCCTTGTCCTTAATTAAGGTACAGCCCCAGTATTTGTCTGGTGTAAAAATGGGAAACCGTGGAAAATCATTTTCACGGCTGCCGATTGTGGAGTTCGCACCCAGTATCTCCCGAATACTGGATACTGTCCGTACTTAAGCGACTGCAGCTCTCGAGCTCAGTTTTTGGAGATTGTTAGCCATATTGGGAATTTTATGAGCAAACATAATTCCAGGCGCAAATAATCACACTTAGTTTTCTTAGTAGCAGTAAGAGCTTCGTAGCTTACACGTTTGACTGATACGGCCTTGTAATAATACTCAACATGGCTTAGCTGTGTTGATACTGCTACACGGCTGAAAGCAACGGGAAACTACAGCCGTAACTACCTCCCGAGGACATGCAGCTCTCTCTGTATGAATGATGTACTGGTGATGGCTTCCTCCCGGGTAAAATATTCCGGAGGTAAACTAGTCCCCCATTCGGATCTCCGGGTGGGGACTACACGAGAGGGGGCGATCATCAGGAAGATGGATACTGACATACTGCGAGTCGGAGCGTGGAATGTTAGAAGTTTGAATCGTTTGGTAGGTTAGAGAATCTGAAAAGGGAGATGGATAGGCTAAAGTTAGATGTAGTTGGTATAAGTGAAGTACGTTGGCAGGAAGAACAGGATTTTTGGTCAGGCGACTACCGAATTATCAACACAAAATCAAACAGGGGAAATGCAGGAGTTGATTTAATAATGAATAAGAAAATAGGGCAGCGGATAAGCTACTACGACCAGCATAGTGAAATAATTATTGTCGTCAAGATAGACACCAAACCAATGCCCACCACAATAGTGCAGGTCTATATGCCTACTAGTTCAGCGGATGATGAAGAAATCGAAAGAATATATGAGGAGATAGAAGATTTAATACAATATGTAAAAGGTGACGAGAATCTAATTGTGATGGGAGACTGGAATGCAGTGGTAGGCCAAGGAGGAGAAGGTAGTACAGTAGGAGAATTTGGATTGGGACAAAGGAACGAAAGAGGAAATCGGCTGGTTGAATTCTGCACTGATCATAATTTAGTCCTTGCCAATACTTGGTTCAAACACCACAAACGACGGCTGTATACGTGGACGAGACCTGGAGACACTGGATGGTATCAAATAGACTTCATTATGATTAGGCAGAGATTCAGAAACCAGGTGTTAGATTGCAAAACTTTCCCAGGAGTAGACGTAGACTCTGGCCACAACTTGTTGGTCATGAAATGCCATCTGAAGTTGAAGAAATTGAAGAAAGGAAAGAATGCAAAAAGATGGGATCTAGACAAGTCCACGTACATAGCATTCGTAGATCTAGAAAAGGCATTCGATAACGTTGATGGGAACAAGCTATTTATGATTCTGTAGATGATAGGGATCAGATACCGAGAACGAAGAATTATCTACAACCGGTATAAAAATCAGTCTGCAGTGATAAGAATTGAGGGCTTTGAAAAAGAAGCAGCAATCCAGAAAGGAGTGAGGCAAGGCTGCTGTTTGTCCCCTCTCCTTTTCAATGTTTACATAGAACAGGCAGTAAAGGAAATCAAAGAGAAATTTGGAAAGGGAATCACAGTCCAAGGGGAGGAAATCAAAACCTTGAGATTTGCCGATGATATTGTTATTTTATCTGAGAGTGCAGAAGATCTCGAGAAGTTGCTGAATGGTATGGATGAAGTCTTGGGTAAGGGGTACAAGATGAAAATAAATAAGTCCAAAACAAAAGTAATGGAGTGCAGTCGAACGAAGGCAGGTGATGTAGGAAATATTAGATTAGGAAACGAAGTCTTAAAGGAAGTAGATGAATATTGTTACTTTTGTAGTAAAATAACTAACGATGGCAGAAGTAAGGAGGACATAAAATGCAGACTAGCACAAGCAAGGAAGAGCTTTCTTCAGAAAAGAAATTTGCTCACTTCAAACATTGATATCGGAATTAGAAAGATGTTTTTGAAGACTTTCGTGTGGAGCGTGGCATTGCATGGAAGTGAAACATGGACGATAACTAGCTCAGAAAGAAAGAGAATAGAAGCTTTTGAAATGTGGTGTTACAGAAGAATGCTGAAGGTGAGATGGATAGATATAATCACGAATGAAGAGATATTGAATCGAATTGGTGAGAGGAGATCGATTTGGCTAAATTTGACGAGAGGAAGAGATAGAATGATAGGAAACATCTTAAGACACCCAGGACTTGTTCAGTTGGTTTTAGAAGGAAGTGTAGGTGGTATGAACGGTAGGGGTAGACCAAGGTCAGAGCAGATGTAGGATGAAATAGTTACGTAGAAATGAAAAGGTTAGCACAGGATAGGGTGGCATGGTGGGCTGCATCAAACCAGTCTATGGACTGGTGACTCAAACACACAGCTCACACGTTATATTTTACGGAAGTTTTTAAATCATTTTGAAATGTATAATGTGTTGGCCTATTGCAAGCCTAAGTTACTATATTAATAAGGCTATGTTTGATGCACTGAATGTTATGAATTAAAAACAAACCAAGGTATATTTATCAGTAATAGGACGCAGGAAAAATTTATAAAAAGGAAAATTTAAGGAAGCGAAAAACATTTAAAGAGGATATTCTACTTCTTAAGAGGCACATGTTCTAAGGTTCAGTCAGCCTACAAGAAAATGAGTATCAGGTTAATTCCTTGGGGAAAAGGCAGTCGGAAATAGAGCTAACCACTCCATTCAACTAGGACCGACATTCTAAGTAATTGAAGACTTTACTTTCCACTCCTCCAAATGCTTTCATAGCCGATACGGAGATGACTTGGCTTTTAAATCGATACAGCGTGCATCTCTATGCATAAATGAGTTAATTTCATTTCTATTATTTTTTCTATAACATTGACTTATTTTGTCTTAGTTTAATTTCAAAAACTAATAAAATAGGTCGTGTATATTAAGAGAAACTGTTTCTCAAGCCAGACCTAATGTGCACCTTACTATATATTAAAATGAGAGGAACAATTCGACCTTTTCGGTCTATAGAAGGGAAGCAAGATTAAAGCTAGGTATATAATTGATCATTCACACTTCTCCTACTTACGTTAAACCATCATATATATTTATGTGGACAACATATTATTTTCAAATCAGTAGTAGGAATGTGACTGAAAGTATCAATTTCATATATCAGAACTGCTGAAGATACTGAACCACTAATAGCATTCTTGTTCCTCTGCATTGACTGAGACAAAACTTTTAACATTATTAAAAGAAATGAATTTCATTTTAAGCCAGATTTTTCAACAGTATAATCCTTAATATCCTTAATAAAAATATTTTCTTTTACAATACCAGTAGAGTTGTTGTTTATTCTTCAAGACAACAAAAATATGTTAATTCAGAAGATGTTTCGTCCACATTATAGACATCATCAGTTGATAGGTAAGAAACAAGTTAAAATACAACAAGGACATTATTAACACATTCAAAATAATAAATATATGATTCGATTGGCGAATACGTCAATATTTAAGTTGAAAATATAATGGTTTATGATTCCGAATAAGATGAGAGCAGCCGAAAATATAAAGAATAATGAATAATGTCATGTGAGAATGTTTAAAACTTTAAGACATCAGTTGCTTTTTGCTTGAAATATTCGCAAACTAAATCATAATTTTATTATTTTGAATGTGTTAATAATATCCTTGTATTTTAATTTCTCTTTTGCCTATCAGTCGTTGATGTCCATAATGTGGACGAAACATGCCCTGAATTAACATTTTTATGTTGTCTTGAAGAATAAACAACTACTGTACTGGTATAGTAAAGGTGGAATTTTTTATTATCTTGAAGACTGTTAATATTATTCAAAAAGTAGAGTATGTCACAGCACTCCCAACCAGCAGACAAATGGAGGAGAGGCCGATGTGTATAGGAAACAGAGCACTGCTTGCTTTTTACAGGCATCTTTGTTTTGAATCAGTCTGTACCTTCATTGGTATGCAGAATATGACAACGGTGGGATCCCACGGGGATATTCTCCGATATTCCCCGCAAGACGACAGCACCTACGCCACTGTCCTCCTTTTTTATATAGATATTTCCATGTGCAAGAATGAACGAGGAGGAGGGGTAGGGAATTCTTTTCCAGGAAGGAAGAAAAGACTGCCTTTTTACGACGGACCAAGGGAAAGGATATAAGGATTTTATGAAGGTGTTGCGAAAGGTTGATATAAAAAAGCGAAAGGCAGTGAGATATGGTATGTTGGAGACCCGTAAACAAGTGATTTGTTGAGACGGATCGTGAATATTAAAAATTGTACTCACCAATGTGGTCTCGTTCTGTAGATCTTTAGTCGATGTTTTGAATTTCATTTTAATTATGAACTAGACGACGATAAATAATAATAATAATAATAATAATAATAATAATAATAATAATAATAATAATAATAATAATAATAATAACGGGCACGATTTTACGGTCATCTGAAAAGAATGGACGGAAGAAAGTTAACTAAAGAAATCTTTCACTTTTTTTATTCAAACCCCAAAACCACTATTCCCTGGTTTAGAAATACCAAAGAAGACCTGCAAATGTTACATATCTCAGCTGAAGACGCCCTTAACTGAGATTTCTTCCGCAAGAAAATATTGATGAACGGGCTAAACCGAGACGAGCAACCGAAGAGAAGACACGGTGCCCCTTGGACAGAGGAGCGTAAGCAGGCCCACTCACAAAGAATGAGGGAAATTTGGACTCTAAAGAAGGCCAAGTTCAGTGTCAAATGCAACAAGACTTAACGTGGTCCTTGATGGCCTCAGCGAATTATATAATAATAATAATAATAATAATAATAATAATAATAATAATAATAATAATAATAATAATAATAATAATAATAATAATAATAATAATAATAATAATTTCAAAGTGTCGAAATAACAGAGGGGATTGCTAGGAAAGATCATTGGCCCACGTCTTAATACTGAGGTTAAATGCAGAAATTTCAAAAGCTCTCATTTGTTATGAAGAAGTGCCGTCTCGCGTTTTACGGTCACCTCTCCCAAATGTTTAATTCCAGAACATTAAATACATTAAATACATATAATTTGGATATCTTTTTCATGAATCAAATCAACTTTGAATTGACGTGTGATACTTTCCTATAATGCACATACTGTTGAATATTATCTCTGTTTTCTGTATATGTTTTATTTCATTCTTCTAGTTGTTCTTTTATTTCTCTTCTATTTGAATTCACAGATTTCAAATGACCTATAAATTAAACACTTTATTTCTCTTTTTAGAATATTATTTTGCATAATGTGTCATGTGTCATGTTTAATACTAAGACTGTATAATTTAACTGTATAACTGAATGTGTTACTTTGTGTTAGGGACCACTGTAAAATAATTATTAATGTAGTAACTGTATATTTTTATTGTATTACCAACTTTGTATTGTTTGGGTAGTTCATTGTATTCTTTGTATTGTCTGTTTTTTCATGTAATGCTTAGTAGTGTAACTATTAATTGTACTGTATATTGTGAACATTGTAATTGGGCAAATGGCCTGTTATGTTCATCACTGAATAAATAAATAAATAAATAAATAAATAAATAAATAAATAAATAAATAAATAAATAAATAAATAAATAAATAAATAAATAAATAAATAAATAAATAAAATATCACACAGAATTCTTCATCTTCCCCTGGCTTAGAAGTGTACCACTCTATGGGTAATTACAATGAAGTACGATGTGATCATCGCCTTTGAGACACTGGTTCAATCTTACATAATTATGTTCAAGACCTGGGCACAAGAGATAAGGATCTTCCGGAAATAGTTGAAAGAAGAACTGGCAAAAAGGGATCTGAAGAGCGAGGAGCATTATTCTACGCCAAAACTAAGGAGTAAGCCCATTGAATACCTGAAAAGGCCCACAAATGTTAACCGTGGTCCTAAATGGCCGAAACTAGATGTAATAATAATAATAATAATAATAATAATAATAATAATAATAATAATGGACAAAGCATAAACCAAGGCTTAAATATTGCTAACAAAACCATTTTTTATTTTCTTTCTTTTCTTATGACCAGATATTTCCAACAACAACAACAAAAGGAACGTTTCGCCTAAAAACTTAGAAGCTCAAAAATTTACAAAATAGGAAGTCGTAAGCTCAGAAAACGTTACAGTAGTGGAAGTAGTAAGCTCAGAATATTGACAATATTGGGGAGGAGAACGCCCATCTCCAATGAAACGGTCAGTGACTTCTGACCCGTAGGTCTCATAAATTTACGCTTTGTAAAAATAGGCCAGCCTGTACATATCTGGGGGAAAATAGAGTTCAGAAAAGGAAGCGATAGCTTCTAGAACACATTTACATAGAACGGGGGCGAACCCGGGAGCTCAATTTTCAATTAGTTTTACAAAAAGCTCTTTATTGGGAAAGTAGACTACATTATGTTAACGTCTAACACCGCAGACGCTTGAAGCAGTAAAATCATATTGCCTTCAAAATAAATTAAATGTGATACCTTAGCTACCCTAATCTAATGGGGGAGTCACACTCGACAAATGATCGAAAGATCCTAAAATTAACTGAGACCGAAGCCCACACTACACGACCATCAACAGGAAGAAAAGAGACAGGTTATACACTAGAATGGCCGAGAACAAATTGAGAATGGAGGCTGAAAGACTTACGCACTCCAAAATTTTAAATTCAGGAAAACTGCTGACTGGGCATAAGGCCCGATGAAACAGAGGCTAAGCGATACTACAAATTGACTAAGGGAAGTAAATATTAATGTCCGAAAATAGGGAGCTGAAGTCAAAAGTACTGAGAAACATAGTCACTCAAAATGAAATTTGGAGAAGGGAAACGAGGGTATATACTCGTGCGACCTTACATTTTACCAAATCCCCATTAGAGAAGAAACATAACAGTCCAAAGACTACCCAGAGACACATTTGATTTAAGTCGAATGATAAAACCCTACATTAAAGTTACAGATAAGCCGGACGACCTAACTGTTACATGCTAAGAGGGAACGGTGGAATCTTCCATACCTTCACTCGCAGAATGTTCATATAGTTAAAAAAATGCCATAATTTTTTATGCCACCATCTCACGGCAGCCTCCGCCCCAGCATCTCCCAATGGATATCTCCTCAGTCCTCAATCACGTAGCACATTCAAATATAAACAGCAGTAAGGCATTTGATTAAAAAAGTACACAGCTTTTATAAGAGGCTGGCACAGAGTTCCAGAAAGAAAATTATGTGTTTTAATATTTGACTGGACGAAAAGATTTTTATATCAAGCCTTATTATTGGCGGATCAATTTGGCAAACGTGATTGATAACTCCATAATGTTAAATAAACAATGGAACGTTACCATTGTGAGATTTGTGAGCTATTGAAACAAGCCGCGTCTCATAAATTCCTTGCTACAATATTTCTACCAATTTACAGATATTCCTGTGTAAATAACTTATTCGATTCCCACGCATTTTTGTGCTTTCTAACTAAACACACGTCATATCAATAATATTAGTCTACCGTATACAAAGTGTAAGTGGAGTCTAGAAAGCTGGCAGATAGGTGCGAGAGACGATATCAACGCCGCACTTCCAATGCATTCTCCTCGTTACAAACACCCAGTGAGAAAAGAGTATTACAAACACCCAGTGACCAAGTGAGTTGGCCGTGCGCTTAGGATCACGCTGTGAGTTTGCATTCCGAAGATAGTGGGTGCGAACCCCAGTGTCGGCAGGTCTGAAGATGGTTTTGCGTGGTTTCCAATTTTCACATCAGGCAAATGCTGGAGAACTATCTTAATTAAGGCCACGGCCGCTTCCTAGTGTGAGGACAGTAGAAACAACAATGGAAAAACCATCTGCATAACTCATCAAGTTGAGATTCCAATCTATACTGAAATAGGAGTAGTAAGCCGGTCTCTTACCCGGAGGTCCAGAGATCGAATCCTGGCCAGGTTAGGGATAATTTACCTGGAACGAAGGATTAGTTAGAAATATACTGAGCCTACGTGAGAACAACTGATGAGCTATCTAGCGGTGACATAGGTGATCTGGTTTAGTAAGACAAGAATAAAAACCCAGAGGACTCGTCGCGCTGACCACGTGTCACGTCGTAATCTGCAGGCCTTCGGGTTGAGCAGTGGTCGCCTGGTAGTCCAGGCTCATCAGGCCTGTAGCACCTTGGGGTTTGTTTTTTCTAGGTTCGTCTCCCGAATGCAAGGTTACAGCTGCGCGACTCGTAACGTGCAGCCAACTTTCTCCGTGGGAAGTGCGAAGGTGCTGTACATAGCCGCTGTGGTGGTTAGGTAAACAGTAGTAGAACGTCAATGAGTTCTGCGAGGAAGAACTGGACAGTGGTTGTTTCTCGCAACCGCTCCATAGTTGAGCTCAATTGACTGTACTTGTAACCACCTCCTCCATAGCGTCCATTAAATGAATTGTAGCCAAGTCCGGTAGCCGCGTTCAATTTCTGTGTAATGACAGGATAACGCTTCTCAACGTGTCATTTGATAACTAGTGTCGCGAGTTGAGGAGAATTCTTCCCCGGCATGTCTCTGCTGTTGTTGATTGTGTGGGAGGAGTGAGGGGGGTGATGGGACTTGATTACAGGGGCAGGGAGGTGGGTAACTTACAGTACGACCAGGAATGTTAAATACTGGGTACTCCCGCGGCTCGGCTGCAGGTTATCAAATCAAAAGTGTAAGGTACAACCGAGAAAGGATTGCACGCAAGCAAAAAACATTAATAATAGTCCTGGATTTGTTTCTTGGTGTGTTATAACAAGTTCCTTATGGAACATCGACACCGGAGATAATTATCCCCCTAGGTATGTGTAACTGTACCCGCGCTCAACGTGATCTCCCAACGAATTAATTCCATGGACATGCAATAGTGGTGAGGAGTGTCTGCGCTAACCAAAATACAGTAGATATTAATCAGTAATAGTTGCTTTGCATCGATTTGTGGACCAATCCCAATAAATAGAAACATCCCGCCTGGTTGGCTCGGCTTTGATGCTAAGCTCTGACACGAATTTCTGATAGGTTTGTAGGACCCGAACAGGGTTAAACACTTTCTTGGTGACTTCGTGACATTAGCGACCACGGACTTTCATATGGTTTTGAGGGGGAAAAAAAATGTTAGAAGTGACCGTCTTCACTCGAGTTTTCCCCTCACACTTTATTCCACCCTTGTAATTGGCTATGAAGTTAACATGGACGTGTTTGATAACGCAGAGAGAATATTTCGTTGGTCAGTAACACCATTCATTTAAAAATCCTCGCTTGCTACTTTTACACAATTATATGCTAACATATGTGTATATATTTCCAAGATTTTTGTACGTTCAAAATGCTCTAAAGCTCCTTAATTTTTTTAATCCAGCATTAGATAGGTTCTTCTTCTTTGCTTCCTAGGCCCTCAAATTTCAATTTACTTGATGGTTAAAATGCTGTTAATTGCTTCATTCCTAAATAATACTGTTATTGTTTTTACGTCCCGCTAACTACTTCTGACTTTTTAGGAGAAGATGAGGTGCCGGAATTTTGTCTCACATGAGTTCCTTTACATGCCAATAAATCTACCGACACGAGGCTGACGTATATGAGCCTCTTCAAATGCCACCGGAATGAGCCAGGATCGAACCTGCCAAGTTGGGATCAAAAGGCCAATGCCTCAACCGTCTGAGCCTCTCTCCCCGGCGCTTCATCGCTAAGGTGCTTAACCAAAACGAAGATATACGACGTCTTCACACCATTTATTATGTCCAACATTCTGTTATAACTTTGTACTGCGATGGAGTTGGCCGTGAATATTCTTTCCCTCACCAGAATATGGAGTTATTATAATATATGAAACAAGGCATAAGTTACAGCACTGGAGAGGCAAAGGACCACGATATTAACTCAGTGTGCGTTTAAAGTGAGAGCGCCAAGTTAATAACTAGGGAGCAAGTGTGACCGAGTTATGGATAGACGAAACTCCTATATCACCTGACTTTATTCTTCTTCTCCTTCTTCTTCATCATCATCATCATCATCATCATCATCATCATCATCATCACCCCTTTCTTCTTCTTCTTCTTCTTCTTCTTCTTCTTCTCCTTCCCCTTCTTTTTCTTCTTATCAGTATTATATCAAGATTCTGCCGGGGTGAGTGGCTCAGATGGTTGAGTTTCAGGCGCTGTCCTTCTGAACCCAACTTGACAGGTTCGATCCTGGCCCCGTCCGCGATGGTATTTGAACTTGGCCAAACACGTCAGCCTCGGGTCGGTTGATTTACTGGCACGTAAAAAATCCTCCTATGGGACTAAATTCTGGCACCTCGGCGTCTCCGGAAACCGTGAGGTAGACCATCAACATAATTTATTATCTAGGTTCCGTATCTCAAACAGAACCATACTTCTGAATTGTCGCTGTTGAAAAATAATGAGATAACGCTTATTGCCTATATGATATTGTGGAAGGATTAGCCGACTACACGTTGTTGTCCAGAGAACGTTTTAATCCAGAACTAAACAAATTTTGGAAAGGAGTCGTTTGATAGTTAATCTATAACGACAAAAGATCAAATTTATTGTTCTAAATGTTGCTGTAAAATAATTAAATAAAGTAAATACGCCAGCATTCAAAGTACAAGTATTTCCGTAGCCACTTGAACCTAGATACAACATGTTCTGACCATACCTAATACTTAATCAAGCTCACTTGGGTATACCACTTAACTTGAAATGGAATTTTATGATACAAACCATCAATTTCGCACTTTAATGTGGAGTTTATATTTCACATTGGCCTGAGGTGAAGTTCTTGTCCTACAGATATTTTCCGCCATTTAACATTCCGGCTGCGTTCCCCAGTGTTATATCATAATACGTCTGTGATGTTCCGCAGCGGTGCACTTTTTATTCAATAGAAAGAAACGGAATTATCTTCCCTTTCCTTGTGTGGAATCTAATGGGATGGTTTCAGAAGATAAAGGGTATTCGTGGAAGTAAAATTTTGGGTGGTAGAGGTAACGTTTTTGCTCTTGGCGCCAGTGGTTATGCCAGACATTCTTATTATTAAGAAATTAATAGGAAGAGAAACGTGATATCAGACTGTAGGCACGGGCTTGGATCCAGGAGGGAGGTATTCCTTGTGGCTGCACTTCTCAGAAGAGGTATACAAATCACTGGCATCACAGAGGAGTGTTATTGTATTTATGAGTCACTGTTATAAAGCTCAGCCAAGTAAAGATGCTGTGGCTACCGACCGTGACACTGAGGTGAACGTCGACATAGACGAATCATCTTCAGCAGGCGCCATTGTTCTTGGATATTGACGACATCGCGAAGTAATCCTGCGACTGATGAAGAAAAACTAGGCAATCATCCTCCCTTAACAATAATAAGAGGAAAATGGAGGAGTTCTGACACTTTGAAGAATGAGTAGGTAGGTAAGGGTTATTCTGCCCGAAGGCAGGTCCGAACCTCCACAGAGGTGTTCCTGAGCCGGAGTTTACGTGCGGTAGGGTGGCCAGTTCCTTTCCGCTCCTCCATTCCCTTACCCCCCACCAACAGTGCGTCGCAACCCATCCAACTCCTGATCACGCCCAATGTTGCTTAACTTCGGAGATCTCACGGGATCCGGTGTTTCAACACGGCTACGGCCCTTGGCTTGAAGAATGAAGGTATCGGCAAAATGAAAAGGGCCACGAAGGGCGTGAAAATTAAGGAATCCGTCCAGGTCGGAAGAGAACAAGAAAGGGCAAAAGAGTTCGGAAAGGAAAGATGAAAATAATGAGGCTGGCAAATTTAATGTAAGTCTCTAAGCCACACACCCAAGCCCTTTTTAGTCACTTCGTATGACAGGTAGGTGATACCGTGGATGTATTCTACCAGCCTGTACAGAAACGAACGGCAGGTGTGACGCGATTCTCACCTGTTACTATGTATTATCTTATTAGATCACTGACTCCACGTCGTATATTCAGCATCTTTTCAATTGTTCTCATGGGTCTATTCAGCATCTTTTCAATTGTCCTCATGGGTCTAGGGTCAGCTTCCGTTCCAGAGATAACTGATTTGATTCCAGCTGAAGTTCGAGATATTAGAAGGTTTTCATATACAATAACTTCAAGTGTTTAGATTTTACCATGTTTAAGAACCCTTCCAGAACAAAATGCTGGCATCTTATCATCCATTGATTGCTAGAAGTTAGAACGATTGTAAAATAAATACCATCATCTTAATTCATTAATTTATTTCTTTAAGTTTTTATTTTATTTAAATGGCCTGGCTGAGTGGTTCAGGCGGTGGCTTTCTGAGCCGAAGTTGGCAAGTTCGCTCCTGGCTCAGTCTGGTGGTATTTGAAGGTGCTCAAATACGTCGGCCCCTGCCAGTAGATTTACTTGCACCGGGCGAGTTGGCCGTGCGCGTAGAGGCGCGCGGCTGTGAGCTTGCATCCGGGAGATGGTAGGTGCGAATCCCACTATCGGCAGCCCTGAAGATGGTTTTCCGTGGTTTCCCATTTTCACACCAGGCAAATGCTGGGGCTGTACCTTAATTAAGGCCACGGCCGCTTCCTTCCAACTCCTAGGCCTTTCCTTATCCGATCGTCGCCATAAGACCTACCTGTGTCGGTGCGACGTAAAGCCCCTAGCAAAAAAAAAAGATTTACTTGCACGTGAAAGATAACTCGAGGGACAAAATTGTGGCCCCTTGGCATCTCTGGAAGTCGTAAACGTAGTTGGTGGGGCGTAAAACCATTTTTTTTTTGCTAGGGGCTTTACGTCGCACCGACACAGATAGGTCTTATGGCGACGATGGGATCGGAAAGGGCTAGGAGTGGGAAGGAAGTGACCTTGGCCTTAATTAAGGTACAGCCCCAGCATTTTCCTCGTTTAAAATGGAATACCACGAAACCATCTTCGGGGCTACCGGCAGTGGGGTTGGAACCCACTATCTCCCTAGTGCAACCTTACAGCTGCGCGCCCGTAAGTGCACGGCCAACTCACTCGGTAAAACCATTATTATTATTATTATTATTATTATTATTATTATTATTATTATTATTATTATTATTATTATTATTATTATTATTATTATTATTATTTATTTATTTAAATGGACTTCATCAGTTGCATGGAAGAATGTTTAAATTAATGAACATTTTCAACACTGACCCCAGCTTAAGATGATCATGTACTTTATTTTAATGATGACAATAACAACGATGATGATGATGACGATGATGATCCGAGCGAGTAGGCTTAGTCACGTGAAATGCTGGAGGTTTTCATTTCCTTTCCTTTCTACTCCACACAATCTAGTAGGTCCAGTATAGTTTGCAAGAAAACTCGCTTATTTATGAATAGAGTACTTTAAGTAAAATTTAATCACAGTTGCATAGAGAGAGTGAATGAAGGAACACATCCTGACCAGCGAGACTGGCCAAAGGACTTCAGCATGAAAAGACGAATAGTGTATATAGCCTGTTCCACTATGTTAAGACCACGGCCTATTACGTCCTCTCGTTGACATGATACCCCTCCATTTCGGATGGACGTAAATAATAATAATAATAATAATAATAATAATAATAATAATAATAATAATAATAATAATAATAATAATAATTTGTGGCTCAGGTGGCAGCGCGCCGGTCTCTCACCGCTGGGCTCCGTGGTTCAAATCCCGGTCAGTACATGTGAGATTTGTGTTGGACAGAGCGGAGACGGGACAGATTTTTCTCCGGGTACTCCGGTTTTACCTTTCATATTTCATCCCAGCAACACTATAGTATATAATTTCATTTCATCAGTCTTTCATCAACCATTGCCCCAGTGGAGTGCGACAAGCTTCGTTAGTTGGCACAATTCCTATCCTCGCCACTAGAGGGGGGCTTCATTCATTCCATTCATGACCCGATCGAATGACTAGAAACAGGCTGCGGATTTTCATTTTCATCATCATCATCATCATCATCATCATCATTTCATATGAGTATTACAGCTGGATGCATGTGGCGTCTGCCATGTATGCCTGTTATTGCCGTATATTGCGTGTGTGTTGGATAAGTTGTAGGAATGTTGGGAGCAGCAACAACAACCAGACCCGGATCCAAGGGAACAAACTGTTTATGATTAGAATTCCACGACTGAGTCCGGAATCGAACTCGGGGTTCCAAGTTCTGAAGGCCGAATCACTGACTACTCAGCGAAGGAGCCGAACATTTTAAAGATCAGAGTTCATTTCCGAATAATAGTTTTACATTCTAAAGGTATCTTACTTTATGTTGTATAGATGACTACTTTACGGTATCTAATACTCATCATTATATTCAGCAGCGTTTGCTCCGTCTAGCGGCAGGATCTCGGGGCCATGCCAGATAGTACTGTTATTTTCTTAGTGTAAATGTGTAGTGTACAAGCCCATTGTTAGTTAGGTGATCGTTTTGGCCTCTTTCCGACGACTTTCAGCGTCTAGTCAATCTTTGGAACCGTGCCTGTACTGCTCGCATCACACGCCCAAACCACCGTTGTCGACTTTCGCAAATTTTCAGGGTGCGAAATCGGTAAAAAATGGTGGTGGTGGGGGGGGGGGGAAGGATCGTAGGGCTTAACTACTAGTGTTTACTTCAAACAGTATATAGGGGTATATAATTCCCTTCTAAGTAAATTACACCCTCCCCTTAAAAATGTAATTTTAAAATGTTTTTGTTTGAATTCCGTTGTTATAACAAGAATGATGGTCAATGGAAAATTATTCCCGGGTTTCAGATGGAATTGCCAGAATGAAACATGAAAAATAGGCTGCAAGTGCGGAGTTGCCACCGCTGGGTTGTTTTATTGCTCAAGGTCTGGCAGTCATCCTATTATTTCTAACTTATGTGTATTATTGTTGATGTTTTTATGAAAATATGTACAGTAAAATACATTGATTTCAGTAATACATGTGTTAAATTTTCCTCATTTTATAATGAAAGAATCCCCCCTAGGCAATTTTAGTGGGTGGGGCGGGAACCTTTGAGATAAAATAATCGGTGGGGGGGAAACCCTCCCATCCCCTCCGCGATTTCGCATCCAGCATTTACTCCTGGATTTGTACAACGCCAAATCGGGTCGCCTCAACATATCGATAATTCCTACTTGGACAAGTACGTGGGACTGATGATCAAAGATAGCCCAAGTCTCTAAAATGAAATAGGCAGTGTATAATAACGAAAACAGTGAAAGTAGGAATGATTTATTTGGTTGTATCATCCAAACATAAGATTTACTATTTCAAACCATGTTCAAACAAAACTGAAGTGGACATGATAGTGATTTTGGAATTAGAAGAGTGGAACGAAAAAAATCTTTGTTCACTGCTGAGTAATCCAATCTCCAGGTCTTCATCAATGTTAAGTTTCCTGGATATTTGCGTAGTTTCATACGATATAATCCTAATAACTATCAAGTCTATTAGATTGTTGTAAAAGCATCGATCACAACAAAACCTGAGTTGAACCAGTTTCAACCCCTTAACCAGCCTCTGAAACTATCCATTTGATGGAACGAAGTCTCTCTCTCTCTCAATCTCTCCCACACACGTGTTTCCGTAACGTACTTGGATAATCGTTCACCTCCTATGCTCAAGGTTGAAGGATCGATTCCCGGCTCTGCCAGTTTGTATTCAAAAATTCTTAAATGTGAGGGACATATTACATTACTCGTTAGATTTCTTAACATATTTGAGAACCTTATTTCAGAACAAAATTCTTAAAATCGGTGATATTGAATTTTACTCAGTTCAGTAAAATTATAATGAACACTTGTTCCATTTCACGTGGGCAGCATATAATCCATGAAGTACGTCACATATTACGAGATGATTTAGTGAGTATTAGTAGCCAGATTATTTCTTTAATTTGTGCGATTTAATTCATTTTAAATGGAATAAGTCTCTCATTAATATTTTATAACTTCCTTTAATAACCTTCTACTTCCCGGTTTCAAATTCATTCAGTAATTTGAAAATGGACTCAATGAAATCTAATTTGTGACCCATGCCTTAGCAGCTTCTACACTATCAGAGCCAGAAATGAGTCAGACTTCAGTGGATGTTACATTTTCTTTGCTTTTCGCCAAGATATACAGTAGGTACAAAATTACTGCATCCATAAAGAAATAACAACAGCCCCTCCTCCCTATTTTAAAGAGAGTTTCATAGTAAAATCTTGCATTGAATGTTTTCGGAAAGTACTTTTACTTACTCTACTAGTAGTGCACCTCGAGATAATTCAAATATATTTTCCAAGTCATCAACCATGCAAGATTATAGTTTTACATGCTTGTTGATATGGTGATTATAATCAAAGGACCAATTTTGTGCGAACCCAATCCGTAGGAACATAGATTTTTATTTCTTGTCAAGCAAAGCAAAAGCAAAGTCATCTCCGTACAGGCCATGAAGGCCCTTGGAGGAGTGGAAGGTAAAGGTTTGCACCATTCTTGCACCCGGCACGTGATGGGGTAGAGTGGTTACCTGTAGGCCCGGCCGCCTTTGCCCCCCAGGAATTAACCTGCTACCCATTTTTGGTGTAGGCTGAGTGAACCTGAGGGCCATATGCACCTCCGGAAGTGGAAATTTCATTTCTTTACTTTTACGACTTCCTGACGGGGATTCGAATCCACGTCCTTCCACTTCTTATCACTGGTCGGTATTTGAACTACGACTTCCAGAAAGAGTGACGGCGTTAAGCTACTCATGTTTCACCCTTTCCTCAACATCCCCCGAGGTATTTAGATAAACATCGTTCCACTAGAGACGCTTCATCGTGAATGCGATCTTAGACTACTGATTGCAATGTTTGGCTCCCGGTATGGAATGACGTCATCAATGAAACACATGTATAACCGGTTTCTTTTCGTGAAGCTGAAATTAAGTTATAAATCGTGTAATTAACCATGAAATGCAGCCAATTATAGACGTACGCTTGCATTTTGTGAACACTAACACATGTTTTTCCTGTGAAACCACCACATTCCCTCACAGACGTGCCATTAAACACGCATTACTGGAACACTGAGTACATATTTTCTGCATTATATCTCGTGCGCCTGAATTATTGTCTCGAATAATACATAAAGCTCAAATCTAAGTTTTCGGAATTTTGATCTCGGGGACCAATTTTAAGATGCCACGAATCATAAATCCCTTAATAAGTATTGATAAGTTTGTTCACCAAATTTCCAACTTACAACGCAACTTTTGTTTTTGGTGTTGTTTCATTGAGGAGCTACGCATTTTTCGTTTGTTTTATTTGTTCCATGAACTCGTTCGGGTTCCCCAAGCAACCTACCATCTTCCGAATCCCAACTTACAGCTACACGAGCCATACCGCGTAGTCAATTCATTCGTTAAGCGGAGTTTAGCGAGAGGAGACTCTTTCCGCTCTTCTTTTCAAACGGTTGTCGCATGACGGTTAAGGGGTAGCGAATAGATAGACACTCGTACTTCAAAAATTTGTCGAACGTTACCACGGGCTCGAAAGTTCCTAGTTGGCGTATATATTTGAAATATCTACCATGGTCAGCATAGTTTTACAAGAGGGATTAGTAAATCTTAGGATGTAGAGCAGGTCGGGTAAGATACATTTCCTCTAACTGTAAAAGTGTTTTAGGGGCTGCCTGGCCGAGGCGGTAAAGGCGTGCTCGGTTCGCCGTGGGTTAGAATCCCCGTCAGGAAGTCGTAAAATTTAAGAAACGAGATTTCCACTTCCGGAGGTGCATATGGCCCTGCGGTTCACTCAGCCTACACCAAAAATGAGTACCAGGTTAATTCCTGGGGGCAAAGGCGGCTGGGCGTAGAGCTAAGCACTCTGCCCCATCACGTGCCGAGGTTAACAATGGTGGAAGCCTCTACCTTCCACTCCTCCAAGGGCCTTCATGGCCTCTACGGAGGTGAATTTGCTTTGTAAAAGTGTTTTGAAAGTTCATCAACCTCAAATTTCCATCGTCAAACTCTCTAAACTGTATGTAAGAAGAGTAATGTACGCTTGATTGTATTCAATAATTTAGGGAGGGTCCACCTCTGTGGTGTAGTGGTTAGTGTGATTAGCTGCCACCCCCGGAGACCCGGGTTCGATTCCCGGCTCTGCCACAAAATTTGAAAAGTGGTACGAGGGCTAGAACGGGGTCCACTCAGCCTCGGGAGGTCAACTGAGTAGAGGTGGGTTTGATTCCCACCTCAGCCAACCTCGAAGTGGTTTTCCGTGGTTTCCCACTTCTCCTCCAGGCAAATGCCGGGATGGTACCTACCTTAAGGCCACGGCCACTTCCTTCCTCTTCCTTGTCTATCCCTTTCAAACTTCTCATCCCCCTGCAAGGCCCCTGTTCAACATAGCAGGTGAGGCCGCCTGGGCGAGGCACTGGTCATTCTCCCCAGTTGTATCCCACGAACCAAAGTCTCACGCTCCAGCACACTGCCCTTGAGGCGGTAGATGTGAGATCCCTCGCTGAGTCCGAGGGAAAAACCGACCCTGGAGGGTAAATCGATTAAGAAAGAGAAAGAATTTAGGGAGGAATTGGGTCACGTAGGTATTAGCTTGCATTCGGGATATAGAGAGTTCGAAACCCACTGTTGGCAGTCCTGAAGGCGGTTTTCCGTGGTTTCCCAGTTTCACACAAGGAAAATGCTGGTGCTGTACCTTAATTTATGCCATGGACGCCATGCCTGAATTCACCAAGGCAATTCACTGATGTCTCTGTGATCAGCGAGCAGCTAAACATGATGCATCATATCCCGACCCCTTTATAGGGGGGATATGTATAACTTCTGGGAGCCTCCATGGCTCAGGCGGCAGCGCGCCAGCCTCTCATCGCTGGGTCCCGTGGTTCAAATCGCGGTCACCCCATGTAAGATTCGTGCTGAACAAAGCGGAGACGGGGCAGGTTACTTCTCTGGGTACTCCGGTTTTCCCTGCCATCTTTCATTCCAGCAACACTCTCCAATATCATTTCATTTCATCTGTCAGTCATTATCATTTCCCCAGAGGAGTGACACAGGCCTCGGCAGCCGGCATAATTCCTATCCACGCCGCTAGATGGGGGCTTCATGCATTCCATTCCTGACCCGGTCGAATGACTGGAAACAGGCTGTGGATTTTCATTCTCAATATGTCCAACTTCCCCCACGACATAGGCTACATGTTAGAAGTATCCTCATATTTGGCTACATGTGATTAAACCAGATGAGTAAATTAGAAATTGGTATAGAAGTTAAGTTCTTCCAGTTTATTTGGGTTGGGACATGATATGGCTTTGTCCCAGTTTTACGGATTCCCTTCCTGACGCTAACCTTACGTGGAGGAATGTATTCACTATCGCATGTTTCTGTTATGGTTTCTAGTCCACGAGAGATAGAGGGAGTTAACCATACGTAGTGAAAACCCTTGACCCATCCGAGAATCGAACCCGGGGACCTCTGAACCGAAGGCTAGCACCCTGACCATTCAGACAAGGAGCCGGATGAAACTGAAGACTTTATTATTGTTCTTGATTACGCATGTCAGAAGCCACACAAACTTAGGGCATAAAAGAGAGTAATTAATATAAAAGTGTGGGTTAGTATAAACGCTGTAACCTACCCGACGAGCTCATCAAATGCGTTCTCCACGGAGTCAGCTGACTGTGGCATTGCTTCCAATTACATGCACTAGGTTCCTCCCGTAATTTTTCCAGACATATCTCTCTTTATCAACCCTTGTCCTCTTCTGACTCGGTCCGATTTGGGAGGCCTAGGGAGTCGTTCATTTACCCGCAATTGGGAGTCTTACATTTTTCTTTATTGGTGACAGTAATTCATTTTACTACTTCCCTTTTTCTCCTTATTGTTAGTCTCGTTGTTTCCCCTCCTTAAAACTACGGTCACACCATTCTTATCTAACAATCATTAAGGTCGTGTGTTTATACAATGATTATTTTGGAAAAATCAACTCTATGAGCTCAGGTCCCTTCCGAAGGTAACCATATTTCTGAAGGTCAAAGCGGGACGTTACCGGGCGAGTTGGCCGTGCGGTTAGGGGCAGGTGGCTCTGAGCTTGCACCCGGGAGATAGTGGGTTCGAATCTCACTGTCAATAGCTCTGGTTTTTCGTGGTTTATCATTTTCACACCAGTCAAATGCTGGGGCTGTAAGATTCCCGGAAGGGTCGGGAATTTTAACGATAATTGGTTAATTACGCTGCCACGGGGGCTGGGTGAATGTGTCGTCTTCATCATCATTTCATCCTCTTCACGATGCGCAGGTCGCCTAAGGGAGTCAAATCAATAGCTCTGCATCTGGCGAGCTGAACTTGTTCTCGGACACTCCCGGCACTAAAAGCCATACGCCATTTCATTCTTTTGTCGCCATAAGACCTATCCGTGTCGGTGCGATGTACAGCCACTAGCAAAAAAAAAAAAAAAAAAAAAGGGGGGGGATATTTGTTCCCAAAACATTTCTTTAACGTGGTACCATGAAAACAGCTTATGCAATTTATTTTGATTTTGTTTACATAAAATTGCAACTACGAAGTGCTGAAGATTTCAACAAAAGCTTAGGAAGTGAGTAGTATTTGGGCTGGCTTTTCACCCAACACCTCCCCAGTATTTTCTTCAATTTGGCGTTCCTACCACCTATCCATCTATGTACCACTGTATGTTTAGTACATATCAATGGGAAATTTGTCCGATCCATCTTTTCTACTGTGGCACACTGTTGGTGCAAATTCAGCGGAATAAAGGAAATATATTCATTATTATGTATTTCTGTGATGGTTACGATGTATCTGGATCTATAATTTTGGCGGGTGTATTATAGAAATTTTGCAGTATGTACATGAGGCAAATAGAAATAGCCAGCCATCAAGCCAGGCGTAGCTAAAATCTCCGAACCAGTTTGATCAATCAACCTATCTATACCAACGGGTGGAGAAAAATAAGATTCATAATTACATCAACTATTGCAACCAATCCTTAAATATACCGGGTGAGACAGCCGCATCTGCCTCTGTGGTGTAGTGGTTAGTGTGATTAGCTGCCACTCCCGGAGGCCCGGGTTCGATTCCCGGTTCTGCCACGAAATTTGAAAAGTTGTGCGAGGACTGGAACGGGGTCCTCTCAGCCTCGGGAGGTCAAATGAGTAGAGGTGGGTTCGATTCCCACCTCAGTCATCCTGGAAGTGGTTTCCCGTGGTTTCCCACTTCTCCGCCAGACAAATGCCGGGATGGTACCTAACTTAAGGCCACGGCCGCTTCCTTCCCTCTTCCTTGTCTGTCCCTTCCAATCTTCACATCTCACCACAAGTCCCCTGTTCAGCATAACAGGTGAGGCCGCCTAGGCGATTTACTGGTCATTCTCCCCAGTTGTATCCCCCGACCCAAATTCTGAAGCTCCAGGACACTGCCTTTGATGCGGCAGAGGTGAGATCCCTCGCTGAGTCCGAGGGAAAAACCAACCCTGGATGGTAAACAGATTAAGAAGAAGAAGAGTCAGCCGCATCTGACGTATCTGCTTTCAGGCACCTCAACGAACGTCCGATGCGGTGATGGTCGATTTTCCTTTGCCTTACGCCAAGCTACAGTCGCCTTTAAAGCACTTACTGCGCCATCACTGCACGACTTTTGCTAAAACATGTATGCGACAGGTATTTACACAATACATCAAACTGCCATACGGTTATGCAGAATGTACGAGTCAATTATAAGATTTCGATTGGTTATGAAATTACCGCTAAAAGCGATGACATACTGATAGAAAACGTGTGCGAGTTTGTGAAGCGGGACATAGTTTTCTATCAAGTAAGCTTTCTGAGAAACTGAAGTCAGGAGTCACCGTGGCGTAGTGTACTGACCACAGACGTGTTAACGGATGTTCCGCGGGTAGGTGATTCGAATCCCACGAGCAATAAATTAATTCACATTTTAAACTTTGAGGATCAAATAAGGGGCAATTTGTGTCACATTCGACCAATAGCTGTTGTTGTTTGAGTCATCAGTCCATAGACTGGTTGGATGCAGCTCTCCATGCCACTCTATCCTGTGCTAACCTTTTCATTTCTACGTAACTATTGCATCCTACATCTGCTCTAATCTGCTTGTCATATTCATACCTTGGTCTACCCCTACCGTTCTTACCACCTACACTCCCTTCAAAAACCAACTGAACAAGTCCTGGGTGTCTTAAGATGTGTCCTATCATTCTCTCTCTTCTTTTCGTCAAATTTAGCAAAATCGATCTCCTCTCACCAATTCGATTCAGTATCTCTTCATTCGTTATTCGATCTATCCATCTCACCTTCAGCATTCTTCTGTAACACCACATTTCAAAAGCTTCTATTCTCTTTATTTCTGAGCTAGTTATCGTCCATGTTTCACTTCCATAGTATGCATGTTGAATGTGTAGCGGCATGGCACTTGGTGTAGCCTAGCAGTCCTGGTCATTTCTTCGCTATGTATTCAGCAGATGGATATGTTGACATGCTCCTCATCTACAGTGAAGCAAGACAACGCAGAGGAAGTACGGCGCTTGTACCAGGACAGATTTCCACGCAGGCGACAACCAAACGCAAAGACGTTTAGGAGGGTTGAGCGACGTTTGCGTGTAACTTAGTAACTTTCCCGAACAGGTCATGTTAGAGAGGCACCAGTTACATCCGGTGAAACTGCTGAGATAGTCCGCGGACAGTAGCATAAGAGGCCAACATCAGCCAGTCGTCTGTTGTAAGGATATTGCGTTCCAGTGTTTTCGTCCGTATCATCTGCAACTACATCAATAAATCAACGGACGAGATTTCGAAACTCGTGTTGATTTCTGTACGTGGATACTGGCGCAAGAGGCAAATGATATAGCGTTTGTATCTCACATTTTATTTTCGGACGAGGCACGATTTCATACTAATGATTCTGTGAATCGTCCGTGATATGCACTACTGTCGTGTTGAAAATCTCCAATGGATAAAAGCAGGCAGCATTTCAGGCACGATGAGGAATAAATGTTTGGTGTGGTATACTGGGTGATCACCTAATTCGACGATATTTCTTTGAGGATCATTTGACAGGAGCCCGGTACCTTCAGTTACTTCAAGAACAACTACCATTGCTGCTGGAGGATATGTCTCTGCATGAGCATGTAACTATGTGGTATCAACAAGACGGAACTCTCCCTCACATGCCAGCAGATGTTAGCAACTATCTGAATGTTACACATCCCAGTCGAGGGATGGGAAAAGGAAAACCTGTCACCTGGCCTGCTAGATCGCCTGATTTGATGCCACTGGACTTCGTCCTATGGGGCTATTTGAAGGTTGTAGTGTACGCTCAGCAGCCGGAAAATGCTGAAAGCCTCCCAAACCTTATTATGGAAGCCTGTGCATCCGTAACACCTAGAATGCTACAAAGAGCCCGAATGGCAGTTCAGCGGCGTTCCGAAACGTGTATTACTGCAGAAGGCCATCCATTCGAACACTTACTGCGCTAACAGGCTGTTAGACAGTCAAGCGGACTCAAACCTCCAACTATTCTATCCTCGTCCAGCCCTGCTTATAAAACATCCACATAAGCAGCCGTAATGACATAGAACAGTGCCAAAATTAATTAATTAATTAATTAATTCATCTTTTCTGCTTAATCTGTTTACCCTAAAAAGTTGGTTCTTCCTTCGGACTCAGCGAGGGATCCCACCTCTACCACCTCAAGGGCAGTGTCCTGGAGCGTGAGACATTGGGTCGGGGGATACAACTAGGGAGAATGACCAGTACTGCTATGCTGAACAGGGGCCTTGTGGGGGGTTGGGAAGGTTGGAAGGGATAGACGAGGAAGAGGGAAGGAAGCGGCCGTGGCCTTAAGTTAAGTAACATCCCGGTATTTGCCAGAAGAAGAAGAAGAAGCGGGAAACCACGGAAAACCACTTCCAGGATGGCTGAGGTGGAAATCGAACCCCCGTCTACTCAATTGACCTCCCGAGTCTGAGTGGACCCCGTTCCAGCCTTCGTACCACTTTTCAAATTTCGTGGCAGAGCCGGGAATCGAATCCGGGCCTCCGGTTGTGGCAGCTAATCACAAAACTCGTACACCACAGAGGCGGACAATTAATCAATTAATTAATTAAATAACCCATGACGTGAGGGCATTTTGATGCATTGGCTCTGTGGATGATTCTCGAAGTACAAAATGTGAATACAATTTGCAGGCTTAAGTGGGATTCGATCCCACCTAGCAAGCCAGCTGTGTTAGTAGCACCGCACTGAACCTATGACACCACGGCGACTCCAGCGAGTAGTTTTCCAGAAAGCCTATTAGATGGACTACTACTTCCGCTTCACAAATGCACACACGTTTTCTATCAGTATGCCTTCGCTTTTAGCGTTCACTTCGTACGCTACTGAAAGCTCATAATTGGTACGTATTTTTTACATAACCGTATGGCAATTTGATTCATTGTGTAAATGCCTGTCGCATACGCTTTTTTTTTGTTTTTTTGTTTTAGGTCGCACCGACACAATAGGTCTTATGGTGACGATGGGACAGGAAAGGGCTAGGACTGGGAAGGAAGCGGCCGTGACCTTAATTAAGGTACAGCCCCAGCATTCGCCAGGTGTGAAAATGGGAAACAAAGGAAAACCATCTTCAGGGATGCCGACAGTGGGGTTTGAACCCACTATCTCCCGAATACTGGATACTGGCCGAACTTAAGTGATTGCAGCTATCGAGCTCGGTGGTACATATTTTGCAAAGGTAATGGTGCAGTGAGTAATTAAAGGTGATTATTGCTTGGTAAACGGCAAAGGAGAATAGACCATAACGATACCAGTGACGTTCGGTGGGATGCCTGACGGCATAAAACGCCAGGCGCGGCTGACTCACCCGGTAAGATCTGCAATTCCTCAAGTAATAACATTACTCCTAGTTCTCAGAATGAATCAAGAATTTGTTATGTTTTTTTTTTCCTCCTTCATCAGAAATCTTTCACTCATTCTATACGGTGTTCCAGCCACCGCGGCAGAAACAACCATTTTATGCCCCGTGCCTAAATCTTATGTACTTAGTCCATAAACCTGCAATGAATAGTACATAATAACAGGGGAAACTCCTGGAGCCGCCAGAGCCACAAAAAGTCGAGATGAGCACGACTGCACGTCCACGCCACCTTGCTTCCCGTAATTCAGAAGGTTAAAAGACGGGCTATACTTACAACATAATTAAATCATTGATAAAATCATCATGCATTAACCAATCCAGAACGCAGAAATTAGCGGTCTTGCTATTACTCTTTGTTATTTAAAAAATCACGAACACATTTTCCCGTGGGACGTTGCAACCCGAAACACAGGATGTATAACAAGTATCGATATGAATTGATGTACTGGATATAGAAAGATTGAATTTCAAACGATAAAACTCGTTTACACATTTTGGAGAGAAACGCATTGATACTGATTCAACTATTTACGTAAATGTTGTTATGAATCTTGGTGTGGCTATAAGCGAAACATTGAACTGGTCGCAACATGTGACGAAAGTGTGCCAAAAGGTATATCAAAGCCTGCATCCTCTGAAGCGGTTTAAAAATATATTTCCTTGGTCCTTGAAAATAAAGCTCATTCAATCACTCTTGTTTCCAATTCTCGAATACTGTGATACAGTTTTTATTGATATCAATAACGAGCAAAGCATGAGACTGCAACGTGCCCAAAATGCATGCATCAGGTATGCATTCGACATACAACCATACGCCCATGTATCCCCCTTCTATACACAATTATCTTGGTTACGACTGAATGGCAGACGTAGACTCCACCCAACTACTTTAGCGTATCAAGTGCTTTCTGAAAACACTCCTCCTTACCTATCCACCAGATTTCGCTACCTTAGTTCCCTACACCTGTTCAATACCCGGTCAGGCTGTACGCTAGAAATTCCTGTGCATCGAACCGCAACCTACAACAGATCGTTCACGATCACCGCCACGAGCTGGTGGAATGAACTCCCCAATGACATCAGAGAAGCTAAATCTAAGACAAAATTTAAAATCCTTTGCCAGAGTCATCTTTTAAGCACTTCCAGTCTTTCTTGAGTGTGAATGGGATGCATGAATGAGAGTGAATATGGTTGTTTATTGCAATGTGTTCCTGTATATAATTTAGTTATACTTTACTCACCTTAGTTTAGTTAGTGATACTTTAGTTGCTTTAGTTATACTTCAGGTTGTAAAAATTTCATATGTTTAAATTTTATGTAAAAATATTACATTGTATGTACATGAAGTGGTTAAGTGTAAGAAAGGGCCGGGAGCCCTAACTTCGCCACAATAAAGACGCTTTAATAATAATAATAATAATAAGTAGCAGATAAGAACCCCTACCCATACATATCTTTCCCTCTCTTATTCTTACCAGATCAGAGCAGCTACACTACTGTTTCCCTTCACTATCATTAGACAGCACCTTCTATCGGTCTACTACCCCATTACCAGATAACAGGGCTGGTGGACAAAATAATAGAGTCAATTGGGTGAATATCAAGGTGGATTTAGAGAAGGAAGATCTTGCTCCGAACAGATTTTCAACCTGAAATCTATAATTCGACACAGATTAATAAACTCCAAAGACATAGTTGTAACATTTATTGACTTTAAAAAAGCCTTTGACTCTGTTGATAGGGAAACCCTAGATAAAGTAATCCGTGAATTTGGAGTTAAAACTAAATTGGCAAACCTAATTCGTGAAACACTTACAGACACTATCTCGAAAGTAAAATTTATGGGTGAAGTATCTCGACCTTTCAAAATAAATACAGGTGTCAGGCAGGGCGATGGTCTATCTCCACTCCTTTTCAATTGTGTCATGGAGAAAATTGTAAGAATTTGGAATGAAAAACTGAAAGAATCTAAAATATTGCCACTCATGCTGGGGAAGAAGAGCAAAGGTGTTGCAATAAATTGCCTAGCATTTGCAGATGACTTTGCCATACTTTCAGAAAGCCTTACAGATGCAGCAATGCAAGTCAATCTCCTTGAAAAGACAGCCAACATGACAGGCTTGAGAATCTCTGCCGAGAAAACAAAATTTTTGACGAATATAAAAAGTGCCCCAAAGTTTTTAGCAACGGATATTGGTCGAATAGAAAAGGTAAAGAAATTCAAATATTTGGGTGAGACAATTCAAGAAAATGGTTTAGAAAAATCTGCTATAGAGGAGAGGATACAAAAGATGGAAAGAGCATACGGTATAACTAAGAATACTTACAACAAAAAGTGCTTATCAAGGAAACTTAAAATAAAGCACTACAACACAGTAGTGAAACCAGAATGCCTTTATGCCAGCGAATGTCTAGCACTGAACTACAAGCTTGATAAATTAGAAATATTAGAAAGAAGAATTATAAGGAAAATATTAGGTCCTCCAAGAATTGCAGAGTTTTGGAAATTAAGAAGTAACAATGAAATTTACCAGAACGTAGAAAACATATCAGAAACAATAAGAAAAAGGAGATTGCTATTTCTTGGACACATTTACAGAATGGATGACAATAGACTAACTAAACGAATCTTCAAGTACCTTTGGGAAAAGAAATCAACTACCACCTGGATTCAAGAAGTCAAGAAAGACCTGGAAAGGAACAACATACGAGAAGAAGAATTATTGGAAAGAAAGATTTTTAGGAAGAAAGTCTTACAAATGGAAGGATTCCAAGGGAGGAAGGAAAAGAAAACAGGCACAAAGTGGACTGAAGACAGGAAAAAGAAACACAGTGAAACAATGAAAGAATACTGGAAGAAAAGGAAAGAACTAAGGAGGAACAATTGAAATTGTAACGTGGTCCTTAGAAGGCCGGAACGCAAGAAGAAGAAGAAGAAGAAGAAGAAGAGTGTCTAATCACATTTCTGGGTGTACAGGCACATCAACACCTACAATAGTTGTAGAGTAAGTCCTAGTTGCAGTGAACGGGTTTCGCATTACTGCACGATAACACCAGGCCGCACTCAATTAATCCCACCTGTGAATTGTTATATCACTATCTTTGGGTGGGTCGTCCTATTCTTAGCTGGCACCAACTAATATCCATACCTATATGTACAAGGTATGGAACCAGCTCTGAAGTTAAACGAGGTAGCATGTCTGACAATGATTACCTTATTCCTACCTTTGCTGCGATATATACATTTACAGTGTGCCCTGCTCGTAAGAAGCAACTAAAAGGGGACTCCATACGCTATCATTTTGGTTCGAGCCCGGCATTTCTCCCGATTACGTGTGTCAAGCTCCCCAATTTTGTCTTTCCTATCTGACCTTCCTTGGTCGACTCTTGTTCTTTTGTAACTGCGATTGTATTCAGTTTGCAAGGCCAAATGCTATTTCATGTTCGCGCCCTTCGTGCCCTCCCCCCACTTTCTTTTACCGATGTTTTCATTTTTCCAAAGGTTGGAACTCTCCCTTTTTCATTTCTGATTGGTGTTGAGAGAGGAGGGTGCCCAGGTTTTACTTCCTCTTTAAACGATTATCACCAACATGACTACCCTGATCATTTCTACCCCAAGGGAGATGCCTTGGTATACAAATCCATAGGCAAGTACATCTGTCTGCTGTCATTTCTTGATGGATACTAATTTTGCATCCATCATTTGGCACAGGCCAGAGTAAAGTGTAGCTTCCACCGAAGTCCCAGTCAACATCCATGGCTGTGACAATGTAGAAGTTGCTGGGGTGTGGGTAGTGCTGAGTAATGACATTCAGAGCATGACTAGTGCATCTGATGTTATGAAAGGTGCTGCTCATAGGGTCAGTCGTGCTGCAATAGTACTTCCTGACCCAGTGAAGAAAGCAATGGCAAACTACCTCACTCCTCATCTTGCCTAGTATGCCTCATTTTGGGGCTGCCATTGGTTTTTGGGGTTTCCATACAACCGCATAACCTTTGGTGGTGCTATTTGAGGATCCAACCAGCCTCTGGGCTGCTGACCTAACAGACAGACAGGCAAGTACAACGGCTGTGGGTATAACATAACACAAGTTTGTATCTATACATACGTAGAAGTTGCGACTATTTGCACAATTCTGTGGCGTAGCGGTTAGTATGATTAGCTGCCACCCACGGAGGTCCGGGTTCGATTCCCGGCTCTGCCACGAAATTTAAAAAGTGGTACGAGGGATGGAGCGGGGTCCACTCAGCCTCTGGAGGTCAACTGAGTAGAGGTGGGCTCGATTCCCATCTCAGCCATCCTGGAAGTGGTTTTCTGTGGTTTCTCACTTCTCCTCCAGGCAAATGCCACGACTCTTTCCTTCCCTCTTCCTTGTCTATCCCTTCCAAACTTCTCATCCCCCCGCAAGGCTCCTGTTCAGCATAGCAGGTGAGGCCGCCTGGGCGAGGTAGGCTACTGGTCATCCTCCCCAGTTGTATCTCCCGACCCAGAGTCTGAAGCTCCAGGACACTGCCCTTGAGGCGGTAGAGGTGGGAGCCCTCGCTGAGTCCTAGGGTAAATAGATGAAGAAGAAGAAGAAGAAGAAGTCTAATTACATTGTTTCGTTGTGTACAGCAGTGAAAAATTTCTTATCTTCAACGCTAAAAAACATCAAACAATTAGAATAGGTTCTCGGAAATTATTAAAGGCATATACCGAGTGGGCAAAATTAAACTGCCCCAGAAAAATATTTATAAGGCTGGCATGGAATTGAGCCTTGTTTATAAACTGCCCATCACAGGAAATACTGGAAACCGTGATTTCGATGGGTTGCTATTACATGTCTGTGCGTGCGCATCTCAAGATCGCTATTTCAAACACAGCAGAGTTTGTTGTATTTTGAAGGGTTGAAGTAAAAGTCTATTCAACATTCCATGTGGCATCCGGGAGATAGTATGTTCGAATCCCACTATCGGCAGCCCTGAAAATGGTTTTCCGTGGTTTCCCATTTTCACACCAGGCAAATGCTGGGGCTGTACCTTAATTAAGGCCAAGGCCGCTTCCTTCCAACTCCTAGGCCTTTCCTATCCCATCGTCGCCATAAGACCTATCTGCGTCGGTGCGACGTAAAGCCCCTAGCAAAAAAAGAAAAAAACATTTCATGTGAACGTTGGCTCATAAAAAGTTTTCTACGAGACAAAATTAATTTAAAGTGAGCCACACATCGCCCAAGAGAGATCCGGTTTATCCTGCCATCTCGTACAGTATAGCGGAACGACCAATTTTTTTTATTATTATTATTATTTTTTTTTTTTTTTGCTAGTTGCTTTACGTCGCACCGACACAGATAGGTCGTATGGCAACGATGGGACAGGAAAGGCCTAGGAATGGAAAGGAAGAGGCTGTGGCCTTAATTAAGGTACAGCCCCAGCATTCACCCGGTGTGTACATTGGAAACCACGGAAAACCATATTCAGGCCTGCCGACAGTGGGGTTCGAACCCACTATCTCCCGGATGCGAGCTCATAGCTGCGCGCTCTTAACCGCACGGCCAACTTGCCCGGTGAACGAACAAATTAACGTGCAGGCGGCCAATATAACTTCAAATCAAAAGGCCTGCTCACGGTAGCTGAGGCAGAACGATTATTATTACGCATTGTAAGAAACTACTTAAACACACACACATACAGAGAGAGAGAGAGAGAGAGAGAGAGAGAGAGAGTTGAGTTCGAGTTATTTATGTAAAATTTATGTATGCAGATCTAATGAACCTCATTTGTAGCATATAATTCTCCCCCACACGACAAAATACATCATACTTACTATACACGGATAGAAGTAATTGATAAAAATGGTATTTTACGGTGTACCGTTACGGTCTTCGAATATAATTATCGATATCCACGAATAAGGTGGTGAAGCTCTCTTGATTACCGACTGATGTGAATAAATTCAATCCGCTTGCATTTTAAATATTACAGATACGTGTTTCACAGGTAATAAATCAAAATTCTCCAGCACATGGTCTAGGATGATGATTTATTTACTTACGTAAAACTCTTCTATCGATCGTGGCCATTGTGGTCAGCACGACGGATCCTCTCGGCCGTTATTCTTGGCTTTCTAGACCGACTTTAGGAAACCATTTCTGTAAAAGGTGAAGTTAGAATATAATAATAATAATATGTCGGGATGAGTACTTCAGACGGTAGAACGCTGGCCTTCAGAACTCAAGTTGGCGGGCTTGATGCAGCCTCTCTCTGGTGGTATTTGACGGTGCTCAGATACGTCAACTTCGTGACGGTAGATTTACCAGCATGTAAAGAACTTCTATGGCGCAAAACTCCGGCACCTCGGAGTCTGTGGGAACTTTAAAAGTAGTTAGTGGGATGTAAAATTACCCTTATATAATAATAATAATAATAATAATAATAATAATAATAATAATAATAATAATAATACATTTCATACGTGTTGAAAACTCTGTGAAGATATGTGTTATATCCTCCAGATGGTTACTTCATATATTTAACGTTCTAAGAAGGCTTGCTTCAAACTTTCCACAACTTAACATCTTAATCTCCAATTTCTATTGCTTATTTCTCTCATCCCTCTACTCTTGCTATTAGGATTGTCTCATTTTCCACTCCGCATTCAATTCTCCAGTCTTCCTACTCCCAGTTTAGTGCATCAAGCTGTTTTGGAATGTCTCACATCTTTCCCTCCAGTTACAATTCCATCATCATCATCATCATCATCTGTTTACCCTCCAGGTTCGGTTTTTCCCTCGGACTTAGCGAGGGATCCCACCTCTACCGCCTCAAGGGCAGTGTCCTGGAGCTTCAGACTCTTGGTCGGGGGATACAACTGGGGAGTATGACCAGTACCTCGCCCAGGCGGCCTCACCTGCTATGCTGAACAGGGGCCTTGTGGAGGGATGGGAAGATTGGAAGGGATAGGCAAGGAAGAGGGAAGGAAGCGGCCGTGGCCTTAAGTTAGGTACCATCCCGGCATTCGCCTGGAGGAGAAGTGGGAAACCACGGAAAACCACTTCCAGGATGGCTGAGGTGGGAATCGAACCCACCGCTACTCAGTTGACCTCCCGAAGCTGAGTGGACCCCGTTCCAGCCCTCGTACCACTTTTCAAATTTCGTGGCAGAGCCGGGAATCGAACCCGGACCTCCGGGGGTGGCAGCTAATCACGCTAACCACTACACCACAGAGGCGGACTACAATTCCATCAACAAGCAATATTGTGTCCATTCTTGAAGTCGCTGAAAAATGAAAACGAGCGTATGAATGATACTGCATGTTCATCGCATGTTTAATTATTTTAATTATTAACAAAATATAATGTCCGCCTCTGTGGTGTAGTGGTTAGCGTGATTAGCTGCCACCCCCGGAGGTCCGGGTTCGATTCCCGGCTCTGCCACGAAATTTGAAAAGTGGTACGAGGGCTGGAACGGGGTCCACTCAGCCTCGGGAGGTCAACTGAGTAGAGGCGGGTTCGATTCCCACCTCAGCCATCCTCGAAGTGGTTTTCCGTGGTTTCCCACTTCACCTCCAGGCAAATGCCGGGATGGTACCTATCTTAAGGCCACGGCCGCTTCCTTCCCTCATCCTTGCCTATCCCTTCCAATCTTCCCATCCCCCTACTAGGCCCCTGTTCACTATAGCAGGTGAGGCCGCCTGGGCGAGGTACTGGTCATACTCCCCAGTTGTATCCCCCGACCAAGAGTCTGAAGCTCCAGGACACTGCCCTTGAGGCGGTAGAGGTGGGATCCCTCGCTCAGTCCGAGGGAAAAGCCGAACCTGGAGGGTAAACAGATGATGATGATGATGAACAAAATATAATTAAAATCCTATGTAAATACCCACAGCAAACAACTTATGTACATATACAAGTTCAATAGTTTTCTGAGAAAATCTTACCTGCGAAGAACTTAAACAAACACCATACGCTCATTCTATACATTCGCGACTTCCTTGTACTGTGATTCGCGGTATCATCCGTCAGAATTCTAAACACTGAATGTGATAATACTTTTAATAGCTTCAAAACAATTCAATAATTTGTAGACCATAACTTTTAATATTGATATAGAAAAGGATGTGTATTATTTAACAAGCCGGCCCCGTGGTGTAGGGGTAGCGTGCCTGCCTCCTACCCGGAGGCACCGGGTTCGATTCCCGGCCAGGTCAGGGATTTTTACCTGGACCTGAGGGCTGGTTCGAGGTCCACTCAGCCTACTTGATTAGAATTGAGGAGCTATCTGACGGTGAGATGGCGGCCCCGGTCTAGAAAGCCAAGAATAACGGCCGAGAGGATTTGTCGTGCTGACCACATAACACCTCGTAATCTGCAGGCCCTCGGGCTGAGCAGCGGTCGCTTGGTAGGCCAAGGGCTGTAGTGCCATGGGGTTTGGTTTGGTTTGGTATTATTTAACAAGTACATAACAGTCAATTATTTTACCATGTGATCAACTTCGTCAGTATCAACTGTACAACAGTTTAAAGAAATACAATCATTCTATTCTGTCTGTTACACAAAATGATTTTTTTAAATTTTTTAAATGTACAATTTGCATTACGTTGCACCGACACAAATAGGTCTTATGGCAATGATGCGTTAGCAAAGGACTAGGAGCAGAAAGGAAGCGACCGTGGTCGTAATTAAGGTACATTCCCAACATTCTCCTGCTGCGAAATGGGAACCCACGGGAAACCATACTCAGTGCTGCCGATAGTAGGATTCGAACCCACTGTCTCCCGAATGCAAACTCACAGCTACAAGAACCTAACCGCACGGCTAATTCACTCTGTAGGAGATGTGTTGGTGTGTTGGTGGTGGTGATTATTGTTGTAAGAGAAAGTACAACCATCCTCTATACTCGGTAGGAGACCAATCACCGGCTCACTTTACAGGTTGCACTTCTCACTGAAGCATGTGATTGCTGAATCATATATTAGCATCTTTAATCGTTGACAGCCTCCGCTTCCTCAATGCCCTGCTCAAGCCGGATTTTATAGTCGATTATTATTATTATTATTATTATTATTATTATTATTATTATTATTATTATTATTATTATTATTATTATTATTTATGGTCTGATACCGTGGTTAGCCGGTTCGTGTCCTGTTGGTGGAAGACATTTTCACCATCACAATGTTGGCCGGCAGGGTAGGAGATGTGGGTGTTTGCAATTGTTTATCACTAGATTGCGTGCCAAAAGCATAGATTTATTTCCAGACCTCTCCGTAGTGTTCATGTCGAGTGAGGGCGTAGGACGCTGTTGATTCATCCGTCAGATGGAGATGTTAAGCCTTGAGCAGACTGCTTGGTGTTATTCGACAGAAAGCTAGTTGCTTTACGTCGCACCGACACAGATAGGTCTTATGGCGACGATGGGACAGGGAAGGGCTAGGAGTGGGAAGGAAGCGGCCGTGGCCTTAATTAAGGTACAGTCCCAGAATTTGCCTGGTGTGAAAATGGGAAACCACGGAAAACCATTTTTCAGGACTGCCGACAGTGGGGCTCGAACCTACTATCTCCCGAATACTGGATACTTCGACACAAAGAAGCTATTAACTCTCCCCCTACCTCGTTAGAATCATCACCACCACAAAACTAGACGCGCAGGTCACCCATGAGTGTCATCTACAAAGACCTGCACCGGACCTCTCCGGAGACCACACGATATCAATCAATCAATCAATCAATCAATCAATCAATCAATCAATCAATCAATCAATCAATCAATCAATCAATCAATCAATCAATCAATCAATCAATCAATCAATCAATCAATCAATCAATCAATCAATCCATCGTCTTCTTCTTCTTCTTCTTCTTATTATTATTATTATTTGTGGCATTGTGATCATATGCTCACTTAACTGCGTTGTATTATACAGTACGTTGGCAAGTATTACTACAAATTGCACTCCAAATAGCGTGCGGTACTTCGTGATCGTTCTGTGGATTACGTCATTTTCACTACCGTTTTTACCATTGTTGTTTATAGCAATCCCGCGCCGGTGTACTATCCACTTTTCATTTGTTTCTTACTGTACCGAAAAAACAAAAGAGAGGCGGCAAGCGAGCGCGGTCCGTGCAATAGTAGAGGTGTATTATTACTGAACCCCGTCATTTTCAATATAACTCTGCCGTGTGCGCCCTTTGTTCCAAAACAAAAAAGATCCATCCAAAATGTTTTTCTTGCGTCTTGAGAGGGCTACTGTAGGTAGTAGTGAGCGAGTATGGCTAACTTGGGAAAATATTCGAAGAAGTAGGTTTTTTGTGCATACTCTAGAAACCTTATGCAATATAAAATTAGGTATGAATTCAAATTTTCTAAGGAGAATCGGGTTGAAATTATTACTTACTGGTTTGTATAAATAATTCCTAGAAATGAAAGAAGAAATGATGCAGTGTGAAAATAATGTTAATTATTAACAAGCATATAACGTAATAAATCTTGGGAGGTCTTTAAATAAGCACTTGTTGCGTTACAAAATGTATTGGTAATATGAGACGTGACTGCAAATGAGTTAGTCACAGGCTTAATTGAGTTAGTAGTCAAACGGCAGCCGTAATACGGGACAAGAAGATTCGAAGCCAAGACGTTCAGCGGTTTGACTCGCTGGAATCCAAGTACCGTAAGCAATAATTACAATTCAGTGAGATGTTATACAAAGAGCAAACCGTCTACATTAATTGAGATTTAATGATATCAAATTTATGGCTACCAGTGATACATACAGTACAATCCTATAGGCTTTTGTAGTGTTGTTTTCGTCGTTCTTCCTGTTGTTGTTGCTGTTGTCATTGTTGTTGTATGTTTCCTATACACGGTAGATACCGCCCACCCTCGTTGGATGGTCCGCCTTACAAGGGCTGCACCAGGCAGAAAATAGCCACGCGAATTTTTTCTTTAAAAAAGTACAAGAATAATATTTATAATGTGTGTCATAAACTGCTGCAGGAATTTCTGGATTCCAGTGAGCTGGAAGTTTGCTAGATAGGCAGATCTCCAATGTGTCAACAATTCTTCAGACGCGGATGTTTACACACGTGAGTAGTGGTCGTGGTGGTGGAGGTTATTGTTTTAAGAGGAAGAAGAACTGAGCAATCATCCTCTAATATAAAATATATGATATTCAGCACACGTGAATACCGATCAAATGGAACAAGAATTGACTCGACAGGCAATTTAATGGCAGCAGAGATTATAGTGTGTATATGATATTATATCCTTCTTTATCTCTCGTTACTGACAATCTTCTTTTAAAAAAAAGAGTCAATCTCTTTATAATTAACCTACCACTAACTAATAATAATAAGAAGAAGAACGATGATAATAATAATAATAATAATAATAATAATGTTATTGGATTTACGTCCTACTATCTTCCTTTTACGGTTTTCGGAGACACCGAGGTGGCGGAATTTAGCCCCGTAGACGTTCTTTATGTGCCACTAAATCTACCGACACGAGGCCGACGTATTTGAGCACCTTCAAATACCACCAGACTGAGCCAGGATCGAACCTGCCAAGTTGAAGTCAGAAAGCTAGCGCCTCAACCGTCTGAGCCACTCAGCCCGGCTAACCACCAACTACTTTTACCGGGCGAGTTGGCCGTGCGGTTAGGAGCACGCAGCTGTGAGCTTGCATCCGGGAGATAGTGGGTTCGAATCCCACTTTCGGCAGCATTGAAGATGGTTTTCCTCGGTTTTCCATTTTCACAACAGGCGAATGCTGGGGATGTACCTTAATTAAGGCCACGGCCGCTTCCTTCCAACTCCTAGACCTTTCCTATCCCATCGTCGCCATAAGACCTATCTGTGTCGGTGCGACGTAAGGCCACTTCGAAAAAAAAAAACCTTTTCGGAGACGCGAAGGTGCCGGAAATTTGTACCACATGAGTTATTTAATGTGTCAGTAAATCTACCGACACGAGGCTGACGAATTTGAGCTCCTTCAAATCCCACTGGACTGAATCGAGATCGAACCCGCCAGCTGAGCTCAAAAGGTCAGCGCACTACCACCTGAGCTACAGAGCCCTTGATTCTCCTTCTTCTCCATCTACTACTACTACTACGGCTACTGCTACTATTACTACCACTACTTAATTATTATTCCCTCTGAGCATGAATGGTAGAGTGTTAGCCTCCGAATTCCAAGATCGCGGGTTCAAACATCGCAGAAATACTCGGATTTTGAAGGGGGGAAGAATGTATATACGGCACTAGTTGTTGTACTATGTCAGAATGTCTTTGATGACGTGTTTGGTGTTCACTCGACAAAAATTAATTAAAACTCAGCCATAGACAGTCAGTGATTCGTTTCGTTGCCATCTGGTATGGAACATATAAATTAACTTGCAGGTAGCCTACATGCAGTCAAACCAAAATATATGAACACGCTTGCTTAGGCCTTATTATTATTATTATTATTATTATTATTATTATTATTATTATTATTATTATTATTATTATTATTATTAAGGCTTCGGACAGAGCAGCGGTCTCTTGGTAGGCCATGGTCCTTCGGGGCTGTTGCGCCATGGGGTTTGGTTTATGGTTTCATTATTATTTTCCAATTTCTTGGGTTTGGCACATGGTGTGGATTTGATCCAGTTTTACGGCTGAATACCCATCCGGACGCCAACCGTATATGAAAGGATACAATCACTATTGCGTGTTTCTCTAGTGATCAGTAGCTTGATGCGTTGTGTGTAAATGATGATGTGTGTTGAGACAAACACAATTATACACAATCCCGGAACCGTAGTAACTAACGATACTCAGTTAAAATCCCTGATCCGGTCGGGAATCTAACCCCGGGACGTCTGAACAGAAGGCTACTATGCAGACCATTCAGCTAAGGGGTAGGATATTATTATTATTATTATTATTATTATTATTATTATTATTATTATTATTATTATTATTACCGGGCGAGTTGACCGCGCGCGTAGAGGCGTGCGGCTGTGAGCTTGCATCCGGGAGATAGTAGGTTCGAATCCCACTATCGGCAGCCCTGAAGATGGTTTTCCGTGGTTTCCCATTTTCACACCAGGCAAATGCTGGGGCTGTACCTTAATTAAGGCCACGGCCGCTTCCTTCCAACTCCTAGGCCTTTCCTATCCCATCGTCGCCGTAAGACCTATCTGTGTCGGTGTGACGTAAAGCCCTTAGCAAAAAAATTATCATTATTATTATTATTATTATTATTATTATTATTATTATTATTATTATTATTATTGTTCCGGGGCTTCCGTAGTTCAGAGAGGTGTAAGAAGGTGCTGGGGTGAACGGATGGACAGTGAAAAGATCAGAGCAAAAGTTCAAGCACTAAATTTTGAAATTTTATTCCTTTGCTTCTTTTCTGAGTTTAAAATGTAATAGGTACTCTGAATAAGCAACAACGAATAACAGTTAACAAAGAGTTTGTTATCTCCCCCAACAAGAATGACTTAAAGTCAAAAATCAGGTACAATGGAGAAAATTATTGACACAATAATTTGTAAGTGTTGAGCAATCTAGCTCAAAACATGTCCGCTACTCATTTTCATTCTAGGAGACTGCGCTCTAAAAGTGACTACAGTCGAGCCTCTCAGAGGTACAAGATTCTAACCAAATTACACCTTATAAACTTCCAAAAACACACTCGTCTATAAATAATGAGAATTTAAACAGGGGCAATGAGTGCCCATTCTAAATGGCCAGAACGCACAAAATTAAAGGTTTAAGACGATCGGCCATGAGAAAAATGCTATGAGGCGAAACTCTTGCACTTCTTTTGAAAAAAACTTAAAATCCTAATTGGGCTTATGGCCCGAAGTTGCAGAGGCTAAGCCTGTACTACAGAGGGGAGACTAGATGCGAAACATTAAGTACCAAAGCTCTTTATTCCCTAGAATTACGTATTTCCCAGCAGGGATTTGAACGGAGTTCTTAGACTTGCCGAAAATATACATATAAACAGGAAAGGAGAACATCGAAGTATTTTTCTAGTATTTCACAATTCTCGGTATTGGTTAGACACATTCTGGCGTTTTCGTCTTTGAAGCAAATAGGCTACTTGGAGCTTGATAGCCCTGCAGGTTATTTTTACACGTTTGATAGAAATTCCCTGAGTTATTTGTTGCAAAGTTATCCTGTATGTCAACAAATAATAATTTTTCAAAAGATCGTTTAGTACTCGTTATTCTTGCTGTTTCTTTTCTTCGCTGCTTACGTTGCTCAAAATATTCTTTCTTTCCAGAGCATTTCCCTTATTCCATAGTTTTTCTCTTTTTGTTAGCGCTTCTTCAATAGTTTCATTCCACCACACTTTCTTGTTAGTTTTTGCTGACCAGAATACGTTCTTTGCGCTACTGTTCATTATATATATATACATGCATGCACAGATAAAAACACTTCCTCCATAAGGAGGTTGCCCGTGAGGACAAAGTATACTATATACATTCATGACTATATAGATAATTCTTCAGTAAGGATACTATATACATTTATGACTATATAGATAATTCTTCAGTAAGGATATTATATACATTTATGACTATATAGATAATTCTTCAGTAAGGATACTATATACATTTATGACTATATAGATAATTCTTCAGTAAGGATACTATATACATTTATGACTATATAGATAATTCTTCAGTAAGGATACTATATACATTTATGACTATACAGATAACTCTTCAGTAAGGATACTATATACATTTATGACTATACAGATAACTCTTCAGTAAGGATACTATATACATTTATGACTATATAGATAACTCTTCAGTAAGGATACTATATACATTTATGACTATATAGATAACTCTTCAGTAAGGATACTATATACATTTATGACTATATAGATAACTCTTCAGTAAGGATACTATATACATTTATGACTATACAGATAATTCTTCAGTAAGGATATTATATACATATATGACTATACAAATAATTCTTCAGTAAGGATACTATATACATTTATGACTATACAGATAATTCCTCAGTAAGGATACTATATACATTTATGACTATATAGATAATTCTTCAGTAAGGATACTATATACATTTATGACTATACAGATAATTCTTCAGTAAGGATACTATATACATTTATGACTATACAGATATTTCTTCAGTAAGGATACTATATACATTTATGACTATACAGATAATTCTTCAGTAAGGATACTATATACATTTATGACTATACAGATAACTCTTCAGTAAGGATACTATATACATTTAGGACTATACAGATAACTCTTCAGTAAGGATACTATATACATTTATGACTATATAGATAATTCTTCAGTAAGGATACTATATACATTTATGACTATACAGATAATTCTTCAGTAAGGATACAATATACATTTATGACTATACAGATAATTCTTCAGTAAGGATACTATATACATTTATGACTATACAGATAATTCTTCAGTAAGGATACTATATACATTTATGACTATACAGATAACTCTTCAGTAAGGATACTATATACATTTATGACTATATAGATAACTCTTCACTAAGGATACTATATACATTTATGACTATATAGATAACTCTTCAGTAAGGATACTATATACATTTATGACTATACAGATAACTCTTCAGTAAGGATACCATATACATTTATGACTATACAGATAATTCTTCAGTAAGGATATTATATACATTTATGACTACACAAATAATTCTTCAGTAAGGATACTATATACATTTATGACTATACAGATAATTCTTCAGTAAGGATACTATATACATGTATGAATATACAGATAATTCTTCAGTAAGGATACTATATACATTTATGACTATACAGATAATTCTTCAGTAAGGATACTATATACATTTATGACTATACAGATAATTCTTCAGTTAGAATAATATATACATTTATGACTATACAGGTAATTCTTCAGTAAGAATACTATATACATTTTTGACTATACAGATAATTCTTCAGTAAGGATACTATATACATTTATGACTATATAGATAACTCTTCAGTAAGGATACTATACACATTTATGACTATATAGATAACTCTTCAGTAAGGATACTATATACATTTATGACTATATAGATAACTCTTCAGTAAGGATACTATATACATAAATGACTATATAGATAACTCTTCAGTAAGGATACTATATACATTTATGACTATACAGATAACTCTTCAGTAAGGATACCACATACATTTATGACTATACAGATAATTCTTCAGTAAGGATACTATATACATTTATGACTATATAGATAACTCTTCAGTAAGGATACTATATACATTTATGACTCTATAGATTACTCTTCAGTAAGGATACTATATACATTTATGACTATACAGATAACTCTTCAGTAAGGATACCACATACATTTATGACTATACAGATAGTTCTTCAGTAAGGATATTATATACATTTATGACTACACAAATAATTCTTCAGTAAGGATACTATATACATTTATGACTATACAGATAATTCTTCAGTAAGGATACTATATACATTTATGACTATACAGATAATTCTTCAGTAAGGATACTATATACATTTATGACTATACAGATAACTCTTCAGTAAGGATACTATATACATTTATGACTATATAGATAACTCTTCAGTAAGGATACTATATACATTTATGACTATATAGATAACTCTTCAGTAAGGATACTATATACATTTATGACTATACAGATAACTCTTCAGTAAGGATACCACATACATTTATGACTATACAGATAATTCTTCAGTAAGGATATTATATACATTTATGACTACACAAATAATTCTTCAGTAAGGATACTATATACATTTATGACTATACAGATAATTCTTCAGTAAGGATACTATATACATTTATGACTATACAGATAATTCTTCAGTAAGGATACTATATACATGTATGACTATACAGATAATTCTTCAGTAAGGATACTATGTACATTTATGACTATACAGATAATTCTTCAGTAAGGATACTATATACATTTATGACTATACAGATAATTCTTCAGTAAGAATAATATATACATTTATGACTATACAGGTAATTCTTCAGTAAGGATACTATATACATTTTTGACTATACAGATAATTCTTCAGTAGGGATACTATATACATTTATGACTATATAGATAACTCTTCAGTAAGGATACTATATACATTTATGACTATATAGATAACTCTTCAGTAAGGATACTATATACATTTATGACTATATAGATAACTCTTCAGTAAGGATACTATATACATTTATGACTATATAGATAACTCTTCAGTAAGGATACTATATACATTTATGACTATACAGATAACTCTTCAGTAAGGATACCACATACATTTATGACTATACAGATAATTCTTCAGTAAGGATACTATATACATTTATGACTATATAGATAACTCTTCAGTAAGGATACTATATACATTTATGACTATATAGATAACTCTTCAGTAAGGATACTATATACATTTATGACTATACAGATAACTCTTCAGTAAGGATACCACATACATTTATGACTATACAGATAATTCTTCAGTAAGGATATTATATACATTTATGACTACACAAATAATTCTTCAGTAAGGATACTATATACATTTATGACTATACAGATAATTCTTCAGTAAGGATACTATATACATTTATGACTATACAGATAATTCTTCAGTAAGGATACTATATACATGTATGACTATACAGATAATTCTTCAGTAAGGATACTATATACATTTATGACTATACAGATAATTCTTCAGTAAGGATACTATATACATTTATGACTATATAGATAACTCTTCAGTAAGGATACTATATACATTTATGACTATATAGATAACTCTTCAGTAAGGATACTATATACATTTATGACTATATAGATAACTCTTCAGTAAGGATACTATATACATTTATGACTATACAGATAACTCTTCAGTAAGGATACCACATACATTTATGACTATACAGATAATTCTTCAGTAAGGATACTATATACATTTATGACTATATAGATAACTCTTCAGTAAGGATACTATATACATTTATGACTATATAGATAACTCTTCAGTAAGGATACTATATACATTTATGACTATACAGATAACTCTTCAGTAAGGATACCACATACATTTATGACTATACAGATAATTCTTCAGTAAGGATATTATATACATTTATGACTACACAAATAATTCTTCAGTAAGGATACTATATACATTTATGACTATACAGATAATTCTTCAGTAAGGATACTATATACATTTATGACTATACAGATAATTCTTCAGTAAGGATACTATATACATGTATGACTATACAGATAATTCTTCAGTAAGGATACTATATACATTTATGACTATACAGATAATTCTTCAGTAAGGATACTATATACATTTATGACTATATAGATAACTCTTCAGTAAGGATACTATATACATTTACGACTATATAGATAACTCTTCAGTAAGGATACTATATACATTTATGACTATACAGATAACTCTTCAGTAAGGATACCACATACATTTATGACTATACAGATAATTCTTCAGTAAGGATATTATATACTTTTATGACTACACAAATAATTCTTCAGTAAGGATACTATATACATTTATGACTATACAGATAATTCTTCAGTAAGGATGCTATGTACATTTATGACTATACAGATAATTCTTCAGTAAGGAAACTATATACATGTACGACTATACAGATAATTCTTCAGTAAGGATACTATATACATTTATGACTATACAGATAATTCTTCAGTAAGGATACTATATACATTTATGACTATACAGATAATTCTTCAGTAAAGATACAATATACATTTATGACTATACAGATAATTCTTCAGTAAGGATACTATATACATTTATGACTATACAGATAATTCTTCAGTAAGGATACTATATACATTTATGACTATACAGATAACTCTTCAGTAAGAATACTATATACATTTATGACTATATAGATAACTCTTCAGTAAGGATACTATATACATTTATGACTATATAGATAACTCTTCAGTAAGGATACTATATACATTTATGACTATATAGATAACTCTTCAGTAAGGATACTATATACATTTATGACTATACAGATAACTCTTCAGTAAGGATACCACATTCATTTATGACTATACAGATAATTCTTCAGTAAGGATATTATATACATTTATGACTACACAAATAATTCTTCAGTAAGGATACTATATACATTTATGACTATACAGGTAATTCTTCAGTAAGGATACTATATACATTTATGACTATACAGATAATTCTTCAGTAAGGATACTATATACATGTATGACTAGACAGATAATTCTTCAGTAAGGATACTATATACATTTATGACTATACAGATAATTCTTCAGTAAGGATACTATATACATTTATGACTATACAATTAATTCTTCAGTAAGAATAATATATACATTTATGACTATACAGGTAATTCTTCAGTAAGGATACTATATACATTTTTGACTATACAGATAATTCTTCAGTAAGGATACTATATACATTTATGACTATATAGATAACTCTTCAGTAAGGATACTATATACATTTATGAATATAGATAACTCTTCAGTAAGGATACTATATACATTTATGACTATATAGATAACTCTTCAGTAAGGATACTATATACATTTATGACTATATAGATAACTCTTCAGTAAGGATACTATATACATTTATGACTATATAGATAACTCTTCAGTAAGGATACTATATACTTTTATGACTATATAGATAACTCTTCAGTAAGGATACCACATACATTTATGACTATACAGATAATTCTTCAGTAAGGATATTATATACATTTATGACTACACAAATAATTCTTCAGTAAGGATACTATATACATTTATGACTATACAGATAATTCTTCAGTAAGTATACTATATACATTTATGACTATACAGATAATTCTTCAGTAAGGATACTATATACATGTATGACTTTACAGATAATTCTTCAGTAAGGATACTATATACATTTATGACTATACAGATAATTCTTCAGTAAGGATACTATATACATTTATGACTATACAGGTAATTCTTCAGTAAGGATACTATATACATTTTTGACTATACAGATATTTCTTCAGTAAGGATACTATATACATTTATGACTATATAGATAACTCTTCAGTAAGGATACTATATACATTTATGACTATATAGATAACTCTTCAGTAAGGATACTATATACATTTATGACTATATAGATAACTCTTCAGTAAGGATACTATATACATTTATGACTATATAGATAACTCTTCAGTAAGGATACTATATACATTTATCACTATACAGATAACTCTTCAGTAAGGATACTATATACATTTATGACTATATAGATAATTCTTCAGTAAGGATACTATATACATTTATGACTATGCAGATAATTCATCAGTAAGGATACTATATACATTTATGACTATACAGGTAATTCTTCAGTAAGGATACTATATACATTTATGACTATACAGATAATTCTTCAGTAAGGATACAATATACATTTATGACTATACAGATAATTCTTCAGTAAGGATACTATATACATTTATGACTATACAGATAATTCTTCAGTAAGGATACTATATACATTTATGACTATACAGATAACTCTTCAGTAAGGATACTATATACATTTATGACTATATAGATAACTCTTCAGTAAGGATACTATATACATTTATGACTATATAGATAACTCTTCAGTAAGGATACTATATACATTTATGACTATATAGATAACTCTTCAGTAAGGATACTATATACATTTATGACTATATAGATAACTCTTCAGTAAGCATACTATATACATTTATGACTATACAGATAACTCTTCAGTAAGGATACCACATACATTTATGACTATACAGATAATTCTTCAGTAAGGATACTATATACATTTATGACTATATAGATAACTCTTCAGTAAGGATACTATATACATTTATGACTATATAGATAACTCTTCAGTAAGGATACTATATACATTTATGACTATACAGATAACTCTTCAGTAAGGATACCACATACATTTATGACTATACAGATAATTCTTCAGTAAGGATATTATGTACATTTATGACTACACAAATAATTCTTCAGTAAGGATACTATATACATTTATGACTATACAGATAATTCTTCAGTAAGGATACTATATACATTTATGACTATACAGATAATTCTTCAGTAAGGATACTATATACATGTATGACTATACAGATAATTCTTCAGTAAGGATACTATATACATTTATGACTATACAGATAATTCTTCAGTAAGGATACTATATACATTTATGACTATATAGATAACTCTTCAGTAAGGATACTATATACATTTATGACTATATAGATAACTCTTCAGTAAGGATACTATATACATTTATGACTATACAGATAACTCTTCAGTAAGGATACCACATACATTTATGACTATACAGGTAATTCTTCAGTAAGGATACTATATACATTTATGACTATATAGATAACTCTTCAGTAAGGATACTATATACATTTATGACTATACAGATAATTCTTCAGTAAGGATACTATATACATTTATGACTATACAGATAATTCTTCAGTAAGGATACTATATACATGTATGACTATACAGATAATTCTTCAGTAAGGATACTATATACATTTATGACTATACAGATAATTCTTCAGTAAGGATACTATAAACATTTATGACTATACAGATAATTCTTCAGTAAAGATACAATATACATTTATGACTATAAAGATAATTCTTCAGTAAGGATACTATATACATTTATGACTATACAGATAATTCTTCAGTAAGGATACTATATACATTTATGACTATACAGATAACTCTTCAGTAAGGATAGTATATATACATTTATGACTATATAGATAACTCTTCAGTAAGGATACTATATACATTTATGACTATATAGATAACTCTTCAGTAAGGATACTATATACATTTATGACTATATAGATAACTCTTCAGTAAGGATACTATATACATTTATGACTATATAGATAACTCTTCAGTAAGGATACTATATACATTTATGACTATATAGATAACTATTCAGTAAGGATACTATATACATTTATGACTATACAGATAATTCTTCAGTAAGGATACTATATACATTTATGACTATACAGATAACTCTTCAGTAAGGATACTATATACATTTATGACTATATAGATAACTCTTCAGTAAGGATACTATATACATTTATGACTATATAGATAACTCTTCAGTAAGGATACTATATACATTTATGACTATATAGATAACTCTTCAGTAAGGATACTATATACATTTATGACTATATAGATAACTCTTCAGTAAGGATACCACATACATTTATGACTATACAGATAATTCTTCAGTAAGGATATTATATACATTTATGACTACACAAATAATTCTTCAGTAAGGATACTATATATATTTTTGACTATACAGATAATTCTTCAGTAAGGATACTATATACATTTATGACTATACAGATAATTCTTCAGTAAGGATACTATATACATGTATGACTATACAGATAATTCTTCAGTAAGGATACTATATACATTTATGATTATACAGATAATTCTTCAGTAAGGATACTATATACATTTATGACTATACAGATAATTCTTCAGTAAGAATAATATATACATTTATGACTATACAGGTAATTCTTCAGTAAGGATACTATATACATTTTTGACTATACAGATAATTCTTCAGTAGGGATACTATATACATTTATGACTATATAGATAACTCTTCAGTAAGGATACTATATACATTTATGACTATATAGATAACTCTTCAGTAAGGATACTATATACATTTATGACTATATAGATATCTCTTCAGTAAGGATACCACATACATTTATGACTATACAGATAGTTCTTCAGTAAGGATATTATATACATTTATGACTACACAAATAATTCTTCAGTAAGGATACTATATACATTTATGACTATACAGATAATTCTTCAGTAAGGATACTATATACATTTATGACTATACAGATAATTCTTCAGTAAGGATACTATATACATTTATGACTATACAGATAACTCTTCAGTAAGGATACTATATACATTTATGACTATATAGATAACTCTTCAGTAAGGATACTATATACATTTATGACTATATAGATAACTCTTCAGTAAGGATACTATATACATTTATGACTATACAGATAACTCTTCAGTAAGGATACCACATACATTTATGACTATACAGATAATTCTTCAGTAAGGATATTATATACATTTATGACTACACAAATAATTCTTCAGTAAGGATACTATATACATTTATGACTATACAGATAATTCTTCAGTAAGGATACTATATACATGTATGACTATACAGATAATTCTTCAGTAAGGATACTATATACATTTATGATTATACAGATAATTCTTCAGTAAGGATACTATATACATTTATGACTATACAGATAATTCTTCAGTAAGAATAATATATACATTTATGACTATACAGGTAATTCTTCAGTAAGGATACTATATACATTTTTGACTATACAGATAATTCTTCAGTAGGGATACTATATACATTTATGACTATATAGATAACTCTTCAGTAAGGATACTATATACATTTATGACTATATAGATAACTCTTCAGTAAGGATACTATATACATTTATGACTATATAGATAACTCTTCAGTAAGGATACTATATACATTTATGACTATATAGATAACTCTTCAGTAAGCATACTATATACATTTATGACTATACAGATAACTCTTCAGTAAGGATACCACATACATTTATGACTATACAGATAATTCTTCAGTAAGGATACTATATACATTTATGACTATATAGATAACTCTTCAGTAAGGATACTATATACATTTATGACTATATAGATAACTCTTCAGTAAGGATACTATATACATTTATGACTATACAGATAACTCTTCAGTAAGGATACCACATACATTTATGCCTATACAGATAATTCTTCAGTAAGGATATTATATACATTTATGACTACACAAATAATTCTTCAGTAAGGATACTATATACATTTATGACTATACAGATAATTCTTCAGTAAGGATACTATATACATTTATGACTATACAGATAATTCTTCAGTAAGGATACTATATACATGTATGACTATACAGATAATTCTTCAGTAAGGATACTATATACATTTATGACTATACAGATAATTCTTCAGTAAGGATACTATATACATTTATGACTATATAGATAACTCTTCAGTAAGGATACTATATACATTTATGACTATATAGATAACTCTTCAGTAAGGATACTATATACATTTATGACTATACAGATAACTCTTCAGTAAGGATACCACATACATTTATGACTATACAGATAATTCTTCAGTAAGGATACTATATACATTTATGACTATATAGATAACTCTTCAGTAAGGATACTATATACATTTATGACTATACAGATAATTCTTCAGTAAGGATACTATATACATTTATGACTATACAGATAATTCTTCAGTAAGGATACTATATACATGTATGACTATACAGATAATTCTTCAGTAAGGATACTATATACATTTATGACTATACAGATAATTCTTCAGTAAGGATACTATAAACATTTATGACTATACAGATAATTCTTCAGTAAAGATACAATATACATTTATGACTATACAGATAATTCTTCAGTAAGGATACTATATACATTTATGACTATACAGATAATTCTTCAGTAAGGATACTATATACATTTATGACTATACAGATAACTCTTCAGTAAGGATAGTATATATACATTTATGACTATATAGATAACTCTTCAGTAAGGATACTATATACATTTATGACTATATAGATAACTCTTCAGTAAGGATACTATATACATTTATGACTATATAGATAACTCTTCAGTAAGGATACTATATACATTTATGACTATATAGATAACTCTTCAGTAAGGATACTATATACATTTATGACTATATAGATAACTATTCAGTAAGGATACTATATACATTTATGACTATACAGATAATTCTTCAGTAAGGATACTATATACATTTATGACTATACAGATAACTCTTCAGTAAGGATACTATATACATTTATGACTATATAGATAACTCTTCAGTAAGGATACTATATACATTTATGACTATATAGATAACTCTTCAGTAAGGATACCACATACATTTATGACTATACAGATAATTCTTCAGTAAGGATATTATATACATTTATGACTACACAAATAATTCTTCAGTAAGGATACTATATATATTTTTGACTATACAGATAATTCTTCAGTAAGGATACTATATACATTTATGACTATACAGATAATTCTTCAGTAAGGATACTATATACATGTATGACTTTACAGATAATTCTTCAGTAAGGATACTATATACATTTATGACTATACAGATAATTCTTCAGTAAGGATACTATATACATTTATGACTATACAGGTAATTCTTCAGTAAGGATACTATATACATTTTTGACTATACAGATATTTCTTCAGTAAGGATACTATATACATTTATGACTATATAGATAACTCTTCAGTAAGGATACTATATACATTTATGACTATATAGATAACTCTTCAGTAAGGATACTATATACATTTATGACTATATAGATAACTCTTCAGTAAGGATACTATATACATTTATGACTATATAGATAACTCTTCAGTAAGGATACTATATACATTTATGACTATACAGATAACTCTTCAGTAAGGATACTATATACATTTATGACTATATAGATAACTCTTCAGTAAGGATACTATATACATTTATGACTATACAGATAACTCTTCAGTAAGGATACCACATACATTTATGACTATACAGATAGTTCTTCAGTAAGGATATTATATACATTTATGACTACACAAATAATTCTTCAGTAAGGATACCATATACATTTATGACTATACAGATAATTCTTCTGTAAGGATACTATATACATTTATGACTATACAGATAATTCTTCAGTAAGGATACTATTTACATTTATGACTATACAGATAACTCTTCAGTAAGGATACTATATACATTTATGACTATATAGATAACTCTTCAGTAAGGATACTATATACATTTATGACTATATAGATAACTCTTCAGTAAGGATACTATATACATTTATGACTATACAGATAACTCTTCAGTAAGGATACCACATACATTTATGACTATACAGATAATTCTTCAGTAAGAATAATATATACATTTATGACTATACAGGTAATTCTTCAGTAAGGATACTATATACATTTTTGACTATACAGATAATTCTTCAGTAGGGATACTATATACATTTATGACTATTTAGATAACTCTTCAGTAAGGATACTATATACATTTATGACTATACAGATAACTCTTCAGTAAGGATACTATATACATTTATGACTATATAGATAACTCTTCAGTAAGGATACTATATACATTTATGACTATATAGATAACTCTTCAGTAAGGATACTATATACATTTATGACTATACAGATAACTCTTCAGTAAGGATACCACATACATTTATGACTATACAGATAATTCTTCAGTAAGGATACTATATACATTTATGACTATATAGATAACTCTTCAGTAAGGATACTATATACATTTATGACTATATAGATAACTCTTCAGTAAGGATACTATATACATTTATGACTATACAGATAACTCTTCAGTAAGGATACCACATACATTTATGACTATACAGTTAATTCTTCAGTAAGGATATTATATCCATTTATGACTACACAAATAATTCTTCAGTAAGGATACTATATACATTTATGACTATACAGATAATTCTTCAGTAAGGATACTATATACATTTATGACTATACAGATAATTCTTCAGTAAGGATACTATATACATGTATGACTATACAGATAATTCTTCAGTAAGGATACTATATACATTTATGACTATACAGATAATTCTTCAGTAAGGATACTATATACATTTATGACTATATAGATAACTCTTCAGTAAGGATACTATATACATTTATGACTATATAGATAACTCTTCAGTAAGGATACTATATACATTTATGACTATACAGATAACTCTTCAGTAAGGATACCACATACATTTATAACTATACAGATAATTCTTCAGTAAGGATACTATATACATTTATGACTATATAGATAACTCTTCAGTAAGGATACTATATACATTTATGACTATACAGATAATTCTTCAGTAAGGATACTATATACATTTATGACTATACAGATAATTCTTCAGTAAGGATACTATATACATGTATGACTATACAGATAATTCTTCAGTAAGGATACTATATACATTTATGACTATACAGATAATTCTTCAGTAAGGATACTATAAACATTTATGACTATACAGATAATTCTTCAGTAAAGATACAATATACATTTATGACTATAAAGATAATTCTTCAGTAAGGATACTATATACATTTATGACTATACAGATAATTCTTCAGTAAGGATACTATATACATGTATGACTATACAGATAATTCTTCAGTAAGGATACTATATACATTTATGACTATACAGATAATTCTTCAGTAAGGATACTATATACATTTATGACTATACAGATAATTCTTCAGTTAGAATAATATATACATTTATGACTATACAGGTAATTCTTCAGTAAAGATACTATATACATTTTTGACTATACAGATAATTCTTCAGTAAAGATACTATATACATTTATGACTATACAGATAACTCTTCAGTAAGGATACTATACACGTTTATGACTATATAGATAACTCTTCAGTAAGGATACTATACACGTTTATGACTATATAGATAACTCTTCAGTAAGGATACTGTATACATAAATGACTATATAGATAACTCTTCAGTAAGGATACTATATACATTTATGACTATACAGATAACTCTTCAGTAAGGATACCACATACATTTATGACTATACAGATAATTCTTCAGTAAGGATACTATATACATTTATGACTATATAGATAACTCTTCAGTAAGGATACTATATACATTTATGACTATATAGATTACTCTTCAGTAAGGATACTATATACATTTATGACTATACAGATAACTCTTCAGTAAGGATACCACATACATTTATGACTATACAGATAGTTCTTCAGTAAGGATATTATATACATTTATGACTACACAAATAATTCTTCAGTAAGGATACTATATACATTTATGACTATACAGATAATTCTTCAGTAAGGATACTATATACATTTATGACTATACAGATAATTCTTCAGTAAGGATACTATATACATTTATGACTATACAGATAACTCTTCAGTAAGGATACTATATACATTTATGACTATATAGATAACTCTTCAGTAAGGATACTATATACATTTATGACTATATAGATAACTCTTCAGTAAGGATACTATATACATTTATGACTATACAGATAACTCTTCAGTAAGGATACCACATACATTTATGACTATACAGATAATTCTTCAGTAAGGATATTATATACATTTATGACTACACAAATAATTCTTCAGTAACGATACTATATACATTTATGACTATACAGATAATTCTTCAGTAAGGATACTATATACATTTATGACTATACAGATAATTCTTCAGTAAGGATACTATATACATGTATGACTATACAGATAATTCTTCAGTAAGGATACTATGTACATTTATGACTATACAGTTAATTCTTCAGTAAGGATACTATATACATTTATGACTATACAGATAATTCTTCAGTAAGAATAATATATACATTTATGACTATACAGGTAATTCTTCAGTAAGGATACTATATACATTTTTGACTATACAGATAATTCTTCAGTAGGGATACTATATACATTTATGACTATATAGATAACTCTTCAGTAAGGATACTATATACATTTATGACTATATAGATAACTCTTCAGTAAGGATACTATATACATTTATGACTATATAGATAACTCTTCAGTAAGGATACTATATACATTTATGACTATATAGATAACTCTTCAGTAAGGATACTATATACATTTATGACTATACAGATAACTCTTCAGTAAGGATACCACATACATTTATGACTATACAGATAATTCTTCAGTAAGGATACTATATACATTTATGACTATATAGATAACTCTTCAGTAAGGATACTATATACATTTATGACTATATAGATAACTCTTCAGTAAGGATACTATATACATTTATGACTATACAGATAACTCTTCAGTAAGGATACCACATACATTTATGACTATACAGATAATTCTTCAGTAAGGATATTATATACATTTATGACTACACAAATAATTCTTCAGTAAGGATACTATATACATTTATGACTATACAGATAATTCTTCAGTAAGGATACTATATACATTTATGACTATACAGATAATTCTTCAGTAAGGATACTATATACATGTATGACTATACAGATAATTCTTCAGTAAGGATACTATATACATTTATGACTATACAGATAATTCTTCAGTAAGGATACTATATACATTTATGACTATATAGATAACTCTTCAGTAAGGATACTATATACATTTATGACTATATAGATAACTCTTCAGTAAGGATACTATATACATTTATGACTATATAGATAACTCTTCAGTAAGGATACTATATACATTTATGACTATACAGATAACTCTTCAGTAAGGATACCACATACATTTATGACTATACAGATAATTCTTCAGTAAGGATACTATATACATTTATGACTATATAGATAACTCTTCAGTAAGGATACTATATACATTTATGACTATATAGATAACTCTTCAGTAAGGATACTATATACATTTATGCCTATACAGATAACTCTTCAGTAAGGATACCACATACATTTATGACTATACAGATAATTCTTCAGTAAGGATATTATATACATTTGTGACTACACAAATAATTCTTCAGTAAGGATACTATATACATTTATGACTATACAGATAATTCTTCAGTAAGGATACTATATACATTTATGACTATACAGATAATTCTTCAGTAAGGATACTATATACATGTATGACTATACAGATAATTCTTCAGTAAGGATACTATATACATTTATGACTATACAGATAATTCTTCAGTAAGGATACTATATACATTTATGACTATATAGATAACTCTTCAGTAAGGATACTATATACATTTATGACTATATAGATAACTCTTCAGTAAGGATACTATATACATTTATGACTATACAGATAACTCTTCAGTAAGGATACCACATACATTTATGACTATACAGATAATTCTTCAGTAAGGATATTATATACTTTTATGACTACACAAATAATTCTTCAGTAAGGATACTATATACATTTATGACTATACAGATAATTCTTCAGTAAGGATGCTATGTACATTTATGACTATACAGATAATTCTTCAGTAAGGATACTATATACATGTATGACTATACAGATAATTCTTCAGTAAGGATACTATATACATTTATGACTATACAGATAATTCTTCAGTAAGGATACTATATACATTTATGACTATACAGATAATTCTTCAGTAAAGATACAGTATACATTTATGACTATACAGATAATTCTTCAGTAAGGATACTATATACATTTATGACTATACAGATAATTCTTCAGTAAGGATACTATATACATTTATGACTATACAGATAACTCTTCAGTAAGAATACTATATACATTTATGACTATATAGATAACTCTTCAGTAAGGATACTATATACATTTATGACTATATAGATAACTCTTCAGTAAGGATACTATATACATTTATGACTATATAGATAACTCTTCAGTAAGGATACTATATACATTTATGACTATACAGATAACTCTTCAGTAAGGATACCACATTCATTTATGACTATACAGATAATTCTTCAGTAAGGATATTATATACATTTATGACTACACAAATAATTCTTCAGTAAGGATACTATATACATTTATGACTATACAGATAATTCTTCAGTAAGGATACTATATACATTTATGACTATACAGATAATTCTTCAGTAAGGATACTATATACATGTATGACTATACAGATAATTCTTCAGTAAGGATACTATATACATTTATGACTATACAGATAATTCTTCAGTAAGGATACTATATACATTTATGACTATACAATTAATTCTTCAGTAAGAATAATATATACATTTATGACTATACAGGTAATTCTTCAGTAAGGATACTATATACATTTTTGACTATACAGATAATTCTTCAGTAAGGATACTATATACATTTATGACTATATAGATAACTCTTCAGTAAGGATACTATATACATTTATGAATATAGATAACTCTTCAGTAAGGATACTATATACATTTATGACTATATAGATAACTCTTCAGTAAGGATACTATATACATTTATGACTATATAGATAACTCTTCAGTAAGGATACTATATACATTTATGACTATATAGATAACTCTTCAGTAAGGATACTATATACTTTTATGACTATATAGATAACTCTTCAGTAAGGATACCACATACATTTATGAATATACAGATAATTCTTCAGTAAGGATATTATATACATTTATGACTACACAAATAATTCTTCAGTAAGGATACTATATACATTTATGACTATACAGATAATTCTTCAGTAAGTATACTATATACATTTATGACTATACAGATAATTCTTCAGTAAGGATACTATATACATGTATGACTTTACAGATAATTCTTCAGTAAGGATACTATATACATTTATGACTATACAGATAATTCTTCAGTAAGGATACTATATACATTTATGACTATACAGGTAATTCTTCAGTAAGGATACTATATACATTTTTGACTATACAGATATTTCTTCAGTAAGGATACTATATACATTTATGACTATATAGATAACTCTTCAGTAAGGATACTATATACATTTATGACTATATAGATAACTCTTCAGTAAGGATACTATATACATTTATGACTATATAGATAACTCTTCAGTAAGGATACTATATACATTTATGACTATATAGATAACTCTTCAGTAAGGATACTATATACATTTATGACTATACAGATAACTCTTCAGTAAGGATACTATATACATTTATGACTATATAGATAATTCTTCAGTAAGGATACTATATACATTTATGACTATGCAGATAATTCTTCAGTAAGGATACTATATACATTTATGACTATACAGGTAATTCTTCAGTAAGGATACTATATACATTTATGACTATACAGATAATTCTTCAGTAAGGATACAATATACATTTATGACTATACAGATAATTCTTCAGTAAGGATACTATATACATTTATGACTATACAGATAATTCTTCAGTAAGGATACTATATACATTTATGACTATACAGATAACTCTTCAGTAAGGATACTATATACATTTATGACTATATAGATAACTCTTCAGTAAGGATACTATATACATTTATGACTATATAGATAACTCTTCAGTAAGGATACTATATACATTTATGACTATATAGATAACTCTTCAGTAAGGATACTATATACATTTATGACTATACAGATAACTCTTCAGTAAGGATACCACATACATTTATGACTATACAGATAATTCTTCAGTAAGGATATTATATACATTTATGACTACACAAATAATTCTTCAGTAAGGATACTATATACATTTATGACTATACAGATAATTCTTCAGTAAGGATACTATATACATTTATGACTATACAGATAATTCTTCAGTAAGGATACTATATACATGTATGACTATACAGATAATTCTTCAGTAAGGATACTATATACATTTATGACTATACAGATAATTCTTCAGTAAGGATACTATATAGATTTATGACTATACAGATAATTCTTCAGTTAGAATAATATATACATTTACGACTATACAGGTAATTCTTCAGTAAGGATACTATATACATTTTTGACTATACAGATAATTCTTCAGTAAGGATACTATATACATTTATGACTATATAGATAACTCTTCAGTGAGGATACTATATACATTTATGACTATATTGATAACTCTTCAGTAAGGATACTATATACATTTATGACTATATAGATAACTCTTCAGTAAGGATACTATATACATTTATGACTATATAGATAACTCTTCAGTAAGGATACTATATACATTTATGACTATACAGATAACTCTTCAGTAAGGATACCACATACATTTATGACTATACAGATAATTCTTCAGTAAGGATACTATATACATTTATGACTATATAGATAACTCTTCAGTAAGGATACTATATACATTTATGACTATATAGATAACTCTTCAGTAAGGATACCACATACATTTATGACTATACAGATATCTCTTCAGTAAGGATACCACATACATTTATGACTATACAGATAGTTCTTCAGTAAGGATATTATATACATTTATGACTACACAAATAATTCTTCAGTAAGGATACTATATACATTTATGACTATACAGATAATTCTTCAGTAAGGATACTATATACATTTATGACTATACAGATAATTCTTCAGTAAGGATACTATATACATTTATGACTATACAGATAACTCTTCAGTAAGGATACTATATACATTTATGACTATATAGATAACTCTTCAGTAATTATACTATATACATTTATGACTATATAGATAACTCTTCAGTAAGGATACTATATACATTTATGACTATACAGATAACTCTTCAGTAAGGATACCACATACATTTATGACTATACAGATAATTCTTCAGTAAGGATATTATATACATTTATGACTACACAAATAATTCTTCAGTAAGGATACTATATACATTTATGACTATACAGATAATTCTTCAGTAAGGATACTATATACATGTATGACTATACAGATAATTCTTCAGTAAGGATACTATATACATTTATGACTATACAGATAATTCTTCAGTAAGGATACTATATACATTTATGACTATACAGATAATTCTTCAGTAAGAATAATATATACATTTATGACTATACAGGTAATTCTTCAGTAAGGATACTATATACATTTTTGACTATACAGATAATTCTTCAGTAGGGATACTATATACATTTATGACTATATAGATAACTCTTCAGTAAGGATACTATATACATTTATGACTATATAGATAACTCTTCAGTAAGGATACTATATACATTTATGACTATATAGATAACTCTTCAGTAAGGATACTATATACATTTATGACTATATAGATAACTCTTCAGTAAGGATACTATATACATTTATGACTATACAGATAACTCTTCAGTAAGGATACCACATACATTTATGACTATACAGATAATTCTTCAGTAAGGATACTATATACATTTATGACTATATAGATAACTCTTCAGTAAGGATACTATATACATTTATGACTATATAGATAACTCTTCAGTAAGGATACTATATACATTTATGACTATACAGATAACTCTTCAGTAAGGATACCACATACATTTATGACTATACAGATAATTCTTCAGTAAGGGTATTATATACATTTATGACTACACAAATAATTCTTCAGTAAGGATACTATATACATTTATGACTATACAGATAATTCTTCAGTAAGGATACTATATACATTTATGACTATACAGATAATTCTTCAGTAAGGATACTATATACATGTATGACTATACAGATAATTCTTCAGTAAGGATACTATATACATTTATGACTATACAGATAATTCTTCAGTAAGGATACTATATACATTTATGACTATATAGATAACTCTTCAGTAAGGATACTATATACATTTATGACTATATAGATAACTCTTCAGTAAGGATACTATATACATTTATGACTATACAGATAACTCTTCAGTAAGGATACCACATACATTTATGACTATACAGATAATTCTTCAGTAAGGATACTATATACATTTATGACTATATAGATAACTCTTCAGTAAGGATACTATATACATTTATGACTATACAGATAATTCTTCAGTAAGGATACTATATACATTTATGACTATACAGATAATTCCTCAGTAAGGATACTATATACATGTATGACTATACAGATAATTCTTCAGTAAGGATACTATATACATTTATGACTATACAGATAATTCTTCAGTAAGGATACTATAAACATTTATGACTATACAGATAATTCTTCAGTAAAGATACAATATACATTTATGACTATAAAGATAATTCTTCAGTAAGGATACTATATACATTTATGACTATACAGATAATTCTTCAGTAAGGATACTATATACATTTATGACTATACAGATAACTCTTCAGTAAGGATAGTATATATACATTTATGACTATATAGATAACTCTTCAGTAAGGATACTATATACATTTATGACTATATAGATAACTCTTGAGTAAGGATACTATATACATTTATGACTATATAGATAACTCTTCAGTAAGGATACTATATACATTTATGACTATATAGATAACTCTTCAGTAAGGATACTATATACATTTATGACTATATAGATAACTATTCAGTAAGGATACTATATACATTTATGACTATACAGATAATTCTTCAGTAAGGATACTATATACATTTATGACTATACAGATAACTCTTCAGTAAGGATACTATATACATTTATGACTATATAGATAACTCTTCAGTAAGGATACTATATACATTTATGACTATATAGATAACTCTTCAGTAAGGATACTATATACATTTATGACTATATAGATAACTCTTCAGTAAGGATACTATATACATTTATGACTATATAGATAACTCTTCAGTAAGGATACCACATACATTTATGACTATACAGATAAATCTTCAGTAAGGATATTATATACATTTATGACTACACAAATAATTCTTCAGTAAGGATACTATATATATTTTTGACTATACAGATAATTCTTCAGTAAGGATACTATATACATTTATGACTATACAGATAATTCTTCAGTAAGGATACTATATACATGTATGACTTTACAGATAATTCTTCAGTAAGGATACTATATACATTTATGACTATACAGATAATTCTTCAGTAAGGATACTATATACATTTATGACTATACAGGTAATTCTTCAGTAAGGATACTATATACATTTTTGACTATACAGATATTTCTTCAGTAAGGATACTATATACATTTATGACTATATAGATAACTCTTCAGTAAGGATACTATATACATTTATGACTATATAGATAACTCTTCAGTAAGGATACTATATACATTTATGACTATATAGATAACTCTTCAGTAAGGATACTATATACATTTATGACTATATAGATAACTCTTCAGTAAGGATACTATATACATTTATGACTATACAGATAACTCTTCTGTAAGGATACTATATACATTTATGACTATATAGATAACTCTTCAGTAAGGATACTATATACATTTATGACTATACAGATAACTCTTCAGTAAGGATACCACATACATTTATGACTATACAGATAGTTCTTCAGTAAGGATATTATATACATTTATGACTACACAAATAATTCTTCAGTAAGGATACTATATACATTTATGACTATACAGATAATTCTTCAGTAAGGATACTATATACATTTATGACTATACAGATAATTCTTCAGTAAGGATACTATTTACATTTATGACTATACAGATAACTCTTCAGTAAGGATACTATATACATTTATGACTATATAGATAACTCTTCAGTAAGGATACTATATACATTTATGACTATATAGATAACTCTTCAGTAAGGATACTATATACTTTTATGACTATACAGATAACTCTTCAGTAAGGATACCACATACATTTATGACTATACAGATAATTCTTCAGTAAGGATACTATATACATTTATGACTATACAGATAATTCTTCAGTAAGAATAATATATACATTTATGACTATACAGGTAATTCTTCAGTAAGGATACTATATACATTTTTGACTATACAGATAATTCTTCAGTAGGGATACTATATACATTTATGACTATATAGATAACTCTTCAGTAAGGATACTATATACATTTATGACTATATAGATAACTCTTCAGTAAGGATACTATATACATTTATGACTATATAGATAACTCTTCAGTAAGGATACTATATACATTTATGACTATATAGATAACTCTTCAGTAAGGATACTATATACATTTATGACTATACAGATAACTCTTCAGTAAGGATACCACATACATTTATGACTATACAGATAATTCTTCAGTAAGGATACTATATACATTTATGACTATATAGATAACTCTTCAGTAAGGATACTATATACATTTATGACTATATAGATAACTCTTCAGTTAGGATACTATATACATTTATGACTATACAGATAACTCTTCAGTAAGGATACCACATACATTTATGACTATACAGATAATTCTTCAGTAAGGATATTATATACATTTATGACTACACAAATAATTCTTCAGTAAGGATACTATATACATTTATGACTATACAGATAATTCTTCAGTAAGGATACTATATACATTTATGACTATACAGATAATTCTTCAGTAAGGATACTATATACATGTATGACTATACAGATAATTCTTCAGTAAGGATACTATATACATTTATGACTATACAGATAATTCTTCAGTAAGGATACTATATACATTTATGACTATATAGATAACTCTTCAGTAAGGATACTATATACATTTATGACTATATAGATAACTCTTCAGTAAGGATACTATATACATTTATGACTATACAGATAACTCTTCAGTAAGGATACCACATACATTTATGACTATACAGATAATTCTTCAGTAAGGATACTATATACATTTATGACTATATAGATAACTCTTCAGTAAGGATACTATATACATTTTTGACTATACAGATAATTCTTCAGTAAGGATACTATATACATTTATGACTATACAGATAATTCTTCAGTAAGGATACTATATACATGTATGACTATACAGATAATTCTTCAGTAAGGATACTATATACATTTATGACTATACAGATAATTCTTCAGTAAGGATACTATAAACATTTATGACTATACAGATAATTCTTCAGTAAAGATACAATATACATTTATGACTATAAAGATAATTCTTCAGTAAGGATACTATATACATTTATGACTATACAGATAATTCTTCAGTAAGGAGACTATATACATTTATGACTATACAGATAACTCTTCAGTAAGGATAGTATATATACATTTATGACTATATAGATAACTCTTCAGTAAGGATACTATATACATTTATGACTATATAGATAACTCTTGAGTAAGGATACTATATACATTTATGACTATATAGATAACTCTTCAGTAAGGATACTATATACATTTATGACTATATAGATAACTCTTCAGTAAGGATACTATATACATTTATGACTATATAGATAACTATTCAGTAAGGATACTATATACATTTATGACTATACAGATAATTCTTCAGTAAGGATACTATATACATTTATGACTATACAGATAACTCTTCAGTAAGGATACTATATACATTTATGACTATATAGATAACTCTTCAGTAAGGATACTATATACATTTATGACTATATAGATAACTCTTCAGTAAGGATACTATATACATTTATGACTATATAGATAACTCTTCAGTAAGTATACTATATACATTTATGACTATATAGATAACTCTTCAGTAAGGATACCACATACATTTATGACTATACAGATAATTCTTCAGTAAGGATATTATATACATTTATGACTACACAAATAATTCTTCAGTAAGGATACTATATATATTTTTGACTATACAGATAATTCTTCAGTAAGGATACTATATACATTTATGACTATACAGATAATTCTTCAGTAAGGATACTATATACATGTATGACTTTACAGATAATTCTTCAGTAAGGATACTATATACATTTATGACTATACAGATATTTCTTCAGTAAGGATACTATATACATTTATGACTATACAGGTAATTCTTCAGTAAGGATACTATATACATTTTTGACTATACAGATATTTCTTCAGCAAGGATACTATATACATTTATGACTATATAGGTAACTCTTCAGTAAGGATACTATATACATTTATGACTATATAGATAACTCTTCAGTAAGGATACTATATACATTTATGACTATATAGATAACTCTTCAGTAAGGATACTATATACATTTATGACTATATAGATAACTCTTCAGTAAGGATACTATATACATTTATGACTATACAGATAACTCTTCAGTAAGGATACTATATACATTTATGACTATATAGATAACTCTTCAGTAAGGATACTATATACATTTATGACTATACAGATAACTCTTCAGTAAGGATACCACATACATTTATGACTATACAGATAGTTCTTCAGTAAGGATATTATATACATTTATGACTACACAAATAATTCTTCAGTAAGGATACTATATACATTTATGACTATACAGATAATTCTTCAGTAAGGATACTATATACATTTATGACTATACAGATAATTCTTCAGTAAGGATACTATATACATTTATGACTATACAGATAACTCTTCAGTAAGGATACTATATACATTTATGACTATATAGATAACTCTTCAGTAAGGATACTATATACATTTATGACTATATAGATAACTCTTCAGTAAGGATACTATATACATTTATGACTATACAGATAACTCTTCAGTAAGGATACCACATACATTTATGACTATACAGATAATTCTTCAGTAAGGATATTATATACATTTATGACTACACAAATAATTCTTCAGTAAGTATACTATATACATTTATGACTATACAGATAATTCTTCAGTAAGGATACTATATACATTTATGACTATACAGATAATTCTTCAGTAAGGATACTATATACATGTATGACTATACAGATAATTCTTCAGTAAGGATACTATATACATTTATGACTATACAGATAATTCTTCAGTAAGGATACTATATACATTTATGAGTATACAGATAATTCTTCAGTAAGAATAATATATACATTTATGACTATACAGGTAATTCTTCAGTAAGGATACTATATACATTTTTGACTATACAGATAATTCTTCAGTAGGGATACTATATACATTTATGACTATATAGATAACTCTTCAGTAAGGATACTATATACATGTATGACTATATAGATAACTCTTCAGTAAGGATACTATATACATTTATGACTATATAGATAACTCTTCAGTAAGGATACTATATACATTTATGACTATACAGATAACTCTTCAGTAAGGATACCACATACATTTATGACTATACAGATAATTCTTCAGTAAGGATACTATATACATTTATGACTATATAGATAACTCTTCAGTAAGGATACTATATACATTTATGACTATATAGATAACTCTTCAGTAAGGATACTATATACATTTATGACTATACAGATAACTCTTCAGTAAGGATACCACATACATTTATGACTATACAGATAATTCTTCAGTAAGGATATTATATACATTTATGACTACACAAATAATTCTTCAGTAAGGATACTATATACACATATGACTATACAGATAATTCTTCAGTAAGGATACTATATACATTTATGACTATACAGATAATTCTTCAGTAAGGATACTATATACATGTATGACTATACAGATAATTCTTCAGTAAGGATACTATATACATTTATGACTATACAGATAATTCTTCAGTAAGGATACTATATACATTTATGACTATATAGATAACTCTTCAGTAAGGATACTATATACATTTATGACTATATAGATAACTCTTCAGTAAGGATACTATATACATTTATGACTATACAGATAACTCTTCAGTAAGGATACCACATACATTTATGACTATACAGATAATTCTTCAGTAAGGATATTATATACTTTTATGACTACACAAATAATTCTTCAGTAAGGATACTGTATACATTTATGACTATACAGATAATTCTTCAGTAAGGATACTATATACATTTATGACTATACAGATAATTCAAGTAAGGATACTATATACATGTATGACTATACAGATAATTCTTCAGTAAGGATACTATATACATTTATGACTATACAGATAATTCTTCAGTAAGGATACTATATACATTTATGACTATACAGATAATTCTTCAGTAAAGATACAATATACATTTATGACTATACAGGTAATTCTTCAATAAGGATACTATATACATTTATGACTATACAGATAATTCTTCAGTAAGGATACTATATACATTTATGACTATACAGATAACTCTTCAGTAAGGATACTATATACATTTATGACTATATAGATAACTCTTCAGTAAGGATACTATTGACATTTATGACTATATAGATAACTCTTCAGTAAGGATACTATATACATTTATGACTATATAGATAACTCTTCAGTAAGGATACTATATACATTTATAACTATACAGATAACTCTTCAGTAAGGATACCACATACATTTATGACTATACAGATAATTCTTCAGTAAGGATATTATATACATTTATGACTACACAAATACTTCTTCAGTAAGGATACTATATACATTTATGACTATACAGATAATTCTTCAGTAAGGATACTATATACATTTATGACTATACAGATAATTCTTCAGTAAGGATACTATATACATGTATGACTATACAGATAATTCTTCAGTAAGGATACTATATACATTTATGACTATACAGATAATTCTTCAGTAAGGATACTATATACATTTATGACTATACAATTAATTCTTCAGTAAGAATAATATATACATTTATGACTATACAGGTAATTCTTCAGTAAGGATACTATATACATTTTTGACTATACAGATAATTCTTCAGTAAGGATACTATATACATTTATGACTATATAGATAACTCTTCAGTAAGGATACTATATACATTTATGACTATATAGATAACTCTTCAGTAAGGATACTATATACATTTATGACTATATAGATAACTCTTCAGTAAGGATACTATATACATTTATGACTATACAGATAACTCTTCAGTGTGGATACTATATACATTTATGACTATATAGATAACTCTTCAGTAAGGATACTATATACATTTATGACTATATAGATAACTCTTCAGTAAGGATACTATATACATTTATGACTATATAGATAACTCTTCAGTAAGGATCCTATATACATTTATGACTATATAGATAACTCTTCAGTAAGGATGCTATATACATTTATGACTATATAGATAACTGTTCAGTAAGGATACTATATACATTTATGACTATACAGATAATTCTTCAGTAAGGATACTATATACATTTATGACTATACAGATAACTCTTCAGTAAGGATACTATATACATTTATGACTATATAGATAACTCTTCAGTAAGGATACTATATACATTTATGACTATATAGATAACTCTTCAGTAGGGATACTATATACATTTATGACTATATAGATAACTCTTCAGTAAGGATACTATATACATTTATGACTATATAGATAACTCTTCAGTAAGGATACCACATACATTTTTGACTATACAGATAATTCTTCAGTAAGGATATTATATACATTTATGACTACACAAATAATTCTTCAGTAAGGATACTATATACATTTACGACTATACAGATAATTCTTCAGTAAGGATACTATATACATTTATGACTATACAGATAATACTTCAGTAAGGATACTATATACATGTATGACTTTACAGATAATTCTTCAGTAAGGATACTATATACATTTATGACTATACAGATAATTCTTCAGTAAGGATACTGTATACCTTTATGACTATACAGGTAATTCTTCAGTAAGGATACTATATACATTTTTGACTATACAGATATTTATTCAGTAAGGATACTATATACATTTATGACTATATAGATAACTCTTCAGTAAGGATACTATATACATTTATGACTATATAGATAACTCTTCAGTAAGGATACTATATACATTTATGACTATATAGATAACTCTTCAGTAAGGATACTATATACATTTATGACTATACAGATAACTCTTCAGTAAGGATACTATATACATTTATGACTATATAGATAATTCTTCAGTAAGGATACTATATACATTTATGACTATGCAGATAATTCTTCAGTAAGGATACTATATACATTTATGACTATACAGGTAATTCTTCAGTAAGGATACTATATACATTTATGACTATACAGATAATTCTTCAGTAAGGATACAATATACATTTTTGACTATACAGATAATTCTTCAGTAAGGATACAATATACTTTTATGACTATACAGATAATTCTTCAGTAAGGATACTATATACATTTATGACTATACAGATAACTCTTCAGTAAGGATACAATATACATTTATGACTATACAGATAACTCTTCAGTAAGGATACTATATACATTTATGACTATATAGATAACTCTTCAGTAAGGATACTATATACATTTATGACTATATAGATAACTCTTCAGTAAGGATACTATATACATTTATGACTATACAGATAACTCTTCAGTAAGGATACCACATACATTTATGACTATACAGATAATTCTTCAGTAAGGATATTATATACATTTATGACTATACAGATAATTCTTCAGTAAGGATACTATATACATTTATGACTATACAGATAATTCTTCAGTAAGGATACTATATACATTTATGACTATACAGATAATTCTTCAGTAAGGATACTATATACATGTATGACAATACAGATAATTCTTCAGTAAGGATACTATATACATTTATGACTATACAGATAATTCTTCAGTAAGGATACTATATACATTTATGACTATACAGATAATTCTTCAGTTAGAATAATATATACATTTATGACTATACAGGTAATTCTTCAGTAAGGATACTATATACATTTTTGACTATACAGATAATTCTTCAGTAAGGATACTATATACATTTATGACTATATAGATAACTCTTCAGTAAGGATACTATATACATTTATGACTATATAGATAACTCTTCAGTAAGGATACTATATACATTTATGACTATATAGATAACTCTTCAGTAAGGATACTATATACATTTATACTATATAGATAACTCTTCAGTAAGGATACTATATACATTTATGACTATACAGATAACTCTTCAGTAAGGATACCACATACATTTATGACTATACAGATAATTCTTCAGTAAGGATACTATATACATTTATGACTATATAGATAACTCTTCAGTAAGGATACTATATACATTTATGACTATATAGATAACTCTTCAGTAAGGATACTATATACATTATGACTATACAGATAACTCTTCAGTAAGGATACCACATACATTTATGACTATACAGATAGTTCTTCAGTAAGGATATTATATACATTTATGACTACACAAATAATTCTTCAGTAAGGATACTATATACATTTATGACTATACAGATAATTCTTCAGTAAGGATACTATATACATTTATGACTATACAGATAATTCTTCAGTAAGGATACTATATACATTTATGACTATACAGATAACTCTTCAGGAAGGATACTATATACATTTATGACTATATAGATAACTCTTCAGTAAGGATACTATATACATTTATGACTATATAGATAACTCTTCAGTAAGGATACTATATACATTTATGACTATACAGATAACTCTTCAGTAAGAATACCACATACATTTATGACTATACAGATAATTCTTCAGTAAGGATATTATATACATTTATGACTACACAAATAATTCTTCAGTAAGGATACTATATACATTTATGACTATACAGATAATTCTTCAGTAAGGATACTATATACATTTATGACTATACAGATAATTCTTCAGTAAGGATACTATATACATGTATGACTATACAGATAATTCTTCAGTAAGGATACTATATACATTTATGACTATACAGATAATTCTTCAGTAAGGATACTATATACATTTATGACTATACAGATAATTCTTCAGTAAGAATAATATATACATTTATGACTATACAGGTAATTCTTCAGTAAGGATACTATATACATTTTTGACTATACAGATAATTCTTCAGTAGGGATACTATATACATTTATGACTATATAGATAACTCTTCAGTAAGGATACTATATACATTTATGACTATATACATAACTCTTCAGTAAGGATACTATATACATTTATGACTATATAGATAACTCTTCAGTAAGGAATCTATATACATTTATGACTATATAGATAACTCTTCAGTAAGGATGCTATATACATTTATGACTATACAGATAACTCTCCAGTAAGGATAGCACATACATTTATGACTATACAGATAATTCTTCAGTAAGGATACTATATACATTTATGACTATATAGATAACTCTTCAGTAAAGATACTATATACATTTATGACTATATAGATAACTCTTCAGTAAGGATACTATATACATTTATGACTATACAGATAACTCTTCAGTAAGGATACCACATACATTTATGACTATACAGATAATTCTTCAGTAAGGATATTATATACATTTATGACTACACAAATAATTCTTCAGTAAGGATACTATATACATTTATGACTATACAGATAATTCTTCAGTAAGGATACTATATACATTTATGACTATACAGATAATTCTTCAGTAAGGATACTATATACATGTATGACTATACAGATAATTCTTCAGTAAGGATACTATATACATTTATGACTATACAGATAATTCTTCAGTAAGGATACTATATACATTTATGACTATATAGATAACTCTTCAGTAAGGATACTATATACATTTATGACTATATAGATAACTCTTCAGTAAGGATACTATATACATTTATGACTATACAGATAACTCTTCAGTAAGGATACCACATACATTTATGACTATACAGATAATTCTTCAGTAAGGATATTATATACTTTTATGACTACACAAATAATTCTTCAGTAAGGATACTATATACATTTATGACTATACAGATAATTCTTCAGTAAGGATACTATATGCATTTATGACTATACAGATAATTCTTCAGTAAGGATACTATATACATGTATGACTATACAGATAATTCTTCAGTAAGGATACTATATACATTTATGACTATACAGATAATTCTTCAGTAAGGATACTATATACATTTATGACTATACAGATAATTCTTCAGTAAAGATACAATATACATTTATGACTATACCATTAATTCTTCAGTAAGGATACTATATACATTTATGACTATACAGATAATTCTTCAGTAAGGATACTATATACATTTATGACTATACAGATAACTCTTCAGTAAGGATACTATATACATTTATGACTATATAGATAACTCTTCAGTAAGGATACTATATACATTTATGACTATATAGATAACTCTTCAGTAAGGATACTATATACATTTATGACTATATAGATAACTCTTCAGTAAGGATACTATATACATTTATGACTATACAGATAACTCTTCAGTAAGGATACCACATACATTTATGACTATACAGATAATTCTTCAGTAAGGATATTATATACATTTATGACTACACAAATAATTCTTCAGTAAGGATACTATATACATTTATGACTATACAGATAATTCTTCAGTAAGGATACTATATACATTTATGACTATACAGATAATTCTTCAGTAAGGATACTATATACATGTATGACTATACAGATAATTCTTCAGTAAGGATACTATATACATTTATGACTATACAGATAATTCTTCAGTAAGGATACTATATACATTTATGACTATACAATTAATTCTTCAGTAAGAATAATATATACATTTATGACTATACAGGTAATTCTTCAGTAAGGATACTATATACATTTATGACTATACAGATAATTCTTCAGTAAGGATACTATATACATTTATGACTATACAGATAACTCTTCAGTAAGGATACTATATACATTTATGACTATATAGATAACTCTTCAGTAAGGATACTATATACATTTATGACTATATAGATAACTCTTCAGTAAGGATACTATATACATTTATGACTATATAGATAACTCTTCAGTAAGGATACTATATACATTATGACTATACAGATAACTCTTCAGTAAGGATACCACATACATTTATGACTATACAGATAGTTCTTCAGTAAGGATATTATATACATTTATGACTACACAAATAATTCTTCAGTAAGGATACTATATACATTTATGACTATACAGATAATTCTTCAGTAAGGATACTATATACATTTATGACTATACAGATAATTCTTCAGTAAGGATACTATATACATTTATGACTATATAGATAACTCTTCAGTAAGGATACTATATACATTTATGACTATATAGATAACTCTTCAGTAAGGATACTATATACATTTATGACTATACAGATAACTCTTCAGTAAGGATACCACATACATTTATGACTATACAGATAATTCTTCAGTAAGGATATTATATACATTTATGACTACACAAATAATTCTTCAGTAAGGATACTATATACATTTATGACTATACAGATAATTCTTCAGTAAGGATACTATATACATTTATGACTATACAGATAATTCTTCAGTAAGGATACTATATACATTTATGACTATACAGATAATTCTTCAGTAAGGATACTATATACATTTATGACTATACAGATAATTCTTCAGTAAGGATACTATATACATGTATGACTATACAGATAATTCTTCAGTAAGGATACTATATACATTTATGACTATACAGATAATTCTTCAGTAAGGATACTATATACATTTATGACTATATAGATAACTCTTCAGTAAGGATACTATATACATTTATGACTATATAGATAACTCTTCAGTAAGGATCATATATACATTTATGACTATATAGATAACTCTTCAGTAAGGATACTATATACATTTATGACTATATAGATAACTCTTCAGTAAGGATACTATATACATTTATGACTATACAGATAATTCTTCAGTAAGGATACTATATACATTTATGACTATACAGATAACTCTTCAGTAAGGATACTATATACATTTATGACTATATAGATAACTCTTCAGTAAGGATACTATATACATTTATGACTATATAGATAACTCTTCAGTAAGGATACTATATACATTTATGACTATATAGATAACTCTTCAGTAAGGATACTATATACATTTATGACTATATAGATAACTCTTCAGTATGGATACCACATACATTTATGACTATACAGATAATTCTTCAGTAAGGATATTATATACATTTATGACTACACAAATAATTCTTCAGTAAGGATACTGTATACATTTTTGACTATACAGATAATTCTTCAGTAAGGATACTATATACATTTATGACTATACAGATAATTCTTCAGTAAGGATACTATATACATGTATGACTTTACAGATAATTCTTCAGTAAGGATACTATATACATTTATGACTATACAGATAATTCTTCAGTAAGGATACTATATACATTTATGACTATACAGGTAATTCTTCAGTAAGGATACTATATAATTTTTGACTATACAGATATTTCTTCAGTAAGGATACTATATACATTTATGACTATATAGATAACTCTTCAGTAAGGATACTATATACATTTATGACTATATAGATAACTCTTCAGTAAGGATACTATATACATTTATGACTATATAGATAACTCTTCAGTAAGGATACTATATACATTTATGACTATATAGATAACTCTTCAGTAAGGATACTATATACATTTATGACTATAGAGATAACTCTTCAGTAAGGATACTATATACATTTATGACTATATAGATAATTCTTCAGTAAGGAGACTATATACATTTATGACTATGCAGATAATTCTTCAGTAAGGATACTATATACATTTATGACTATACAGGTAATTCTTCAGTAAGGATACTATATACATTTATGACTATACAGATAATTCTTCAGTAAGGATACTATATACATTTATGACTATACAGATAATTCTTCAGTAAGGATACTATATACATTTATGACTATACAGATAATTCTTCAGTAAGGATACTATATATATTTATGACTATATAGATAACTCTTCAGTAAGGATACTATATACATTTATGACTATACAGATAACTCTTCAGTAAGGATACTATATACATTTATGACTATACAGATAACTCTTCAGTAAGGATACTATATACATTTATGACTATATAGATAACTCTTCAGTAAGGATACTATATACATTTATGCCTATATAGATAACTCTTCAGTAAGGATACTATATACATTTATGACTATATAGATAACTCTTCAGTAGGGATACTATATACATTTATGACTATACTAGCAAGATACCCGTGCTTCGCTACGGTATTTTACTGAAATTTATAATTGAATGCTTATTGTTTTAGATATATAATCCGCCGGAATTCGCGATCTGACTCGTTTTCAATTATTTTACCGCACGTTTCCTCCCATTTTTCAATCTTCCTTTCCAGCAATCGATTTCGTACTTCCCGGGCTAGGCTCAGGTATTCCTCCTGGTCAGTTGGGTCCGTAAATCTTTGCCGTCTTTTCCTTTAATCATTTTTAATATGGATAAAATCCTTCAGGAGATCCGGCGTGGTGTCATATTGGGTGCCATGGCGGCACTGAACCCGCGGCCGGACTGCATTCTTAGTCATTACCCGTCCAGGAGCCGTTACCAGCGCGGTCCGCACATTTGACGACGGTCCGGAATATTATTATTATTATTATTATTATTATTATTATTATTATTATTATTATTATTATTACTATTATGTGTTGCTGGAATGGGTGATGACAGGGAAAACCGGAGTATCCGGAGAAAAACCTGTCCCGCCTCCGTTTTGTCCAGCACGAATGTCACATGGAGTGACCGGGATTTGAACCACGGAACCCAGCTGTGAGAGGCCGGCGCGCTGCCGCCTGAGCAACGTAGGATCCTTATAAGTACATTAATAACAGTAAAATCAATTGGTCTCACCTCCTTCTACACCCCACCGCCGTTAAGTTTATTTACCGCCACCCCCCCCCCAAAAAAAAATTAAAAGACGGCTTGTTTCTTTATGTTTAAGTAAGATTCCAAACACCAATGTTCACGTCTATTACCTTCAGTTTTGAGATATAAGTATCCCCATAAAAGTAATTTACTTTTTTCATTTCATTTCACACTACTCCCTCCCCCCCCCCCCCCCCCCACCTAAGTGAACTTTCCCACAAAAAATACTTGTTTCTTTAATAGTAAAGGATCTTCTAAATACCAATTATCACGACTCTAACTTCCTCAGTTTTTTTATTTATGTGTCCTCATGAAAGGAATTCGATTCCTTTACACTCCCGCCCCCCAAGATGGTTTCCCGCCCAAAACGCGTTTTTCTTTGTTTTTAAAGGAGATCCAAATACGAATTTTCACGTCTGTAACAACTTTAGTTTTTATTAGATGTATGTATTCTCATACAATTAAGCCAATTAATTTTTCAATTCTTTCACCCCCCCCCCGCTTCATTGGATTTTAAGAGAATACGTGTTTCTTTACTTTTAAAGCAGATTGAAAATATCAAATTTCACGTCTGTAACATCTTCATTTTTGATATATCAGTAGCCTAATTAAAAGAATTCAACACCATTTTCAGTCACTTTTACCGCCCCCCCCTCCGCCAAAGTGATATTTCCGAAAACTAAAAATACACATTTCTTTATGTTTAATAGAGATAAAAAATACCATTTTTCACTTCTGTAACATGTTAAGTTTTTTTAGATATACTGTAAAAATTCTCATTTTAAAATTTCACCCCTTTTGAGTTCCCCTTAAGTGGAGTTTCCAAAAACAAATCACCTATGTTTCTTTACATTTACAGGAGATTCCAAACACCCACTTTTTACGTCTGTAACATTTTACGTTTCCAAGATATTCTGTAGATATAGTCTTTCAAAAAATTCACCCCAATTTGTCACTCCTGTTTAACCGCCATTAATTGGATTTTCCAAAAATTAAAAAATACGTGTTTCTTTATTTTTAAAGGAGATCCCATATACAAATTTTCAGTTCTGTAATATCTTTCGTTTCTGACATATATGTATCCTCATTAAAGGCATTCAACCCATTTTTCACCCTTTGACACCCCTCCTATTGGGATTTACAGGAAACAAAAAAATACGTGTTCCTTTATTTTTAGAGGAGATTCCAACTACCAATTTTTACATCTGTAAATTTTAAAGTTTTAAGATATAGACACACTCTTTTTAAAAAATTCACTCCCCCTTTTCACCCCCCAATACTTGGATTTTCCGAAAACGAAAAAATACGTGTTTCTTTACTTTTAAAGTAGATTCCAAATACCAATTTTAAGGTCTGTAATATCTTCAGGTTCTGAAATATAAGTAGCCTCGTTAAAGGCATTCAACCCATTATTCACCCTATTACACCCTTCTTATTGGGATTTTCCGAAAACAAAAGAATACGTGTTTCTTTATTTTTAAAGGAGATTCTAAATACCAATTTTTACATCTATAAACTTTAAATGTTTTGAGATATAGATACACAAATTTTTAAAAATCACCCCCTTTTCACCCCCCCCATTAATTGGATTTTCAAAAAACAAAAAAATACGTATTTCTTTTTTAAAGGAGATCCCAAACACCAATTTTCAGGCCTGTAATATCTTCAGGTTCTGAAATATAAGTAGACTCATGAAAGGCATTTGACCCTTTCTTCAACCTTTTCCACCCTTCCAATTAGGATTTTCCGAAAACAAAATATACGTATTTCTTTATTTTTAAAGGAGATTCTAAATACCAATTTTCACATCTATAACCTTTAAAAGTTTTGAGATATAGATACACTCATTTTAAAATATTACCCCCTTTTCCCCCCTCCCTTAATTGGATTTTCCAGAAACAAAAAAATACGTGTTTCTTTATTTTTAAAGGAGATCCCAAACACCGATTTTCAGGTCTGTAATATCTTCAGTTTCTGAGATATAAGTAGCCTCATTAAAGGCATTCAACCCTTTTTCCACCCCTTTTCACTCCTCCTATTGCGATTTTCCGAAAACAAAAAAATACGTGTTTCTTTATTTTTAATGAAGATTCTAAATAACAGTTTTTACATCTGCAAACTTTAAAAGTTTGGAGATATAGATTCACTCATTTAAAAAATTCACCCCCTTTTCACCCTCCCATTAATTGGCTTTTGCAAAAACAAAAAAATACGTGTTCCTTTATTTTTAAAAGAGATCAAAAGTACCAATTTTCAGGTCTGTAATATCTTCAGTTTCTGAGATATAAGTACCGGTATCCTGATTGAAGGCATTCAACCCATTTTTCCCCATTTTCACCCTTTTTCACCCCTCCTATTGGGGTTTTCAGAAAACAAAAAAATACGTGTATCCTTATTTTAAAAGAAGATTCTAAATACCAATTTTTACATCTGTAAACTATTAAAGTTTTGAGATATAGATACACTTTTTTTTAAATTTCACCCCCCTTTTCACCCCCTTAGCGACGAAATATCAAAAAATCCTCTCTTAGCGAGCACCTACATCTTAATATGAATATATCCCCAAAATTTCATTTCATTATGTCCAGTAGTTTTGGCTCGGCGATGATGAATCAGTCAGTCAGGACAAGTTATTTTATATATATACTAGCAAGATACCCGTGCTTCGCTACGGTATTATACTGAAATTTATAATTGAATGCTTATTGTTTTAGATATATAATCCGCCGAAATTCGCGATCTGACTCGTTTTCTGCGAGAATCCACCAAAATTCCCGATCTGACTCGTTTTCTCTTATTTTACGGCACGTTTCCTCCCATTTTTCAATCTTCCTTTCCAGCAATCGAGTTCGTACTTCCCGGGCTAGGCTCAGGTATTATTCCCGGTCAGTTGTGTACGTAAATCTTTGCCATCTTTTCCTATAATTGTTTTTAATATGGATAAAATCCTTCAGGAGATCCGGCGTGGTGTTATATTGGGTACCTTGGCGGCATTGAACCGGCGGTCGGACTGCATTCTTAGTCATTACCCGTCCAGTAGCCGTTTCCAGCGCGGTCCGCACATTTGATGACGGTCCGGAACATTATTATTATTATTATTATTATTATTATTATTATTATTATTATTATTATTATTATTATTATTATTATTATTATGTGTTGCTGGAATGGCTGATGACCGGAAAACCGGAGTATCCGGAGAAAAACCTGTCCCGCCTCCGTTTTGTCCAGCACGAATGTCACATGGAGTGACCGGGATTTGAACCACGGAACCCAGTTGTGAGAGGCCGGCGCGCTGCTGCCTGAGCAACGGAGGATCCTTTTAAGTACATTAATAACAGTAAAATCAATTGGTCTCACCTCCTTCTACACCCTACCGCCGTTAAGTTTATTTACCACCCCCCTCCCCCCCAAAAAAAAATTAAAAGAAGGCTTGTTTCTATATGTTTAAGGGAGATTCCAAACACCAATGTTCACGTCTATTACCTTCAGTTGTGAGATATAAGTATCCCCATAAAAATAATTTACGTTCTTCACTTCATTTCACACTACTCCCCCCCCCCCCTAAGAGAATTTTCCCGCAAAAAATACTTGTTTCTTTAATAGTAAAGGATCCTCTAAATACCAATTATCACGACTCTAACTTCTTCAGTTTTTGATTTATGTGTCCTCATGAAAGGAATTCATCTCCTTTACACTCCCGCCCTCCAAGATGGTTTCCCCCCAAAACGCGTTTTTCTTTGTTTTGAAAGGAGATCCAAATACGAATTTTCACGTCTGTAACAACTTTAGTTTTTATTAGATGTATGTATTCTCATACAATTAAGACAATTAATTTTTCAATTCTTTCACCCCCCCCCCCAACCCTTCATTGGATTTTCCGAGAATACGTGTTTCTTTACTTTTAAAGCAGATTGCAAATATCAAATTTCACGTCTGTAACATCTTCATTTTTGAGATATCAGTAGCCTAATTAAAAGAATTCAACACCATTTTCAGTCACTTTAACCCCCCCCCTCCACCCAAGTGGTATTTCCGAAAACTAAAAATACACGTTTCTTTATGTTTAATAGAGATAAAAGATACCATTTATCACTTCTGTAACATGTTAAGTTTTTTTAGATATACTGTAAAAATTCTCATTTTAAAATTTCACCCCTTTTGAGTTCCCCTTAAGTGGAGTTTCCAAAAACAAATCACCTATGTTTCTTTACATTTACAGGAGATTCCAAACACCCACTTTTTACGTCTGTAACATTTTACGTTTCCAAGATATTCTGTAGATATAGTCTTTCAAAAAATTCACCCCAATTTGTCACTCCTGTTTAACCGCCATTAATTGGATTTTCCAAAAATTAAAAAATACGTGTTTCTTTATTTTTAAAGGAGATCCCATATACAAATTTTCAGTTCTGTAATATCTTTCGTTTCTGACATATATGTATCCTCATTAAAGGCATTCAACCCATTTTTCACCCTTTGACACCCCTCCTATTGGGATTTACAGGAAACAAAAAAATACGTGTTCCTTTATTTTTAGAGGAGATTCCAACTACCAATTTTTACATCTGTAAATTTTAAAGTTTTAAGATATAGACACACTCTTTTTAAAAAATTCACTCCCCCTTTTCACCCCCCAATACTTGGATTTTCCGAAAACGAAAAAATACGTGTTTCTTTACTTTTAAAGTAGATTCCAAATACCAATTTTAAGGTCTGTAATATCTTCAGGTTCTGAAATATAAGTAGCCTCGTTAAAGGCATTCAACCCATTATTCACCCTATTACACCCTTCTTATTGGGATTTTCCGAAAACAAAAGAATACGTGTTTCTTTATTTTTAAAGGAGATTCTAAATACCAATTTTTACATCTATAAACTTTAAATGTTTTGAGATATAGATACACAAATTTTTAAAAATCACCCCCTTTTCACCCCCCCCATTAATTGGATTTTCAAAAAACAAAAAAATACGTATTTCTTTTTTAAAGGAGATCCCAAACACCAATTTTCAGGCCTGTAATATCTTCAGGTTCTGAAATATAAGTAGACTCATGAAAGGCATTTGACCCTTTCTTCAACCTTTTCCACCCTTCCTATTAGGATTTTCCGAAAACAAAATATTCGTGTTTCTTTATTTTAAAGGAGATCCCAAACACCAATTTTCAGGTCTGTAATATCTTCAGTTTCTGAGATATAAGTAGCCTCATTAAAGGCATTCAACCCCTTTTTCACCCCTTTTCACTCCTCCTATTGCGATTTTCCGAAAACAAAAAAATACGTGTTTCTTTATTTTTAATGAAGATTCTAAATACCAATTTTTACATCTGCAAACTTTAAAAGTTTGGAGATATAGATTCATTCATTTTAAAAATTCACCCCCTTTTCACCATCCCATTAATTGGATTTTCCAAAAACAAAAAAATACGTGTTTCTTTATTTTTAAAGGAGATCAAAAGTACCAATTTTCAGGTCTGTAATATCTTCAGTTTCTGAGATATAAGTACCGGTATCCTGATTAAAGGCATTCAACCCATTTTTCCCCATTTTCACCCTTTTTCACCCCTCCTATTGGGATTTACTGAAAACAAAAAAATACGTGTTTCCTTATTTTTAAAGAAGATTCTAAATACCAATTTTTACATCTGTAAACTTTTAAAGTTTTGAGATATAGATACACTAATTTTAAAATTTCACCCCCCTTTTCACCCCCTTAGCGACGGAATATCCAAAAATCCTCTCTTAGCGAGCACCTACATCTTAATATGAATGTATCCCCAAAATTTCATTTCTTTATGTCCAGTAGTTTTGGCTCGGCGATGATGAATCAGTCAGTCAGTCAGTCAGGATAGATAGATAACTCTTCAGTAAGGATACTATATACCTTTATGACTATATAGATAACTCTTCAGTAAGGATACTATATACATTTATGACTATATAGATAACTCTTCAGTAGGATACTATATACATTTATGACTATATAGATAATTCTTCAGTAAGGATACTATATTCATTTATGACTATACAAATGATTCCTGAGTACGGATAATGAACCTTTCAAGGCTTTGAGGACCACAGTTTTTGTTAACGACTCTGGTAGCTTGAAACTTGAGCGGAATCCTTCGAAGAGCTTTGGAATTGTTCCTCTTGCATCGATAATAAGGCCTATAACCTCGATGTTACCCAGTCCGTATTCACGTCGATAGAAGGGGATAGTTGTTTCGTAGATGGTTTTCTTTACCTCGTGTACTTCACTGGGCTGATTACCATGCTGTTCTAACCGAACCGTAGCATCAATAATATATCCATTCTTTTTATTTTTGAAGGCTATCATATCGATCCTACGGGTGCCGCCGTTCTCCGACAATCCGTGAACCTCTCGTGCACTGTGTAACCAGCATCTCGCAATAACTGGGCGATGGAGCTTCGTATGGCATGGTGTCTAGTAAGTCGCAGGGTTTCGCCGTAGGAACAGTATCCCAGGACATGAGAAAGGGTTTCTATCTCGTTGTGGCAATACCGACATCGGTTATTGTCCTGGGACCTGCCTTGCACGGCTCGAACGGCTGCAACATTAGTGGTCATCTTTAGAGCATCACGCCAGCCACTGCAAGAAAGGCCGTCTTTAAATAATATAACACTTTTACCCTTTTGAGGAAGCTGACACTATTTTTGGAATTCCTGATCTTTCAGCAATTGTCTTGTTTACTTGGAATCTAAACGACCATTTTTGGAATTTAATAAGCTGACGCAGGGTGAAATGTGCAGGTTTTGTAGGCATTTATCACTCTCCTCAGAGAGATGCCTACTTCACAAAATGTAAGGGATGGCATCTATTTGTAGGGTAACAAGTGCGCTAATCTGTTGCAGGACAGCTTCCCACTGTGATCGGAAATATCCTAGACCTTTTAACTTCCGGTGTGCGTATATCATACCATGAGGTGTGTCGGCAGGAAGCTGGAGGACTTATTTCAGCGTGCCTTTCATCATTTTGTCGCAATCTTCAAGAAATTTCAGAGCAATACAGTTCAGCGCAACTGTCTGGTATTAATAGATCAATGTTGAGCATATGGAAGAATTTATGATGGAGACTTTTGGTCTGCCTGGAGGAGAGGAGAAGATGACAGTGACGCCAATTTGAGATGCAGATCCTGCATCGTTCTGTGAGTCAAAAGTAATTGCGTTCCGAAATTTCACTCCAAGATAACCGATTGACTCGTCTTGCGATATCGCTTTTATATCTTCACAGAAGACAGACAATAGGTCATCATCATCAGTAAGCTGACATTTAGATATGTTGATGGACATTCATTTAGACATATTGATGTTCAGGCCTATCTCTCTGAATCTTCTCATTGCTGTTTCAGTCAGATCTTGTGCAGTAGCTTTGTCTTTACCAACAATAACAGCGTCATCGGCAAATCCCAGTACTGTGAGAGGCTTCAGACCTCCTACAAGTGGAAACCCATATTTCTTGAAAATGTTTTATTGGTTCCTGTGTGATGTTGAGTCGGTCTATCTTATATCTCATTATTTTGTTTGTCTTCTTTGATTTTTTCGGAGAAGTTTGAGTTTAGCTTCAGAGGGGTAATGATCGGATTCAAATTCTCTATTTCCTATTCCTTTTACATTCATACTCTTTAATATTCCTTTGAGAAATAGCCACATGACCCAAATGGAATTCTCCTAACATTGGATTCGGTGATATCCATGTTTTACCCCCTTTTTGTAGTTTTCTGAAGAAAGTCGACATTAATTTCAACCGAAAGGTTTTACAGAGATAAATTAGTCTCATTTAATTTTTGTTCGTTCTGTTATGGGCTGGATATTCCCCTACTGTTTTCCGAAAACATTTTTCTCTTACTGTTCGTGCATTGAAATCACCCAGTAGTATCACATTTAATTTTGCTATTTTGGATATTTCCTTTTCTAGAAGTTCCCTGAATTCTTCTACTTTACTGGGATTTTTCTTGTTATCATTTATTGGTGCATGGCAATTAACAAAGGTATACTGTTATTTTCGCATTTAATTGTAAGTTAAGATATTCTTTCAGAACTATATTTGCATTGTGTCAAATCATATATTACATTTACTAACATAAAGGTGGTACATAGTAGTGGCTTTTCTTTCATAATTTTGATTGCTGATTTACCCTCAAAATTCTATGGTCCTTGGTTTATATAGTATCTTCATCCATAAATCTTGTTTCTCTTACTGCTAGGTTTTGTATTTCATGTTTATCTAAAATAATTTCCAGTTCTTCAAGTTTGCCAGTTGTAAATAAGCAATTTACATTCAAAGTATCTGCAAAAATATTCTTCTTAAACTTGAGTCTGGAAGGATACCAAGGATACTCCGACTCATCCTTATTGCAGATGTTAGGACTCCCCAGAGCCCTACCAAGTGGGTTAGTTTTTTTCTTACAGAGGACCTTCCTTTCTACATTTGAAATTGTACACAGTACAGGCTAGGAAAAAATTCCAAGATAAGATCGGATTGTTAGACCGAAATGTTTAAGTTTTTCATCGTGGTTTACTCCACTAGGTTCTTTCGCTCTCTCCGCCGTTGGTAATCTGAGATTACTCTTCCACCTTTGAGACCGTTGAGCGGGTACTTTATGGGTTTTCAGGAGAAAGAAAACAAGCGTAGGAAATCTGTCCGGACAGAGGAACATAATGAAAGAACGCAAAAATACGGGAAAGGTAGGAATGCAATCACAGGAAGAAAATCATTAATATATTTTACGTGGTCCACAGCTGGCCAAGATCGAAGAAAGAAAGAAAGAAAGAAAGAAAGAAAGAAAGGAAAGAAAGAAAGAAAGAAAATAATAATAATAATAATAATAATAATAATAATAATAACGAGCAAATTACATAAAAATAGAAAAATAATAATACTGCGAGGAATATTCATTTAATTTTCTTGGGAAATATTCATCACAGATATATTATCCATATGCATATAGTCTTATGATTATGGAGTACGTGCTAATGTGATGCTCACAAGAAATGCCACACAATGCAGCACTGGAACTGATTCGTCATGAAGATGGAACCTCCTATTGCAGAGATGATGTGGTTTTCAAGAACCAGTCGTAAATCATTTATTCAAAGCAGTTCTCTTACAAACCCACAATAAATGATACACTATGTTAGCACGGTAATCTTCAATAAAGACATCTTATTAGCGGCTTTTATTCTATTCCCTAACCAGATTTGTATACTTCTGCAATGTGCTTCGTATACTTTCTAATCATCTGGTCTAACCGAAGATTAAAAAACTTGGAGTAGCGTGTTGTAAAGAGTGATAAATATACGGTCTGTAACTGCTCATCATTTTGTACGGATTTCCGTTCAAAACGAGTATAATTTGTAACCTTATTGACTCATGCAATTGTACTATTTGGTCATAAAAAAGAGAAAGTGTTCCATGTTGGTATAGTTAATATCTTCTTCTTATCGTTCGTTGTAATGTAAGGTGTTGAAGCGAATTTGGAGGGAGAATGCATAAATGCTATTATTTATTCACTTCAACCGTAAGTTCGAATAAGGAACATATAAATTATGCTAATTAGCAGATGCGTTTCAACGTAAGGAACATCCTCTGTTTCCTCGATACAGTTGTTAATGTATGGAAATTAAATGTACTTGCTCTTACGGTACTCACTAAAAACTAAGATTATTTGTGACTAGTAAAAGTCACAGGACTACTCGATTATTCTCTCAGCCTGTTTTATAACGAAGATTCGGAACATAAATATTTGATTTATTTTGCATTCTTTCCAGTGTGAGTGTAAAATATAACATAGTTAAATTGAAACTGTAATAATAATAATAACTAGCATAATATGTACCCGTGCTTCGCTACGATATTCTACATTGCACACGAATATCGAAGTAAATTACTGTACATGCAGTGAATGAGATTTTTTTAATTGCATGCTCCTTAGGGTTACCCAGAAACAGCACTGTAAATGTAAAGTGCGAGTTGCGGAGTTGTGATGATAACGGCAGGCTCACTTGCCTACTGTCATTCACAACAGAGTAAGAAAGTTTTCATTATAATGAGAGACCCTATTACCTACTGCGCGGTCACAATCGATTTGGGGTGTTTTCGTTACAATGGTAGGCGCTTTTTCCTACTTCCAGACAGATTACAGTTAAGGAGTTTTTATTATAAAATCAGGCACTTTCCCTACTGCTAGTCAAAATTCAGTTGTGCTGTTATCATTATGATGACAGGCCCCTTTTCTTAATGACAGTCACACCGAGTTGGTGAGTTTTCGTTATAATAGCGAGAACACTATGCCTAATGCCAGTCACACTTTAGATGGGCAAATTTGTTTATAATGGCGGGCACACCTGTCTATTCCCAAACACAACCGATTAGGGGAGTTTTGAACAAAATTGCATGCTCCCTTGACTTCTGGAAGTCAAATCGAGAAGTGAATTATTATTTACAATGGAAATCCCTCGTTACTAACGCTAGATAGAAATGAGTTGGGAAAGGATCCCATTCCTACTGACAGAAAAAGTCCATGTGGAGAGTAATGATTACAATAGCAGACGGCCTTCTGCTGAGAGTCACTATCGATGTAAAATATTAATTATAATGGCAAGCACATCCTTTCTACATCGCTACAAATCGACTTCAATGAACATATATAGATCGGCATACGCAGTATATGCATGTTTACAATTTTGCAAACCTTCATTTACGGATTAATTGCTGCTAAGCGATACATCATATCGGCAAACGGATTGTACTATAAGACGCCCCATTTAGCGAGCTAAATTCCTGGTCTTAAGATATTTTCACCTGTCTCATCTATTTATGGGTGAAATTGAGTTAAAAGATTGAATAGGGTGAAATTTGGGTTTCTCTCACAGTGCATTACTTTTGGGTACTGATATGACAGCTACAAACATAGAATTAGGGTCACGTATTGACACTGGATGGGCCATGCTCGTGTATAATCAGATGATTCTACCTTTGGTATAAATGATTCGAACTACGACTTATACGTGCACAAAGTGCAAAATGTAGGTATAATCGAAAAATAGAGACAAATCTAACCTATAAGGGATAGAGATACGACAAAACGTCATAGGACCAAAGTTGTAGATCACTTCAAATTGAATTGAGATTGTGCCATCCGTTTTGTGATACGACTTAGTGTTTAGCTGAGAATACCTCGAAACGAAGGTCTGCACCGTCATTAAAATTGCCTCAATATTCCGATTTTTTTCGGGGGTAAACATTAAATTTTTAAAGATTTTGGAATCTTCCCGTCAATTACAGGCTTAGACATATGACTTCACAAAATTTCTATTTTTCTAACTCGTCTGGCAGATTGTGCCACAATCGTGCTTTGTTGGAGGGGGGGGGGAGGAGGAGGATAAAAATTAGGCCTATCAGGAAACCAAAGCTAACTAATATGCAGATGGTCATTATTACACTTGAAACGGATAACTGTACGAAAATTTAGCCAAAAAGGTCGATGTAGACATACATGGTCGTTACAAATTTATTTATATAGTTAAAGAATCCGCTATACGTAAAACACACTTTGAGTCATGTCCTCTGGAGTTAGCCTGCAAAACAGACCGTTCATGACATCTCCGTTATTAATCCTCCTACCGAAAAATTGTACATGAGAAAGAAGTTTTAGAAATGGATTTCCATTACGGTTGGTCGATTTCCAGTCAGATTGGTCTTGTATTTATTGTGCCAGAGTAAAATCACTGTTTTGGTTCCCTTTAAACCCCCAGGCTATTCCGAGAATTTGATATGGTATGGACCTAAAAGCATTCTCTTCGACAGGTGGGTGCTAAATATGATGTGTGGTTTAAATATCTTCAGTAGTTTACACTGATTTACACGACCCGCTCTTGAGTTAAGTACGGTGGGACTTGTACCGAAAACCGGTCTGTTAATTATATATCCCTTATTAATCCTCGTATCGAAATGATGCATAAGAGAAAAAAAGGTTTGGAAACTGATTTCTATTAAGGCAGGTAGATTTTTATTAAATTTCGTTGTGTATATTTTATGGGAGCTAAATCACGGTTTCGGTTTCGTATAAACCCCCGGTCAGTTCAGAGATTTAGAAACAATATTGGCCTTAAAGCCTACCCAAGGGCAGGTGGATTCTAAATATGAAGTTTTGTAGAAATATATCCAGTAGTTTACGAGTTTAGACAAACAGACAAACAGACAGACAAACAAACAAACAAACAAACACACATCAAACCAAAAATAAGCATATACTCATTTTAACACCTGAAACGGATAGCTGCACGGAAATTTCGCCGAAATAGTCAATGTACAGACACACGGTAGTTAAGATTTCATTTATATAGATAGGAGATGACAAATATTGTGGGAGAGTAAAATCACCATTTCGGTTCCCTATAAAACCCCAGTCCATTCCAAGAATTTGAAATGGTACTGACCTTAAAACCTGCCCTTGGACAGGTGGATGCTAAATATAAAGTTTGGTTCAAATATCTTCACTAGTTTTCAATTTGTAAGAAATACGCTGTACAACACCCGCTCTTGCGTTAAGTCCGGTGGGACTTGTACCGAAAAACGGTGCGTTAATGATTCTCCCTTATTAATCCTTGTATCAATATGATGCACATGAGAAAAAAGGTTTAGAAATTAAATTCCATTAAAGCACGTAGATTTCTATTAAATTTGGTTGTGTATATTTTGAGGGAGTGCAAAATCACGGTTTCAGTGTAGTATAAACCCCTAGTCAGCTCAGGGATTTAGAAACAATATTTGCCCTAAAACCAACGCAAGGAGAGGTGTATTTTAAATATGAAGTTTGGTGGGAATATATCCAATAGTTTTCAAGTTATAGAAGGACAGACAAACAGACAGACAAACGGACACCAAAGATAAAAAGTATGCAGATGGTCGTTATTACACCTGAAACGGATAACTGTACGGAAATTTCGCTAAAATAGTCAATGTACAGACACGCGGTCATTACGATTTTATTTATATAGATTTTTTTTTTTGCTAGGGGCTTTACGTCGCACCGACACAGATAGGTCTTATGGCAACGATGGGATAGGAATGGCCTAGGAGTTGGAAGGAAGCAGCCGTGGCCTTAATTAAGGTACAGCCCCAGCATTTGCCTGGTGTGAAAATGGGAAACCACGGAAAACCATCTGCAGGGCTGCCAACAGTGGGATTCGAACCCCCTATCTCCCGGATGCAAGCTCACAGCCGCGCGCCTCAACGCGCACGGCCAACTCGCCCGGTTTTATATAGATAATAATAATAATAATAATAATAATAATAATAATAATAATAATAATAATAATAATAATAATAACTCCGCAGCATTCCTTATAAATAGGTCAAATAACTCCTCCTGATATGCCTGTTGCAGTCCTATTGTTTTTGCCTGCCCTTTCCAATAGTTTTATGAACGTTTAATAACAGCAATGTAGTTTATATCATTTCTTTCCATACAATGTTCTCTGTGCTTCGACTATCCGGCCGTATCTGGATCTTAAGATTTTCAAACGATCTTGACTGAGATACTGCAACATACAATTATTGCCCGTGGCTGAATACTGGTTCGAGTTTCTCCCTGCTCTTTATCAATGGTCATACACAGTCTAGTCGACTTGATACCTTCTCGTCTGTACGTACGTAGACTGGTTTCTCTTAGCAGCATGTAAGTTATTAGGAATGTTATGCCATCTGTTGAGTATATTCAGAAGTTGGGGAAGGTCTGAGAATCAAAGAGTGTGCATACTCTCTGCCTTCACAGGTAGTAATCAAACATTGCTGCATGTAGTGACATTACTAAGGATGAAAATCACATATATCAGAATTTTAAAAGTGTTAGTCGCTTAGGAACCTGCTAAGCCTTCGCCTGAAATTATTGGAGTGACCATTTAATGACCTGATTTTATGATTACTCAAAATTGGCTGAACTTAGAGACCTATCAATGTCTCATGATTCACCGGAAGCTGATTCCGGAGAGAATGAAACATAAATGAAGGAAATCGGGCGGATTTGCCACAGCGGTTTTCAGTAAACTCTTTTAATATACAGATAATAATATTAATATTAATAATGTCCGACTCGTTGGCTGAATGGTCAGCGTACTGGCCTTCGGTTCAGAGGGTCTCGGGTTCGATTCCCGGCCGGGTCGGGGATTTTAACCTTCATTGGTTAATTCCAATGGCCCGGGGGCTGGGTGTTTGTGCTGTCCCCAATATCCCTCCAACTCACACACCACACATAACACTATCCTCCACCACAATAACACGCAGTCACCTACACATGGCAGATGCCGCCCACCCTCATCGGAGGGTCTGCCTTACAAGGGCTGCACTCGGCTAAAAATAGCCACACGAAATTATATATAATAAAAATAATAATAATAATAATAATAATAATAATAATAATAATAATAATAATAATAATAATAACTATGAAGCTAAGTGTATAAACCGGGCTTAGTGGCGGGGTCATGTGAAGCGAATGGAGCAGGATAGGATACCTACGAGGATAATGGACTTGACCATGGAGGCTAACAGAAGAATAGGGAGAACAATGTGACGATGATTAAACTCAGCATTTAATTATTTTAATGACAAGAGGTGTGATACAAACCAAGGCCACAGAGCTAGTATAAATAGAGGATTATAAAAGCACTTAGTTAATTTTGCGATGTACGTGTTAACAAATTAAACAATTAATTTTAATTCCTTCTATGGTGAGTGTCAAAAACTAAAACATAAGTTGGTTTGCACTAATAATAATAATAATAATAATAATAATAATAATAATAATAATAATAATAATAATAATAATAATAATAATAATAATAATAATAATAATAATATGCTTTTTAGGTTTTCTGAGAATCCGTGGTGCAGGAATTTTTTCTCCCGAAGGAGTTATTTTATGCACCTGTAAATCTTCCCTCGAGACTGACATATACAGTATGTGAAGACCACTGAACTGAGCCCTTATAGATACCGCCAACTTGAGCTTGCCATTGCTCTCCGTCTGAGTTGGCAGGTTGTTGTTTTAAGTGACCCCTAAATAATTTGATCACAAATCATTGGACTTGGAATAAATACACTGAATTCGAGTTATATGAACGCGACTTGCTGTTTCAGAATCTGTAATGTAGACTGACTCATTCTAGCCGTATTCCCATTGGTCAGAGATTGGTGAGTATCTTTATGTTAGATTATGAATCTTTCGAATAATAATCATCATCAAACAATAAGTATAAAAGAAGGACATATAGAACTTTTCTCTGCATTTAAGTTTTATATTCTTATAAGATGGTAAATCATTTCTATTTTTTATCGATCTATACAGCAGTCATAATGACTATATTGTTGATGGTTAAGTTTCAATGACCTTCCAACTACTGTTGGTCTATTGCCAGAATTTTGATAAAGAAAGTCGTTCATTAATATGCCAATAAATCAGTTTACTTAGGTCTCTAGTATTTAAACGCCCTTAGTTGCAAACTGACTGCTCATATTAAACACTGTTTCCTTGAGCATGTATTATACCAGTTCTGACTCTGGAATATAAAATGTTGAAGCTTCACGATGTTGCATATATAATTTGTACGCGTCTAAATTTTACATGTCAGGTTTCTAAATATAATATCTACGCATTGTTATAAAGTAGAAATCAAGAGTTTGAGAACTATCGGAGTTGTATCTAGAAAATATACTATTCTCTAGTATTCGGCTTCGAGAAAGAACACAATAATATAAAGAATAACAAACGAGATACATTTATTTCCAAAGGCTAAGTTATTGTAACCTGTACCTGTACATAAAGAAAGCATCAAGAAACATATTTCTATTTACTTTCTTTAAATGCTGATTGCACTGCTTGTGCTTCGTTAAAAAAAGTTGAAAGTAATACATTCGTTACATCTAGACGTACCATAGTAATTAGTGTCATGTATATACTGCGTACATAATGCCACAGTCAATACGTTCCTGGACAAGTACTTAGGCATTACGTAGCCACGCAACACAGCTTACATTTACTCAACTCCACATAGTTTCTCAAAATCATTCGAATTAACGAAAAGATAAAGTGAATGTCGTGATGTACTTAAAACTCTTAAGTGCATGAGATATAAGCTAAATATATTACATAATGTTGTTGTTTGGTTCATCAGTCCATAGTTCGATGCAGCTCTCTATGTCATCCTACTCGAGCTAACCTATTCATTTCTACGTAACTACTATAACCAATATCTCCCCTAATTTGTCATATTCGTGCCTTTTTCTACTGATACCGTTCTTACAGCCTACACTTCCCTCAAAAACCAACTGAACAATTCCTGGGTACTTTAAAATGTGTTCAATCATTATCTCTCTTCTTTTGGTCAATTTTCACCAAATGGTTATCCTCTCACCAATTCGATTCAGTATCTTTTCATTCATGATACCCATCTTATCTTCAGTATTTTTCTCTAACACCATATTACAAAAGCTCCTATTCTCTTTCTTTGAGCCAGTTATTGTCCATATTCCACTTCCATGCAATGCCACGCTCCACATGAAAGTATTCAAAAACAACTTTCTATTACCTGTGTCAATTTTCGAAGTGAGTTAATTTCTTTTCTTAAGAAAGGCCTACCTTGTTTGTGCTGGGCTACATTAATATGTCCTCTCTAATTCTCCAATTATGGGTGTATGGGACCCACACCAGGATTACTTGATACGAGAAGTGGAAAAGATCCAAAGGAAAGCAGCGCGATTTTTTCTTGATGTGTTTCCGAAAATGTTGCAAACTTTGGGCTGGAAAGACTTGGGATTAAATAAACGAGCTGCTAGAGTAAGCTGTCATTGGAGAAATGTCGTGGAATGACATTAGTAGACGAGTAAGCTTGAGTGCAGCTGTTAGGTAAAGTTGGAATTCAAGAAGATTAGCGCAAATATTCATTTCTAGGATGAGGGAAAAGGGATTGGAATTATTTATCTAGGGAAATGCTCAATAAATTTCGAAGTTCTTTGAAAACATTTAAGAAAAGAATGGGTAAACAACTGATAGAGAATCTGTCACATAGGCAAGAGCCCTTAATGCAGATCATTAGAGATTGGAAAATAATTCTAGTATCGTTGGTTATTCTGCTAGCCAAGTAGCAATATTTGTCCACTTCCTTTTAGACTTCATTTCCTAACTTAATACTTCTTGCATCACGCGACTTCATTCGATTGCACTCCATTGTACGTTTTGTTTTGGATTCATTTATTTCGATGTTGCACTCTTCCAAGATTGTGTCCATACCATTCAGCAATTTGTCCAGATCTTCTGCAGACTCAGATAAATAACAACATAAGTTTGAGTTCCTCCCCTTGGGTTGTGATTACAGTTTCAAATTCTCATTGATTTGCTTTACCGCCCGTTAAAATATAAAAATGCATCCTTACTTCACTCCTTTCTGGAATGCTGCTTCCTTTTCATAGCCCTCTATTCGTATCACAGCAGATTGATGTTTGTACACGTTGTACTTAATCCTTTTTTCTCGGGATGTGTACTCGATCACCTTCAGAATTTCAAATAGCTTGACCCAATGAACGTTATCGAATGCCTTTTCTAGATCTACGAATGTCATGTGTCTGGGCTTGTCCTACTTCATTCGGCCATTTATGGTCATGGGTAAAGTTAGAATTGCTTCACCGTGTTCTTACATTTCTTCTGAAGCCAAACTGATCTCATAACTCAGTTTCAACCTGGCTTTTCTTTCTTCTGTAAATAATAGGTATTAGAGTTGTGCAGTCGTGAAATACTAAACTAAGGGTGTGTTAGTTTCCACAGTTGTCAGTACCTGCTCCTTTGCGAATAGGTATAACAACATCTGGTCTAAAATTGTACGGCACATGTCCTGTGTAAGATATCTTACAAATTAAATGGAACAACCTCGCCATGCTGGTAGTCAATAATTCTAAGGGTATGTTATCAATTTCAAGTGCCTCATTCTTATTTAGGTCTCTGAAAGTTCCGTCTAATCTTGTCCTACAGATTAGAGTGTCCCATTTCATCAGCATTAACAGCTTCTTCTTGTTCCAAAACCATATCGTCTACTTCCTATCCGTGATACAGTTTATTCTTGAATATCTTCGTGCCATCATTATGCATTGTATTCTTAGTAGAAGTAGTTTTACATCTTAACTCTTAATACTCATACACGTAAGTTTACGAATATTCAATGTGTTAGCGTGTCGTTAAACCACTAGCAAAAAGGGAAATATCGAGAATTTCCTACGAATATGAACACTTTCATTAAGAAACGGATGATTAGTAAATTTTCAGTAACCACAAACATCTTCTTACAAGGATATTGTTATTAGAATCATACCAAATTTAAGCTCAATCAGTCGAGTAGTTTTGCCGTGACTGAACTAGAAAGTGTTAGATATCATCTCATTTCAAGCTATTGCACGATTTGAAAAAAATCGTAATTTATTTTCAAATAAAAATTCCCAAATAAATCATAGTTTTTCGTGTGACTGATCCTCTGAGAATGTTTGTGGAAATTTTTGTGAAATGTCTACCAGTGGTTTAGGCGTAGTTTCGTTTCGGAGAGCAAATAGGCAGACTTCGTTTAATTTTTACGTAGGCCTACTGAAAGTATTATATAATTGGAGCATTTACATAAATGGTCTTACATTGCCTTAAAGAACTAAAGAGTTCTCTTGACTTGCGTTTAACACACTCTGATAGTCTATGCCTCTCAATCAGTTTTTGTCTTGTTTGCTGATATGGTGCAATTTCTTTAAGTTTCGCTATGCAGACAATAAAGCTTCTCGTCATCCGTTTCCCACCTCGACACATCGACAAATGTTAAGCTGTCCTTATTCTGTTGACTACAGAGCGAGACATGACCTGTTGTCCGTTAAATTTGCGGAAATTAAAATTCCCAATGCTGCTATTGTTTTCATCCTGGTCGGTATCTCAAGGTTGGAAACAGCTTTTTGTTCCCAGGTTAAAGGTCAGTAAACTGCAGATCTATTGTTTAGTACTATAGTGAGAAAATGACCTTCTTAACCTGGAACAGTTCTTCTATTGTGAATATAGATAGAGGTAAATAAGAACATTTACTTACTCTTTATCGAATAAATGTCTTTGGTATATGCATAATAAAATGTGGTTGTTAGTTGCATGTATTCACGACATCCTGTGAGCAACATCTTTTTTACTTTCACAAGCTATTATATCCATATTTCAGAGATACACTTTTTATCAGGAGAAAATAGTTTAAAACGTCGACATGATGATACGATGGAGGTACCGTACTAGTTTCAGACGTTTAATACTGTGACATTGCAATTATAATGCTACACTGAGCGTAAATGAATATTTTAAGTTACAATTTGTCAATTTTGTGTGAAATCCTATGTGATTGATGGTATTTATTATGTTACACTACTCGTAAATTATCTTTAATTTTTATGCGCTCTGTCGTTTCTTGTTTTCATGTATTATTATTTATTCCTCTTCTTTTATTGTTATCTAATACCTTATTTGATTAAATTTCATGTAATATTTTCTTTCCATAGAATATTTTGTTACATTTTTAGTAATCACTCTTGTTACGTAATGTACTTTATCATTTAATTTCGTTGCTCTGTTTTTATGAGCAAGCATTTTCACCGCGGTATCTCCCACTTGCAATGTACATGTTAGATCTACTACTACTACTACCACTAACAATAATAATAACAGTAATAATATACGACCTAAATCTGTCTATTTACGCCTTAATAAAGCAAATCAAGCAATATTTTAGTTTTACGTGACTGTTGACATCGTGATCATAGCCACGGGACTTCCAATTTTAAGAGAACTCCGAACCACAAGGACGTGAATTTTCATTTCAAATATCCAAATGCATTGGCCGGGATTCAAACTGTGGACGCCACGGGGAGAAGCCAGTGACATATTAGCTTGGCTAGTACGCCATTTTTATAAAAGGATGGAGTGTCTATTTATTATTATTATTATTATTATTATTATTATTATTATTATTATTATTATTATTATTATTATTATTATTATTATTATTATTATTATTATTATTATTATTACATTTAAAATGTGGTACAATGAAATTTAAAAATTAATACCATCGAGCGAGTTGGCCGTGAGGTTAGGCTTCGTAGCTGTGGTCATGCTTTCGAGAGATTGTGGGTTCGGAACCCACTGTCCACAGCCCCGTGGCTTTTCATTTCCACACCAGGCAAATGCTGGGACTGCACGTTAACTAAGGCGCTTTCTTCCCAGTCTTAGCCCTTTCCCATCTTTGCATCACCGGAAACTTTCAATGTGTAAGCGTGTCGTTAAACCACTAGCAAAAAAAAATCGAGAATTTCCTATGAATGTGAACACCTTCATTAAGAAACGGATGATGGTTAGAAACTAACAAGTCAGTGATTAGTAACTTTTCAGTAATCACAAAACATCTTCTTAGAAGTATATTGTTATCAGAATCAAACCGACCACTTTGTTTGGAGTTCAGTGTCATATTTAAGATGGATTTGTCTTTTTGTTTAATAAAAAAATTGTGAATAATTCCTTTACATTTACAAAAATTGTTCACTTAATGTTTCTGAAATAAAAACATGGTTCCACCAAAAAAACAGATTTTTAAAATATTTTGAATTTATGCATAGAAACCGTACAAATTAGTAACCTGAATGTGTTACTTAAATGAAAACTAGTCTAAAAAACTAAGTTATTACTCTCTAAAAATGGAACGCTCCTGTCCCTGGAAACTTTGTGAAAATGAAATTACTTTCACACCTGCCAGTTGTTAATATTTTTTCACATAATATTGTAAATCCTTCTTCTTGAGGTATACTGTATGTTCCGTTAGCTTTAGAATGTCATCAAGTTTTTCCTTTTCGTTTCTCGGGAGGTGCCCTTCAGGTAGGAAAAAATGTATTAATCAACATTTTTATATGGGTCATATGACACTATAGGCCATCAATATTAATTACACCGTCATTACTTATAAGTAACGTAGCTGAAGTTTCTCATTTTGAATTGAAACTCCTCTTCCTGATGTTCAAGAGTTTTCGTGTAATATCTCTCGCTCCAACTCGTTAAGTCTATTATAACAGAACAATCTAGAATCGGTACTTCAGACAGATTTTTACTTCCTCCGAGTATGGCTGATAAGAGCGGAAACAAGAACTTACCTGCATTAAAATCCATTTTCCATTGGCATCTAAAACTCTCAGTAATAACCTGACTTATGCTTTTTATGTTTAAAATTATGAAAATATATAATAATTACACCGTCATTACTTATAAGTAACGTAGCTGAAGTTTCTCATTTTGAATTGAAACTCCTCTTCCTGATGTTCAAGAGTTTTCGTGTAATATCTCTCGCTCCAACTCGTTAAGTCTATTATAACAGAACAATCTAGAATCGGTACTTCAGACAGATATATATTGTCGGTGAAGAAACAGTACCTCGTACGTCAAAATATCCTTTCTATCCATTATTTTTCTTGTGTCAGGTCTCACAGCTGAATATGGATATACAGTCCATGTGAACACTGTTCGTTGTGTGCATTTTCCTGTGCTAATGCGGAAAGGAAAATGAGCCTTAAAGTGCAGTACACTGTAGTAATGCGTAAATTTGTCACGCAAACATACATTCCTACAGTGCGGTATGGTAAGGTTCATTTTCCTTTAAACATACGTATAGAAAAATGAACACAACGAAAATTGTTCTGATGGATAAGCGTATCCATATGTGGCTGGGAGACGTGGCCAGTCTTAAGGAAAATAATGGTCGGGAAGTGCTCTGTGACGTACGAGGTTTTGCTTCTTCAACGACAATACACAGAGTGTTCGGAAACAACGTGAACCTGGTATATGAGCGTTAGAGGGTTGGTCCTACTGATAAATAATTTGAAGAAAAAAATCCATGTCTTGCGGCCTTGTCATTTTATTATCTTCCGAAGTTAGGCAATCGGATCGCTTCGCGGTTGAATATAAATGCTTTGTGAGGCGGTGTGAATGTGACTTAAGACGGGCTTGAGAAAACCAAAAATAATCTTCGCCCTGGGAGCGAATGAAACATGGAACTACGAGCTGACAGGATCGCGCTACCGTGACACCGGCTAAAAGCTATGGTGTGTTTGTGATTGATGCTTATTTCTCGGCATGGCTCTCAATCACGTGTAGATTTAGCAATACCGCCTCGCAAAGCCCATCTGAATTCACCCGCGAAGCGATCTGATTGGCTAACTCCAGGAGCTAATAAAGTAGCAAGGGCGTCAGATATCGAATTCCTTTTTACAAATTATTTATTAGTATGACCGATCTTCTAAAGCACACATACGTGGTTCACATTGTTTCCGACCACCCTGTATAGAAGGTAATCTCATAATTCAAAATGGCCAAAACTTGACTTACGTTTTTTCCGAAATAAATTATACAATTGAGATATATGAGGCTGTAATCCCCCTCTAGGGATACCATGACCTTGACGTCGGTGTGGGGGCTTGTATGCTTGTTGATCCCGAGGGCTGTGCCAGATCAGGGTTACCCATGCTGGATTGGCCTCGGTGTAGACTAACAAGGTGTCCCCCGAGTTGCCTGAGAGATGTCTGTGCTCTTTATTTTAATAACTATTTCTACCCTTCTATTCTCACCTTTTTAAATTGAATTCCTCTTCCCCTTTAGCCACCCTCTCTGCCTCGGGTAGAAACCTCCTGTGGGTGGGGGCGGTAGAATAACACCCACGGTATCCCCTCTCTGTCGTAAGAGGCGACTAATAGGGGCCCCATGGGCTCTGAACTTTAGAGCGTGGGTTGACGACCACGGGGCCCTTAGCTGAGCCCTGGCATTGCTTCCACTTACTTGTGCCAGGCTCTTCACTTTCATCTATCCTATCCGACCTCTCTTGATCAAATCTTGTTCTTTTCCGACCCCGACGCTATTAGATTTGCGAGGGCTGGGGAGTCTTTCATTTTTGCGCCCTTCGTGGCCCTTGTCTTCCCTTGGCCGATATCTTAATTTTTCGAAGTGTCGGATCCCTTCAATTTTTTTCCATCTGATTAGTTGCTTAGTTGTACTTCCTCTTAAAACAATAATCACCACCACCTCCTGAGGCTGTAATGAAAATTAATGTTATTTTATTGTTAGTTTTATTATAAACATAATATTGCCCTCAAATTATTGCTTGTTTCTACGCTAATGGTGGCCTAGATTCATTTCTGGTGAGATATAGTCTTTACACTGCAGTATATCTCCTGGTATAGGCTAGAACACACTTGTTACCTTCATTCATCTGGCTTAGTATTAACCTTGGTTTTGACAAAATTACTCAGGTATGAACATTGGTTGCAATGCCATTCTGTACGTAACCAGTCCCTGTTAAGAATGCTGTGAAGGTGGAGCTCATAGGGTATTTAGCAGGCTTGGCAGACTGACAATAGATACAATAGCACATTCTGGCTCAGTGAGGAAACCAAAAGGAAATTACATAACTCCTTATTAACCCTAGTAGGCCTACATTTATTGAGGAGCCTCCGTGACTCAGGTGGCAGCGTGCCGGTCTCTCACAGCTGGGTTCCGTGGTTCAAATCCCGGTCACTCCATGTGAGATTTGTGTTGGGAAAAGCAGAGGCGGGACAAGTTTTTCTCCGTGTACTCCGGGTTTTCCTGTCATCCTTCATTCCAACAACACTCTCCACTATCATTTCATTTCATCCGTCAGTCATAATCGTTGCCCCAGACAAGTGCGACAGGCTTCGGCAGCCGGCACAATTCCTATCCTGGCCGCTAGAAGGGGGGCTACATTCATTCTATTCCTGACCCAGTCAAATAACCGGAAACAGGCTGTGGATTTTCATTTCTTTTCTTCACATTACTGCAGCGAAGCGAAGGCTATTTTTGAAAGCTGTTGTGGATCCAAACCACTTTCGGGCTAAAGACGCGATATGATAAGCTAACACAACAACCGTGAAATAAGTAACCTCTTAAATGGAATATTATTTCCATGCTCGATCTGACAATACTAATTGAGAGAGAGAGAGAGAAAGAGACTAATTCTCTAGCAATCCAGTCATAATAGATTCATGACCTTGAGAATAGTTACTAGGTCTGAAGTCTTAACTTAACGAACTGTGCTGTTCAAGATCAACAGATACTCTATTTGTGGAGAGTAAATCTGCGTCATACTACACAATCAAATCGCGATCGCTAAGGGTACTTTTATAAATAGCTTTAGGATGTAAGGCCAGTGCTCGTGAAAGGTATTTGAGAATGGCAGCAAAGCCAAAAGGCGTGGCCGCTGATGTGATCAGTGGTCGTGGTGAGCATGAAGTAAGCAGTAAGCACACAGATGGAACGAGACTGATGCCCTGCGAACTGGGTGGCTCTGTCCGGACACGAGATGGCTGACTGATACTGCAGGTCCCACTTCGAACCTCGTCTCACGTCACGACCTCGCCCTGCTATTATCGCCCATTCGTCATCTGACCCGCCACGACCTTGCCTGAGTTCGGGACCCCACTCGCTACAGGTAGACTGCGACCAAGGCTGGGTGTGGAATTAACTCTGTCTCCCTAAATTATTGTTAAGGTTAAAGGAAAATGGCAGCAGTTCTGGGAGGTCTTAGGAGGTCCAATTTCTTGACCTCACTGAACAGCGATGGCTTCGCGATTGGACAATATTCTAAAGGTTTAGGGAATCAGTAATAATGTTATTGGCTTTGCGTCCCACTAACTACTTTTACGGTTTTTGGAGACGCCGAGGTGCCGCAATTTAGTCCAGCAGGAGTTCTTTTACCTGCCAGTGAATCTACCGACACGAGGCTGTTGTGATTGAGCACCTTCAAATACCACTGGACTGAGCCAGGATCGAACCTGCCACATTGGGGTGAGAAGTCCAGCGCCTCAGCCGTCTGAGCCACTCAGCCTGGCGTTTAGGGAATCAAGCTCAATTAAGGAGAAACCGTACTGGAATGCATGTTTTCTAAAGTTTTAGTCCTGTTTCTGCGAAATATTAGGGATTGATTGAAGTTAAGAAACCTTTAACATTTCCGAGCATTTTAGAAATTTTATTATTATTATTATTATTTTGTGTGGCTATTTCTAGCCGAGTGCAGCCCTTGTAAGGCAGACCCTCCGATGAGGGTGGGCGCTATCTGCCATGTGTAGGTAACTGCGTGTCATTCTGGTGGAGGATAGTGTTTTGTGTGGTGTGTGAGTTGCAGGGATGTTGGGGACAGTACAAACACCCAGCCCCCGGGCCAAAGGAATTAACCAATGAAGGTTAAAATCCCCGACCCGGCCGGGAATCGAACCCGGGACCCTCTGAACCGAAGGTCAGTACGCTAACCATTCAGCCAAGGAGTCAGACATTTTCAAAATATTCCAGATGGAATCATTTTTTGTGTTCTTGATGATGATGATGATGATGATTGTTATTTTAAAGGTCTTAATATCTAAGCCATTAGCCTTTTCGGTTTATTATTTTGAAACATACTCAAGGATGATGCATAAGATATTGTGATATTGTTAGTGTATGGTTTAATATAATACACTGGCTGACCAAAAATATTGAAGCACCCAGAACAACTGGTCGGATGTCAGTGTAACTTCGTACACGTACATACCATCGGCGGGTATATAAATGATTAGAGTTGCAATTCTCTGTGACAGGTAGAACAATCACCAGTGTGCCCTATTGTTGGTGTTTAGTATTGTTACCAGGCCTGGTAGGATATATAAAGGGCATGAACAGCGTCAGATATTGAGTGATAACAATAAAGGACACGAAGATGCCGCGTACTCGTGTGAGACGGCGTTATCGGCATCTGAGAGAGTTTGAAAGGGTCCTCTCCCATTGGCTGGCTGATCGAATCGTGCAATATACAGATTTTTAGGGCATTCGGATATGATAATGGCCCGATGTGGGACTGCATGAGAACGTGAGGGCAGGCATACTCGTCGTCGACCACGTTTGACCACCACAAAGGAGGATCGAAGAATTATGCACCAAGCACATCGTAACACCTTCACATCTGCGCCTGCTATCCGGGAACAACCAATGGACTCCCTGCAACATTCTGCGTCATCCTGATCGGAGACTAGCAGCAGCCTAACTGGAGAATTCCCGTCCCATGTGTAGGCTGCCTTTAACACCACAACACACACCGATGTGTTTGGTGTAGTGTCATGACGGGAAACATGGTCTGCTGATGAATGGCGAGGAATCGCGGTTCTGCACTATCCCGAGTGACCATCGTCTGCGTGTATGCGGCCACCTGGGGAAAGGTCTCCTTCCTCCAATGTTTAGGAGAGGCACCTGGCATCATGGAGTAGAGAGCCATCGGGTATGACTTTAGTAGGTCTCGGCACAGTGTTACGTCACGGACATCCTCATGTCTTACCTCACAAGCGGCAGCATCGTGGTGCCATATTTCAGCAGGGCAATGATCGTCCACACATGACACATTTCTATATGAACTGTCTGCGTGATGTTGAGGTACACCAGTGACCAGCAAGATCCCCAGATCTGCCCCCGATAGAATATATGTGGGACCAACTCGGGCGTCAACTCCGTCCCATTGCCAGTATCCAGAATATCAAGACCAGTTGTGGGCCAGCTTGCCTCACGAGAGGATACAGCGGCTTTATGACAACCCTCCCAACGGAATCTGTGCATACATCCAGGCCAACGTCATACTGATAAGTGTGCTCTTACTGCCGAGGACTTAGTAAATATGATTCAATTTTACAATCACTGAAATAACGTCACATACCCTCTCAACACGTGAAGTTTCATTTTGATTCCTTCTCCTTTTCTGAGCACTCAGTTTTTTTTCTCTCTGTCAAGCAGTGCATATGATATTTAGAGCACCGGCTGCTGATGACCTAAAATGTCCAAAAAAGAGAAGACGTATAAAATTCTCCTAAAATTCTTATAAAATGACAAAATAGTAATGAAATTATTAATTTATTTAAAAATATTAATTATGATCTAAGATATATAACGATTGTTGATTAGAGTAACCGTATCGTAAAACACTTTTTTTTTACATGTTGCTTTACGTCGCATCGACACATAGGTCTAATGGCGACGATGGGACAGGAAAGGGCTAGGAGTGGGAAGGAAGCGTCCGTGGCCTTTATTAAGGTACAGCCCCAGCATTTGCTTGATGGGAAAATGGGAAACCACGGAAAAACATCTTCAGGGCTGCGGCAATGGGGTTCGAGCCCACTATCTCCCGAATACTGGATACTGGCCGCACTTAAGCGACTGCAACTATCGAGCTCGGTACACCCGTCATTGGTAGCATATTACTACTAATACAAATTAATTATTATTATAACTGGGTCATTCTCATTTCTAAAAAATTAATATGAAAAAGATACTGACTAAAGATACCGTAGTTAGTATCAAATTACACCACCTTAATCACCCCTAAGTTACTTAAAGTGAAGGATCGGCGGTTGTCAGATTATACTCTCTTATACTGAACGACGGGAAACTCCTCTCTACTTCCACATATGTAACGGTAGTATCAGTGATTTAGTTGGAAAAAAATATTTACAGGAACTCACCTTATTAATTCAGCAATTTCCAGATAGACTCGTATTGGGTGTCAAAATCAGCGGCCTCATGTTTCCGACAAGTCGTTTTATCAGATGAACGTCTCCCCTTTCGTAGCCATATGGTTGTGGGTTAAATATATGCACACGAGGTCAAACGCTGCTTGATCTTGCAACCAGCAGTGCAGGGCCAATTATTTTTGTATAGTACCTTTGAATTACTGATAATTATGAACATAAAACCGTAAGGTTCAATATTAGTCCGCTAGAGTACACCCATGACGTTTCAGCGCTATGTATGGATTATAAGATTTTCTTACTGAATGTAAAAATGTTACGTCATTCTAAAGCGGGAAAATGTTTTCCGGAACGGCGTTCCGGCCCGTTCCGGCCCGTTCCGGCCCGTTCCGGTCCAACTAAACCACTGGGTAGTATATTAGATGAACACTGTCACTGGCTCCTGAATCCTCCTCAAGAATGTCCAATCTGAAGTCATCTCTTGACTAAAATATTAGCTATTTGACATATTACCTAATATCCTTTAATTTTATCCAACATATTTTACTTCTTGGTTGTGCCCTTAATTCCACTTTTTGCATTTTGTATAGGCCTACACTCTTTAGCGTATCTGGAAAACTCTCTTAACTTGTCCGAAGACATGCCACTTGTATTTTAGTCAAGTTGTGGTTTCTGGCAAAAATCCAAATTTGATCGAATTCCAGCCAATTTACTCTCTATATCAGGACAATTAAACAGGCCCTGGGCACTCCGAATTATCTTAGCATCTGCCCAGCAAAGGTATTCACTACTTCAATCCTTTCTAAAAAATTTCACAATGGTATATGCATGCAGTTTATTTGCTTAAAAAAAATGTAATTCCTGTTGACCTAAGGGTGAAAGGAACTGGATTTAATTTAACATTAAAAAAAAACATAAAATGCAAAGTTTAAAACTGACCTATAAAACTAGCAAAAGGAAAGAAAATAACGTAAAAATACATTTAAAGTTCTTTAAATGACTTGAACGTGGGCATTGTGGTAATAATTCATTTTGATGTCCTATCAAACACCCATAAATCTAATATATTTATTGTAGAAAGCAGTTAATTACCACTGTCCGACTCGTTGGCTGAATGGTCAGCGTACCGGCCTTCGGTTCAGAGGGCCCCGGGTTCGAATCCCGGCCGGGTCGGGGAATTTAATCGCTTCTGATTAATTCTTCTGGCTCGGGGACTGGGTGTAAGTGTCCGTCCCAACACTCGCCTCATGATATTCAGACAACATACCACACTACCAACCACCACATAAACACGCGATAGTGATTACATCCCTCCAAGTAGAGTTGGCGTCAGGAAGGGCATCCGGCTGTAAAACAGGGTCAAATCCGCATGTGCGACGCAGTGGGTACCCGCGACCCCACATATGTGGGAAAAGCGGTAGAAAAAGATGAAGAAGATTACAAATATGATATAGGCCTATACTATGAAGTTATTTACAAATATTGGAGGCCTAAGCTGGTACAACTCCAGAAAAGGCAGAAGGGAATACTGCTCAAACCAATCGTTACGACATTAAGAATGTTGTCAATTCTACTAAATTTATGGCTAGGAAACAATACGTGGTTTGGTCGCGTAGCTCTCAGCATGCATTCGAGAGACACTGTCGGCAGCTCTGAAAGTGGTTTTCCGTGGTTTCTTATTTTCACACCAGGCAAATGCTGGGGCTGTACTTAACTAAGGCCACGGCGACTTGCTTCTTTCCAATCCCATGTTCGTCATAAGACCTACAGTATCTGTGTCGGTGCAACGTAAAGCAAATTGTAATATATATATATCTCAGCCATGTAGACGGCCATAATAATAATAATAATAATTTTTCTTCCCACTAACTACTTTTACGGTTTTCGGAAGTGCAGAGGTACAAGAATTTTGTTCCGCAAGAGTTTTTTTACGTGCCAGTAAATCCACCTACACGATGCTGGTGTATTTCAGCACCTTCAAATATTACCGGACCAAGCCGGGTTTGAATCCATCATCTTGGGATTATAAGAAGAGCTCTTCCGTCTGAGCTACTCAGTCTAGCAAACTTGTAATAAACTGAACCTACATATCCAATGATTCATGATATCCGTGTCGGTTGTAAAGTCAGGCTGTGTTTCATTCTTCAGATATTCTATTAGCGTTCTCCCTCCGTTTTCCTGTGTTATGATTTTCTCGATTTTCTCTCTCAAGGGGATTCCCAAGGGAAAAAATGTCTCGTTCTACAATAGGCCGAGGTTCTTGCTCTGACTTTCTGTGCTTCGCCTCACGACCGGCAATTTTCAGTACCTTAATTCTGTCCCCGATCTCTAGGGGGCAACACTTTCTCTCCCACTCTTCTTCAATTACCATTAGCTGGTTCTTTCTTACGGACGGAACGTAGCCAGCTCGTTCAATATATTGCCCAGAAGTAGACTGTTCAGCGATACTTCCTCAACTCACAGAGTTAACATTCGATCGCAAATCTCAATAAACATTCTTTCTTGCCAGAAAGGCCCTAAATCTTGTGTAAGGTATTCTGTTATTGTTTGCTTTCTTAAAACACGGTCACAAGCTTCTATATTTTGTAACTAACAAATGTACCCGTGCTTCGCTACGGTATTCTACACTGTATACGGATTTCTCCGTAAGTTACTATACAGACAGCCAGTAAGAACATATTAAATTATATGTCTCTTAGCGCTATCCAAGAAACAAAACCTGAAGGATACCATAAGTCGTTTCCGATGTAAGTTGGGGATTGGGGAAATTTGCTGATAATGGCAGGCCGCATTTCCTGCTACCAATCACAGTGGAGTTCCATAGTTTCTGCTGTAACTGCAGGCTCACTTGGCAACTGCGATCATAATAGAGACGGAGAGTTTTCATTATAATCGAGAAATGCAGCTCCATCTAACGTCCTATGACATTTTCTCGTATCTACTACATTTATGGATTGGATTGAGTTAGAATCATTGAATAGGGTGAAATTTGGTACAGTTTTCACATATTAATTATCTGGATACTCATGTGACAGCTGGAATCATGAAATTTGGCTAAAATATGGCCACTGGTCGTGTAATTGTACGTGCCGAATGTGATGTTTCTATCTTTCCTATAAGTGTGTCAAACGATAACATATACGAGTAAGAAAACAAAATTAACTTGAAATCGAGACATACACCTCTGTTTAACGTATAAGGGATATACAACGAAAAGTCATAGGACCAACGTTGTAGATCTCTCCATATTGAACGGCGATTGTACTATTTTTTTATACGACTTACCGTTTAGCCATTAATTATCCCGAAACGAAGGTCTGCACCTTCATTAAAATTGCATCAATATTTCGATATTCTCCGGGTCCAAAAATTATACATTTGACAGCTTGGGAATTTTCCTCGAAGAAAAGAGTGTGCAAGTTTCGGGATTATCACTCGCATACATACGGTGTAATTAAGTAAGAAAGTAATACAGTTGATGAAGTTGAAATTAACAAAAAATAGCATTATAACTGTGGACTGCCGTATAGGACAAATATGTAAATACTGAGTGGGTGTATTTGAAAAAAATGCCCCTCAATAAATTGTGATGGTATGAGTTACGGGTATAAGAAGGAGGTAAGAGAGGAGAAATTTTGGTGCGGGGATTCTTAGGTAAACAGATAAGGAGATGGCTTATGGTGTTATTACTTAAGCCTTAAGAGGCAAGGCAGAGGCAAGAAATGAAAGCGGAAAGTAGAATAGAAATACAAAAAAATATATAGCAAATGCCAGAAAACACCGTACGGTGTGAAATAATGGGCTACATTCCGCGGTACTGTTCAAATATTAACAACGCCCCTTGGTGCTATTCGAGGATGATTGTAACCTCCAACGGGATTCCAGCAAAATCCCGCAGAATGGTCGATTGACGTCTCTCTTGCTTTCTATCTAATGAGTTTACAGGAATGATGTCGAAAATGACAACACGTTACTTCCCTGCTGGCAAGTAGTCAGAGACGTTGCCATGGCAACCTGTAGGATCGTTGTCGGTCTGTCGGTCCCTCAATGCATGGCATGAGACCCGCAGAAAATAGTAATTCTCTTCGTCATTTGAAGAGTACCTAAGCCGAAATTATGTACATAACAAAAGTTGTTTATAATGAAGGGAAGTTTTGCATATAGTCCACGGATTTCACAGAAAACCAGTAGTACGAGGGAAAATGGAAGAAAACTGTTCTGGTTTTTCTATAAATACCCCCGTCTATTAAGAGATTTTAAAATTTTAAATCATATGCATATCAGAACCTTCCCAGGGATGAGTATACTCTAAATGTGAAATTTGGTCGAGATCTATCCAGCCGTTTCGCCGTGATGGTTGAACAAACAAACAGACACGAAAAATAAAAACCACTGATACGGTCTTGAGTTGACCTAAAACAGATAAACATTTGAAAAATTGGCAAAACAAACGAAATTACAGACAGCGGACCCGCTATAGCTTTATTTATATAGATAGATTATCTGATGAAATGGATGTGTATTAAAGTACTCTGCATTTAATAATAATGTTAACGACCGTCCTGTTCTTTGCGTGAATGATCGGCATATTGGCCTTCAGCTCAGAAGGCCTCGAGGTCAACTCCCACCGGGCTAGCGATTTTAACTGCGTATGATTAATTCCCCTGGCTCGAGGACTGGGATCTTGCTTTTTTCTTAATACACATCTCTTCATATACATATAACGCAACACACTGCCAATCACCATAGAAACACGTAAAAGTAAATTCTTTTCTCCTAATTTGTTTGGCGTCGGAAACGGCATCCAGCCATAAATAATTGGTGCCGGTTTTAAATCATTTGCCAAACACAATAAATTGGTAAAAAAAGTCAGGAAGTAGTTAGTGGGACGTAAAACCAGTAATTGTTATTACTATTCACGGTGGTCAAGAACGTGGGCGCTCTCTGGATTCGAACATGAATTATTTTCCTTTCGAATCGCTAATAGGACAGAAATTGGCCTATATCATAACAGTAATACTTCGATTAATGGTACGAATCCAAAGATTCATGCCTAAAATGAGAAATATTATTAATGGTACTTTTTGTGAGCAAGTGGCCGCGGTGTGCGATCACTTAGCTATTAGCTTGCATTGCGGAGAGGGTGGGTTCGAACCCCACTGTCGCAGCCCTGAAAATGATTTTCAGTGGTCTCCCTTTTTCAAAGCAGGCAAATGCTGCCATTGTTAATTAAGGCAACGGTCGTTTCCTTCCGATCCCTAGTCAGGGAATCTATCTGTATCGGTGCGACGTAAAGCAAATTTTCGGTACTTGATGGCAAGTGAAATTATCGTCTGTCAGTGGGCTAATGAGCGTGTACTAAATTTAGTGTGTGTACAAGAAGTAAACAAGATGTGAAAATTACATGTAGCTTACGCTTCCACGAATAACTTAAGTAATCAACGGATGGAAATCTTAAAAGGTTAAAGGGAAGTCGTGTTTGTGCTGTAAAATGAGAAGTATACGATTTTCGAGAGTATCGTGAAAACATTAACTGATGTCAGCGTATTTTGGGAAGGACACCTTCGGTGAGGCGTGATTGTCGAGTTGCTATGTCACTGATTTCTCATCAGCGGGGCACTTTCCAAATCGCGATCAATGTACGTGGGATCTTTGAAATTAATTTTTGAAATGGTTCGGAGTCCACATAAAATGGAAAGTTCCGTGTCTACGATAACGATACTAAGAGTACCGAGCGAGTTGGCTGCGCAGTATAGCTACGTAGTTGTGAGCTTGCATTTAGGAGATGGGGGTTCGACCCATTCATCTACATACAAAACGTCACACTACCTGTCACCATAGATACAAGCATTAATGAATACATGTCTCTACGTAGGGTTGCGTCATTAAGGGTATTCGTTCGTTGAACTGGATCAAATCTATATAAAGTACCAACCCCAATAAATTTAGGAAAGGCTAAGGTAATGTTGGGTCCTATCCCACCATCGATAGTGGGTTCACTTTTTCACACCAAACGAATTTTGGGGCTGGATCTGAATTAAAGCCACGGCTGCTTCCCTCCTTGCCTATCCCTTGCCAGTACGATAAAAAGGATACTGAAATGGTTATTTACAGTATGGCTTTCAGTACCGGGAATGTCGAAGAACATGTTCGGCTCGCCTGGTTCAGGTATTTCTAGTCTACGCCCATGGGTGACCTGCGTGTCTGGATATGGGTCGGAGGTGAAAATGAGGTAGAGAGAGGTGAATTCTGGTGTCAGCACATAGCTTACTCCTGTCAATTAACACCAACGGGCTGATCAAGGCTTAAAGCCCCCATCCGACCGACGAATCACCATCAACAGCATCATGAATAGTGCGGGAAGGTATGGAATTGAAGTCAGACTTCCGGTACACAATCAAGTAATTATAAATAATATTCCACCACCTCTCGTACCCTACCGGCCAATATTCTGATGGTGAAATTGATTTCCATTAAGCCGGTTATGTACGGTGTCAGAACACACAGATTTGATGCCTGATGATCGTTAGATCATGGCAACTAGGCGAGCTAAAATACTGTAGATGACGAGAACGATTATGAACACAAGCTTAGAGAACACACTGCAAATGCAATTGGTCATACACATGTGTCCAGTTTACAATGTATAGTATGGTGATGTAGGTTTGTGCATCGATAAATGCATCGATAGATCATTTGTATTGAACTGTTGCACATTACTGTATATAGGGTTTTTGCGTAAGTAAATACATCACTAATTCATGTGCGAGTCTTTGAGCTCGCCTGGTGACCGGATCGTTAAGACGTCAAATCTACATCATCTGACATCGTGGTTAGCCGGTTCGAGTCCCGTCAGTCGGAAAACAATTTCACCGGCAGGGTAGGAGATGTGCTGGTATACAATTTCCAATCACTAGATTGCATGCCAGAAGCCTAGACCCAACTCCAAACCTCAGTGTCCATATGTGATGAGGGTGTATGACGCTGTTGATGGTGATACGACCGTCGGATGGGAACGTTATGCCTTAATCAGAGCCCTTGGTGCTATTCTACTGGAGTAGGCTATGTGCCTACACCGGGTTTCACCCTCTCCCTTCCTACTCTAATATATCCCACGCCATTCATTTAATCTCATTAAGTCTTAAGGTGAGGTTGACATTAGGAAAGGCATCCGGTCTCAGAAGCTCACAGATTTAGCAACACGCCTGCTATTCTACTGGAGTAGGCTATGCCAGGGCTTAAAGCCCCCATCCGACGGACGAATCACCATCAACAGCATCATGAATAGTGCGGGAAGGTATGGAATTGAAGTCAGACTTCCGGTACACAATCAAGTAATTAGAAATAATATTCCACCACCTCTCGTACCCTACCGGCCAATATTCTGATGGTGAAATTGATTTCCATTAAGCCGGTTATGCACGGTGTCAGAACACACAGATTTGATGCCTGATGATCGTTAGATCATGGCAACCAGGCGAGCTAAAATACTGTAGATGACGAGAACGATTATGAACACAAGCTTAGAGAACACACTGCAAATGCAATTGTTGAGCAATTCTAATTACGGTCACCGAATGAGTACTTGTCCATGTATGTGAACATTGGGGTTGAAGAGGATGTGAAAGGAGTCGGTACTAATTTGAAGATGAAGTACCTTTACACTGATTTAGTCGATTTTCGCTGTCTGCATTGACTAATTACCTGATTTGCTTAACATCCTGATTTACCTTAATTAGTCATTATTAATTTTCCCAGGAGATTTGATAGGGAAAAGTGAAATGTACTTATAACATTGAAATACTGTACAGAATGAACAGATTGTACTGAACCTTTAGGGCTACTTCCGTTGAGGGACAGTGATAGTGTATAGCATTATTTTAAAATTATTTTAAAATCAACAGATAATGTAGTTTAAGGTATTGCCCCTTGGTTTCATTTTCAAAATTATTAAGTAGTGAATCACCGACTATTTACCCTTCTTCATACCAAACATTCTTTTCTCGTACCTCTGTTCTCTCCCGTTTCGTCTCCAATCCAATCTCTCGTCCAGTCCTATTCCAGGCTGCGTGCTCTAGCGCGCGACGGAATTCTTGTAAATTCAACAACAAGAAGTCGTGATAGTAACTTAATCTTGCTGGGCGGCGCCTTCCCGCCTTTTGCATGACAAGGCGCCAATTCCCTGAACAGTACCGTGCCGCCCCCGGAAACTGCCGCCTCTCCGTCGGAACGCACTGGGCTTCGGTATAGTCTGCTTACCTCAGTACGCTGCCAATCGAACTGGAAAAGCAGAAGATTGCGTGAAAACTGCCTCGTGTGCGAAAGGAATGAGATTCGGTTCTCAAATTATGACACAATCCGAAACCATGGAAACAATTTCACATACCGATCCCAAAAAGGATATGATCAATGGCAAAATCTTAATTTTGTGATCAATCAATGAACATGCATAGGATTACAAAACGAAACGTCAAAATTTTCTTTTCTTTTTCTTGCTAGTGGCTTTACGTCGCACCGACACAGATAGGTCTTATGGCGACCATGGGGTAGGAAAGGCCTAGGAGTTGGAAGGAAGCGGCCGTGGCCTTAATTAAGAACAGCCCCAGCATTTTCCTAGTGTGAAAATGAGAAACTACGGAAAACCATCTTCATGGCTGCCGACATTGGAATTCGAACCCACTATCTCCCGGATGCTCACAGCCGCGAGCCTCTGACCGCACGGCCAACTTGCCCGGTCACAATTTGCTCTGATGTTGACTAATTGTCTGGAATGTGTCAGACATGACTTCAGTATGGTTTCACTAGATTCCATTGCCTAATGCAACAACTTTCGAATTAGTCCTGTGTATTTAACAATCTAAAGTGACTAACTTTAAAAACATATTAAACATCATAGATGTTTCAATACGCATTTCTGTGAAAATTGGACTTGTTCACTTCTTTGAATGCTATTCAAACTTTTGTAATTTCCATTCTACTTGTTAGCGTTTAATGTCCTTCCTATTGAAATCAACTATTACTACAATTATATTCCATTTGGCCCCTGGTAAGTTATCAAAACACTTATGTTGTCATAAAACATATCTAATCATATATTTATCTAAGCAGAAGAAGAATAATATGGAGTAGAAGAGTAATAAGAAGGACATCCAGACAAGAAATCTACTCTAAGATAGAGAAGATCACAGACATAATGTGCAAAAGCAGGGCTCCTTCTATGGGCACCTACGACGGATGGACGACTCTCAATGGAAAAAACGCATTTTTAATCATTTTGACATAAATCCAAAAACAACAATTTCCTCGTATGTTCAAGAAAGACCTCAAAGAAATGGGCCTACGACCATAAGACTTTCCAGAATGTGAAGTGGACAACTGGCGCAAAGTGGTCGGATAAGCACCGTGCTCCACGCAGCGAGCTAATGAAATGCGTTTTACTCTACCAGATGGGAGAGAAACTAGGTCTTTTGTGGACGATCTAATGTTTCTCGGATAAAAACCAAACGTGTCATCGGGGATATTTTAAATACCGACATAGTACGACATGATGTGCTGATTGGACTCTCATCCGTTCTACAAAAATTGCTTCCTTGTGCCAGACTTGAACCTACCATCCTGGGATCCGGAGGCCGATATTCTACAACTGTTCCACACAGGGAACAGACCGAATCAAAGCCAATCTTCATTCTTGCGATCATATCAACTCCCAAAGTCTTTTCTTTTATATTTACGTGTCTACCAGAAACTACGATATACCGAGCTCACTTGTTTATTTACATCACGTGGTTAATAGGATATGTATTCCATATTATAGTCTTCAAATCCATCCTGACACCTGATAATAACAGTTTATATTCTCCAGTCCCTTCCTTAAACTTTCCCCATTATTTTGAATTATTAATATGATCAGTCACATACTGTTTGATGACTCTGGTATTCCTCTTTCTATCTTCCATAAGTATCAGAAAACCTACCTATGATGCTGATAGGACCTATCGGATTCCATGTTGTTTAACGAATCTTCTTCACTTCCTCACATCGAAGGCGTGCTAAGTGTACTTGTGTATATGTCTGTGAAGAAGAGTGCTGGTGAAGTTTTAGGGACCGTCGGAGAATTGAGTAACTCTCACAGCTTGAGCACAAAGAGGACTGTGACTTACTGTAGTAGCTGACATCTCGAATTACAGACAGTTATTAAATCATTCTGCTGCTCCAAAAGTAGGACGTGATTACAACTCACAGGACGAGTCAGAATTATGTGTGTTAAATACGAGTATATGTATCTGTGATTTCAAAATTTTCACATACACAGTAAAACGCGTCTGTGCGTATATATGCTAGTAGAAAATGTACCCATGCTTCGCTACGGTATTCTACATTGAATATGAATATCGAAGTAAATTACTGTACATGCTGTGAATAAGATATTTTTTAAAATTCCATGTCTCTTGGCGTTATCCGAGAAACAGCATGGACAAGTCCCCATACGTTGTTTCAAATGCAAAGTGTGAGTTGCAGAGTTGTGATGATAATTGCAGGCTCACTTTTATATTGCCATTCACAATCGTGTTGGGAAGTTTGCATTATAACGGCAGGCCCCAATGCCTACTGCGTGGTCACAATCGATTTGGTAAGTTTTCTTTAAAACGACAGGCTCCCTTTTCTACTTCCAGACTGATTACAGTTGCGGAGTTTTTATTATAATGACTGGAAACTTCTCTACTGCCAGTGAAAATTGAGTTGTGCTGTTATCCTTATAGTGACAGGCCGTTTTTCCAACTGCCAGCCAGCTTACTGCCAGTCACACTGAGTTGGCGAGTTTCCATTAAAACAGCAGGCCACTATGCCTAAAGCCAGTCATATTTTAGATGGGTACATTTGTTTATAATGCACATGAGAACAATGTTTTAGAAATGGATTTCCATCAAGGTTGGTCGATTTCCAGTCAGGATGGTCTTGTATACATTGTGGGAGAATAAAATCACTGTATCGTTTCCCTATAAACCCTCAGATCATTCCGGGAATTTGAATGGTATGGTCCTTCAAACCCATCTTTATGCAGGTGGATGCTAAAGCTTGGTTTACATATCTTCAGTAGTTTTCAAGTTATAAGAAATACGCTTTACACGGACCCACTTTGAGTTAAGTCCGTTGAGACTTGTGCTGAAAAACCATCTGTTAATGATTTATCCCTTATTAATCCTCCTATAGAAATGATGCACATGAGAAAACGTTTTTAAAATTAATTTCCATTAATTCTGGATGTGAACATTTTGTTGGGGTGCAAAATCATGTTTTCGGTTTCAGATAAACCTCCAGTAAATTTAGGTATTCAGAAAAAATATTGGCCCTAAAACTTACCCAAGAACAGGTGGATTCTAAATACCAAGTTTGATAGAAATAGATCCAGTAGTTTTCAAGTTCAGACAAACAAACAGATAAGCAGGCACCGAAGCTAAAATATATGCAGATGGTCATTATTACTCCTGAAGCGAATAATTGTACGGAAATTTCGCCAAAATAGTCAATGTACAGACACACGGTCGTTACGATTTTATTTATATAGATACACAACCTGATATGCACGGGAGACGATGCCGAAAACTACAAAGAAGAAACTGCAGACACCACAGCTACACTGAAGATGGTTTAATAATTTGTTCTACCTTACAATCTGATTATGAACCCAAAGAAACCTAAGATTTGTATACGCCATCTCTCATATTTTTTCATTGTATTGATCACATTGAACATCTTGATCTATAAATCAATTGTAAATTTCAGGAGGTAGAAGTGAAGATACAAATGAAGATATAATGGAATGGTTGTACGTTGGTAAAAGATAAATAACAGTAATCCAACCTAATGTGCGTTCTATTGTCTGATATCTCATTAAATGGCTTCTAGAATTTACTGCCCAGCTTACAAAATTGAATGTAACAGGAAATTCAATACTCGCTTGTGAAAGCTCGTCCCAAGATCCACCAAATTCTCTCATAGAATACCAATTCGCAGTTTTGCCTACTTTATCATGAAATATAGGACCTATCGTTTTCATGGGATTCGACTGATAAATATACCTTTTTAAGTTTCATCTACGCTATTGTATTAGTAGTACTAAGTGGAATTCCTACCAGCAAAATGTTTTATAGGTCTTTACTTTGTCGATCTCTAAACCGATGTATACTTTGATGAAACAACCCCTCACTCAGCGGCATTGTAACCGACCAGGCTTCTCCAGCCATACTTTTACGCGATATCACTCGATATCAAGATTATCCGCCATCGGCAATTATTTATATGACATATTTATTTTAATTTCAATCATTTGTAAAAAAAAGGCTTTTGGAATCACATTGTATATATTAGAACATCATTTATTATTTAAATTATTATATTACGTAGCATAGGGGGTAGCAGCCTTTCGGTAGTTGCAAGGGCGGCAGTCTAGATGATTGACTGATACGGCCTTGTAATATTACTCAACATGGCTTAGCTGTGTTGATACTGCTACACGGCTGAAAGCAACGGGAAACTACAGCCGTAACTACCTCCCGAGGACATGCAGCTCCCTCTGTATGAATGATGTACTGATGATGGCTTCCTCCCGGGTAAAATATTCCGGAGGTAAACTAGTCCCCCATTCGGATCTCCGGGTGGGGACTACACGAGAGGGGGCGATCATCAGGAAGATGGATACTGACATTCTGCGAGTCGGAGCGTGGAATGTTAGAAGTTTGAATCGTTGTGGTAGGTTAGAGAATCCGAAAAGGGAGATGGATAGGCTAAAGTTAGATGTAGTTGGTATAAGTGAAGTACATTGGCAGGAAGAACAAGATTTTTGGTCAGGCGACTACCGAATTATCAACACAAAATCAAACAGGGGAAATGCAGGAGTTGGTTTAATAACGAATAAGAAAATAGGGCAGCGGGTGAGCTACTACGACCAGCATAGTGAAAGAATTATTGTCGTCAAGATAGACACTAAACCAATGCCCACCACAGTCATGCAGGTCTATATGCCTACTAGTTCAGCGGATGATGATGAAATCGAAAGAATATATGAGGAGATAGAAGATTTAATACAATATGTAAAAGGTGACGAGAATCTAATTGTGATGGAAGACTGGAATGCAGTGGTAGGCCAAGGAAGAGAAGGCAGTACAGTAGGAGAATTTGGATTGGGACAAAGGAACGAAAGAGGAAGTCGGCTGGTTGAATTCTGCACTGATCATAATTTAGTCCTTGCCAATGCTTGGTTCAAACACCACAAACGACGGCTGTATACGTGGACGAGACCTGGAGACACTGGAAGGTATCAAATAGACTTCATTATGATTAGGCAGAGATTCAGAAACCAGGTGTTGGACTGCAAAACCTTCCCAGGAGCAGACGTGGACTCTGACCACAACAGGAAAATTAAGGAAACCTTTGGAGAAAGGAAATCTAGGTGTATGAATATTAAGAGCTCAGATGGAAAGCCACTTCCAGGGAAAGAAGAAAAAGCAGAAAGATGGCAGGAGCATATCCAACAGTTGTATAAAGGTAAAGATGTAGATAATTTGATTCTAGAACATGAAGAGGCTGTTGATGCTGAAGAAATGGGAGACCCAGTTTTGAGGTCAGAGAATGACAGAGCTGTGAGTGACCTAAATAGGAACAAGGCACCTGGAATTGATGACATTCTCTCTGAATTACTGACTGCCTTAGGAGAAACCAGCATGGCAAGGTTATTTCATTTAGTGTGCAAGATGTATGAGACAGGAGAAGTCCCATCCGATTTTCAGCAGAATGTTGTTATACCTATCCCTAAGAAAGCCGGTGCTGATAGGTGTGAAAACTACCGCACCATTAGTTTAGTATCTCATGCCTGCAAAATTTTAACACGTATTATTTACAGAAGAATGGAAAAACAAGTTGAAGCTGAGTTGGGAGAAGATCAATTTGGCTTCAGAAGAAATGTAGGAACACGTGAAGCAATCCTGACTTTACGTCTGATCTTAGAGGATCGAATCAAGAAGGACAAGCCCACGTATATGGCATTCGTAGATCTAGGAAAGGCATTCGATAATGTTGATTGGACCAAGCTATTTATGATTCTGAAGATGATAGGGATCAGATACCGAGAACGAAGAATTATCTACAATCTGTATAAAAATAAGTCTGCAGTGATAATAATCGAGGGCTTTGAAAAAGAAGCAGCAATCCAGAAAGGAGTGAGGCAAGGCTGCAGTTTGTCCCCTCTCCTTTTCAATGTTTACATAGAACAGGCAGTAAAGGAAATCAAGGAGAAATTTGGAAAGGGAAGCACAGTCCAAGGAGAGGAAATCAAAACCTTGAGATTTGCCGATGATATTGTTATTTTATCTGAGACTGCAGAAGATCTCGAGAAGTTGCTGAATGGTATGGATGAAGTCTTGGGTAAGGAGTACAAGATGAAAATAAATAAGTCCAAAACAAAAGTAATGGAGTGCAGTCGAACGAAGGCAGGTGATGCAGGAAATATTAAATTAGGAAATGAAGTCTTAAAGGAAGTAAATGAATATTGTTACTTGGGTAGTAAAATAACTAACGATGGCAGAAGTAAGGACGACATAAAATGCAGACTAGCACAAGCAAGGAAGATCTTTCTTAAGAAAAGAAATTTGCTCACTTCAAACATTGATATTGGAATTAGAAAGATGTTTTTGAAGACTTTCGTGTGGAGCGTGGCATTGTATGGAAGTGAAACATGGACGATAACTAGCTCATAAAGAAAGAGAATAGAAGCTTTTGAAATGTGGTGTTACAGAAGAATGCTGAAGGTGAGATGGATAGATCGAATCACGAATGAAGAGATACTGAATCGAATTGGTGAGAGGAGATCGATTTGGCTAAATTTGACGAGAAGAAGAGATAGAATGATAGGACACATCTTAAGACACCCAGGACTTGTTCAGTTGGTTTTTGAAGGAAGTGTAGGTGGTAAGAACGGTAGGGGTAGACCAAGGTATGAATATGACAAGCAGATTAGAGCAGATGAAGGATGCAATAGTTACGTAGAAATGAAAAGTTTAGCACAGGATAGGGTGGCATGGAGAGCTGCATCAAGCCAGTCTATGGACTGATGACTCAAACAACAACAAGAATTAATTGTGTATTGTAAATATCATCAATGTTGTTGTCATTTCATCTCATATTTTTGTACACGGGAAAGTTATTCTTGAAGCGGGGAAGTTGGATGAGTCACTGGGTTAAACTCATGAGCAAAAGGCACTACACAGCTACCCGCGTGCAAGGCTAGCCACGTCTACTGGACTTGTCAAGAATGAAGAGAGGGAGATGATAATGCGATCTACGAATCAGATGCTTCGTTATATTGAGATTTGTTTTTGAGCTGTTATCAAGAGTGGGGATAGCCCGAGCGCGGAGCAATCCTCGCGAGTCACACACATCACTACCAGAACTTCAACTACTTTATTTATTTTTGAGACAGTGAGTGGTCGCTTCGAGATATAGTTATTTTCGTACAGTGTGTTGTCGCTTCAACACAGTACTTAGCTGCTGTGATGCTGTCGGATCTCTGTGAGACGAAACAAGCTTACGGCTTGTGAGATATTCAGTAATTATTCTGGACGAAGAACTACGTTTAGTTCAAGTCCATGGCATTTGGTACAAGTCTGTATAGTATCAGTAGATTAGATAAGTTGGATTGAGATTTTTGCTAACATGGAAAAATTCATATCTCTGAATTTTCTCCTCCTACGATCAACGCTGATCAATTGTCACAAGTATAGGGCCAATGTCTAATTTAAAGACTAGGCAATTAGGGAGTGCTAATCCAGATAGCCCAAATCACATCACAGAAGGAAGGAAGGATGTCCATGGAGCCAATTCTACAACGAGAAGAGGGGAGCGTGTAACCGCGGAAAGTAGATGACCTCAACGGACCCTACAATTTGTGAGCTTCAATTAGATAAACCAAGCAACAGTTAATTCCAGTAACGTAAATTATTAAATCCCTCCACGCTTAAAGGAACTTTTCCCATTTATCTCATACTTAATGGTTGATTATTTCAAATCCTACCCCTGTGATTTAAGTACAAGTCTCTATGCTAGTAAATATAAATTTTGCTTTAAAACTGTAACGCTGGCGCCCAAACATTACATAGAGAAATGGGAAACCATGGAATGTTAATTTATTCTATTTGCTTGGCAATTTTCGGGCAAGCCACATATAGTTTGTATCAATATTCATGTGTCCCCAGGTATTAACTTTCGTCTCCTCTAATGAGAAGCTTAGGAGAGCGAACAGTTACAGCATGCACGAAAAATTGGCGTTCCGGGAGACGATGCAGAAGAGATGGGAGGAAACTGCGGACACCACATGTGAACTGGAAATTATTTAATAATTTTGCTACCGTATAATCTGATTATAAGCCCAAATGTAAGGCAAAATAGCCACACTATGTTTTGTATACACCATCTCTCAAGGAATGCAATTTACAATTTGTTTCTGGCAATCTATATGTGACACATTTGATATTTCGATATCGCTAGTAACTCAAGACATCATAAAAATGCCAATATAATGTATTTAGCGCGTTGATTCAACCTCTCCTCGTAGGAGCCTCATGCTCTGAGCGTTCGATTACGCGCACTCAGTAAATTTCACAGCGCCGTAGTGAGCGAACACGTCCACTCATTTAAAATATTCTGGTCTCACTTTGTTCACAAACATACAGTGTAACAAATAAAAGTGATGCTATAGCGAATATCACTACAGTTTGTGAATAAATGACTGTGAACATTGACAATTTGCACATAAGCTTTGAATAATCGGCAATTTTTCCATTTAAATAATTTCTATACCGAGCTCGATAGCTGCAGTCGCTTAAGTGCGGCCACTATCCAGTATTCTGGATATAGTAGTTGGTTCGAACCTCACTGTCGGCAGCCCTGAAGATGGTTTTCCGTGGTTTCCCATTATCACACCAGGCAAATGCTGGGGCTGTTCCTTAATTAAGGCCACGGCCGCTTCCTTCCCACTCCCAGTCCTTCCCAGTCCCATCGTCGCCACAAGACCTATCTGTATCGGTGCGACGTGAAGCAACTAGCAATAATAATAATAATAATAATAATAATAATAATAATAATAATAATAATAATAATAATAATAATAATTTCTACCCCTCATGTGGGAAACCATTGGAAATATCGAGATGACTGTAACATAACGATTTTCCCTACAAAACCCACAACCCTTAGGGACAAAGTTATGCGTGGTCGAATATGTGAGAATTTCTTAATTTGCTTCATATCCACTTCTGAATGTAAATGTCAACCTATGATGTGTGTGTCATTGAAATAAAGAATCTTACGTCCAACATGACGATACCACTGCGGAAGACTTAGGACAATTAATGCAGAAGTTATACGGAGTAAAATTTTGAAAATTACCAAATGAATGGAAACATAATATTCTCCGGCTATGTACTAAGCCCTCCGTATCGTAGGTGGCCAGCCAGGTGAGTTAGTTCACAACAAATAACATCAATAGAATAACTGATGTACAAGTAAAATCAGTTAATCTGTTTTTGTTTTATTTATTGAAGTGACAATTCCCCACTAAGACGCCATATCTCTCTTACTGTAGTTATCATCGGCTACTTGTAAATAAAATTGTATTGAACTGACTCTCTACGATGTCTTCCATTTCTCCCAAAGTCATAATTGCATCGCGCAAAGTAGTCGATCCATTATCCCCTCCCAGATTTTGCTGCCTTATAACGCAATGAATAAAGTTTAAAACTAATAAATCCCTAAATTTAAAAAAAGGCTAATTACTTAATTAACTAAACTCATACTAAAAATGATATCAATGTAATTTACATTGTAAATAACATTAATCGAAGATATGCGTTTTCTATACAAGGAGAACGAACGTAATGTCGCTGCCGATATGAGATGTTTCGACGTACTGCATGAGGTGAAGGCAAGACTAGAGTTTGAATGTACCGTTAGTGTAAGAAAACAAATACTGAAAGGACTAAAACATCATAAACAGCTGCTACTAGAAACAGTTTTTTTTTATTTTTTACAATCTGCTTTACGTCACACCGACACAGATAGGTCTTATGGTGACGATGGGATGGGAAAGGGCTAGGAATGGGAAGGTAGCGATCGTGGCCTTAATTAAGGTACATACTCAGCATTTTCCTTGTGTGAAACCACGAAAAATCATCTTCAGTCCTCACAGCTCCATGAAGGACGGTAGATGGTGAATGAATGAATCACTTTCAGTGCTACAAGTCGTAGAATTAATCTCTGTCAAAAGGATACATTTCTATGAAATAATTCTCAAAGATGATGAGTGAGAAAGCAACGAATCTCTAACTGAATACATAATCATCCTTTTTAGCGACAGGATAATGAAGTCATGAGATATCGAACAGATGTGACTCGTATGATTGCTTATACATTTAAGCCACTTCTATGAAATCCTCAGCAGTTATGATATATATATCAATAATTACAACATCCTCCATGACACGTTAACACGGAAAAGGTCGTAAAATATTGGTGACTTCAATGCAGATATTGTAACGGTGAATTTTACAAAATTTGGATCAAATCCTTAACAAGCAACCGAAGAAGAGATCTACATAGAAATGCCTCGTAAGCACTTGGGTATCAAACATGTCTAGAGAAAAGCATGTTAAACAAAATACTTCGCTTCAACGAGTTCCAGGAAGAGAAATGGTTGTAACTTTACCTTGTTTTAGTATATACACCAAACAGTATGCTCAACTGCTTGTTATAATTTCTTGATGGATTTTTTTGTGGCTGAGACGGTATGGAAGTTGCTTAGGTATGGATGGTGCGGAGTACGACATTCGAAGCACTATTAGCCATGAATGGTGATGCCATTAGAGCTAACCGTGCTGCTATAGTACATTCTGACCTCACTACGTTTGCACGCATCATTATAATACCAACATCGATTTTTGTGATTTCCCTATAACATCATCAAAATTGGTGGCACCGATCGAAGATCAAAACAGCCTTCGGGCTGAAGACTTAACAAACAGTTTGCTGTCAAAATTATTGACCACTGCCGGACACTGGACGATGAAAACTCTTCAGATGATTTTCTCAGACATTAGGTTTGGAAACACTTTTACAGTGCTTCTTGGAATTGTAAGATATATTGCGCTTGTTATCAGTCTTCTGTTTCTCCCCCAAGCGCTTCTGCTGTTAGATTCGTTTCTCCCCTCTTGCCGCGTATTATAACGTTATAGGTCTCCGAAGTCACAGCCAAATGATTCAATTAATTTTTCCATTGGGAATGCCAGTCGTGCAAGAAGTGTAACAAAGATGACATGGATGAGACCAAGCGAGAAAGAAACCCACTCATCAAGGAGAGGAGAGCTAGGGAAACATCTGATGAAAATTGTGGGTGAGAGAAATAGGACAGACAGCGCAGGGTTGGAAAAAATTAGAAAGGGGAGTTGAAATTTTACGTTTGGGATATGCTGTGGAATGAGAGGTTCTGTGAATGACACGCAGCAAGGAGGTTGACTGCTGTGTGCATATGCCAATAGGACAACCATACACTCTCTTCTAGATACAGTGGTGATGTGGAAATAACATTCACAGAGCGAAATTATATCTCTAGTTTGATTTTTAAATATTTTGTGTTATGTTCAGTAAATAAATAAATAAATAAATCTACACAATAAATATACGTTTTTGTGTGTGTCCAACCCCTGTCCCGTCTCTCTATAGGGGCGTGTATGACTTGAGATGCATTTACACTTAATCGAAATTGCCATCATCAGCGATAATTCAATGAACGGGGAAGTCTTAATGATTTCCAGTAAGTGGCGCTCTATAGTGGTATCATTCCTAAATAACTAAATCAATGATGAAGCTCTCAATGTTGTTTCAGTGTGGGTCGAGTTTTCAGGCTGAATACATTAATTGCAGAACAGTTTGTGTAGCACGGTGAACCTTGACTTTCACAGCAAGCACTAACATGGGAACCAGAAAGTCGAAAAATAGGGTAATACTGGAATGCAATGTCAAACATTGGTGAGTTATATCGGCTTATGATATTAATAAAGAGTTTAATGAAATACAGTGAGTTTCTCTCATCGGTCAGCCGGCAGGAGCGCCCAGCTTATCTGCCTCCCGTTGACTCATCACTTCCCATTACACAGCGCAGCGACAGCACGGGAATCCCCGCACTTCACAGTTCAGGTCCGTGCTTAGAACGTGTATCTAGTGTTGACATGTCGCTCCAACTGTTGTGAAGTGTTACTTCGGAGTATAGTTCTCATAATGCCTCCACATGTGTACAAGGTAGAGGAAAGGGTATTTATGTACGATAGTTCTGTGAAACAGAGTGTAGCAGGGAAGTCGTTAGGCGATTTGTAACACGATTTCCAGGTGTATGTCCTCCACATAGAGAGAGACCGTGCGGAAAATCGTAAACGAATTGAGAGGAACTGGTTCTTTACTCGATAAGTAGCGAAGTGTTAAAAGACGTGTACTTAACATGGAAAAAGTAAATTAAATCACAGAAAGATTGGAACATACGTCTACAAAATCCCTAAGACGACTTCGACCAGAAGCCTGAGTTTCGAAGAGTTCAGCAAGGTGGGCTACGAAAATATTAAAATCGAAACCATGCAAGGAAACTCTAGTACATGAACTGCATCCACGTGCTCATGATAAGCGGGTACCGGTGAAGTAACTGAAATAATTGATCCACGCTTGATATTTTTCTCTGCCGAAGAATGGTTCCATTTATACGGCTATGTTTGGATGCGGAATAACAGATACTGGAGTACAGAAAAATCCCACCGTTCATATGAAATTCCTCTACATGGCGAACGGATCGGGGTATGGTGCGCAGTGAATGGATACAGAATTACAGGTCTTACTTTTTACACGGCCCAATTAATGTACAAAGATACAGGGATAATATACTCAAATCATTTTTTGACGAACTGACTGTCACTGCCTGTCGAAATGGATATTTTCAGCAAGACTCTACCAACGCGCACACAGCTAATGACACATTAAACTTAATTCAGGAAATTTTTGAAGACCATCTTATTAGTAAGGACTTACGGCCATCAAAGTCCCCAGATTTAACTGTTTGTGGCTTTTATTTACGGGGGAGCTTAAAAAATAAAAAGCGTATGCAAGAAACCATCGCACGTTGGACGAACTGTAAGAACATACCCGGAGAGAAATAGCCTCAATTACAGAAGACGAACTTATGAGTGTAAATCGCAGTTTCCTATGTCGATGCCAGAAATGTGTGGATGCAGGAGGAGAACATTTTCGATATCTCCTGTCATAAGGTACGATATTCTTAAGTACTTTTCTTAGAATTTGTTTCACGTCCCAGCGACACAGATAGGTCTTAAGGTGACGATAGGATAGGGAAGTGCTAGGAGTGGGAAGGAAGAGGCCTTGGCCTTAATTGAGGTACAGCCCCAGCATTTGCCTGGTGTGGAAATGGGAAACCACGGAAAACCATCTTCAGGGCTGCCGAAATTGGGGCTCGAACTCACTATCTCCCGGATGCAAGCAGACAGCTTTACCCGATGGTCCCTGACCCGTTAAAGAAAAGATCCGCACTTGGACTACGTGTAAGTAGGGTAGCATCTCCTCCATGAATTTACCGAGCTCAGAACATTTTAAGCAAGCCTCAGACCTATAGGAGCAACGGACTCCCACTCCCATTTGACAGGCGAGGGATTATTTGGAAACAACTTGGCGAAACAAAATGCAATTCGATGGGGGAGCTATCAATATTAATGGGGCTTATGGAAGAAAGAAAGTACAACTGGCTGAGTCAGCAAAGCAGATGCATCTGGATGTGCTACGGGTAAGTGATATTCGGGTAAGGGGAGATAACGAGGAAGAGATAGGAGTGTACTTGACGTGTGTTAGAAAGGGAAGGGCAGAGTATGGGGTAGGGCTGTTTATCAGAAATGAAATTGCACGCAACATAGTTTCTGTTAGGCACGTAAATGAGTGAATGATGTGGGTAGATTTGGCAGTTGGAGGAATTAGGACGAGAATTGTCTCAGTGTATTCACCATGTGAGAGTGCAGATGAGGATGTTGACAAGTTTTGTGAAGCATTGGGTGACATCGTAGTCAGGATCAACAGCAAGGATAGGATGGTGCAAATGGGCGATTTCAATGCGAGAGTAGGGAATAGAACTGAAGGATACGAAACGGTGATTGGTCATCGTGGGGAAGATATGGAAGCTAATGGGAATGGGAAGCGTTTGCTGGACTTCTGTGCTAGTATGGGTTTAGCAGTTACGAATACATTCTTCAAGCGTAAGGCTATACAGCGCTACAAATGGGATGCTAGGGGTAGCAGATCCAAAATAGACTATATCTTATCCGACTTCGAATTGAGGAAATCTGTTAGGAACGTACGAGTTTTCCGGGGATTTTTCGATGATACAGACCATTATCTTATCTGTAGTGAACTAAGTATGTCCAGCCCTAGAATAGGGAATGTGAAATCTGTCTGCAAACGAATAAGGGAAGAAAATCTCAAGGACGAGAAAATTAGGCAGAAGGACATGGATATGATTAGTGAGAAGTTTCGAACAGTAGACAGTAAGCAGGTTCAGGATAGAAAGAGAATGGGTGGCGTACAGGGATGCTGTAGTAGAAACAGCAAGGGAATGCCTAGGACCAACTGTGTGTAAAGATGGGATAAAGCGAGCATTTTGGTAGAATGATGAAGTGAGAGCAGCCTGTAAACGTAAAAAGAAGGCTTATCAGAAATGGCTCCAAACAAGGGCTTAGCAGACAGGGAACTGTACCTAGATGAGAGAAACAAAACGAAACAAATAGTTGTTGAATCCAAAAAGAAGTCATGGGAAGATTTTGGTAATAAGCTGGAAAGGCTAGGTCAAGCAGCAGGGAAACCTTTCTGAACAGTAATAAAAAGTCTTAGTAAGGGAGGGAAAAAGGAAATGAATAGCGTTTTGGGTAATTCAGGTGAACTCATAACTGATCCCAGGGAATAACTGGAGAGGTGGAGGGAATGTTTTGAACATCTTCTCAACGTAAAAGGAAATATTCCTGGTGGTGTTTGCAAACAACCAAGCTCACGGGGAGGAGGAAGATTATGTTGGTGAAATTACACTTGAGGAAGTGGAAAGGATGGTAGATATACTCCATTGTCCTTAAACAGCAGGACTAGATTATACCTGAAATGATGAAGTACTGTATAGTGGGAAGGCATGGATAAAATGGCTTCATAGAGTAATAAGTTTAGCATGGAGAGTTCGTAAGGTACCTTTAGATTGGACACAAGCACTAATTTCACCTTTATATAAGCAAGAAAACAGTAAGGATTGGAACAACTATCGAGGTATCTAATTGATCAGTATACCAGGCAAAGAATTCACTGGCATCTTGGAAGGGAGGGTGCGATCAGTGGTTGAGAGAAGGTCGGATAAAAACTAGTGTGGTTTCTGGAATTAAAGATAGGTTATTAAAATCAATCAAATTCATTTATGTTGATAATTGGGCTTCAGTGAGAAATTATGGTAGAATGAGTTCTTGGTTCAGGATACTTACAGGGGTTAGACAAGGCTGTAATCTTTCGCCTTTGCTGTTCGTAGTTTACATGGATCATCTGCTGAAAGGTATAAAGTGGCAGGGAGGAACTCAGTTAGGTGGAAATGTAGTAACCAGTCTGGGCTATGCTGACGACTTGGTCTTAATGGCAGATTGTGCCGAAAGCCTAGGAACTTCAAAATAGGTGCAGTGAGTATAGTATGAAAATTAGCCTTTCGAAGACTAAATTGATGTCAGTAGGTAAGAAATTCAACAGAATTGAATGTCAGATTGGTGATACAAAGCTGGAACAGGTCGATAATTTCAAGTAATTATGTTGTGTGTTCTCCCAGGATGGTAATATAATAAGTGACATTAAATCAAGGTGTAGTAATGCTAATGCAGTGAGCTCGCCGTTGCGATCAACAGTATTCTGAAAGAAGGAAGCTCCTGGACGAAACTATTTTTACATCGGTCTGCTTTCAGACCAACTTTGGTTTACGGGAGCGAAAGCTGGGTGGACTCAGGATATCTTATTCATAAGATAGACGTAACAGGCATGAAAGTGGCGAGAATGATTGCTGGTACAAACAGGTGGGAACAATGGCAGGAGGGTAATCGGAATGAGGAGATAAAGGCTAAGTTAAGAATGAACTCGGTGGATGAAACTGTACGCATAAACCGGCTTCGTTGGTGGTGTCATGTGAGGCGAAAGGAGGAGGATAGTTTACCTAGGAGAATAATAGGCTCTGTTATGGAGGGTAAGAGAAGTAGAGGGAGAGTAAGGCGTCGGTGGTTAGACTCAGTTTCTAACGGTTTAAAGATAAGGGTGTATAGAATTAAATGAGGCTACAGCACTAATAGCAAATAGAGAATTGTGGCGACGTGTAGTTAAATCACAGAGGCTTGCAGACTGAACGCTGAAAGGCATGACGGTCTATGGTGATAGTGTATGTATGTATGTATGATATTTTTTATTTTAATTGTTATCTCATGTCATGCACGGATAAAGTGAGCGAAGTTCCATCCTTGTTGCTATGACGCTGAGCGGGAAGTGATGAGTCAACGGGAGGCAGATCAGCTGGGCGCGCCTGCCGGCCAACTGATGAGAGAAACTCACTGTATAACAGTACGTACTGGAGTGTAATTTACTGCAAATAATGAACGGTGAAATATAGGACTCCGTAAAGCTCTTCACCAGTTAAAAATTGTGGGAATTTTCATTAAGTTTTGGGAAATTCTGGTGGTTGGAGCGGACATTTTCTTCATATAGGGTTTCTAGCACTGCTTTCCTCACAGGTAAAGGACCGTGAAGTTAATCTGTCTCCTATCTACAGGGGAAAAATATGAACAGCGCTCCTTCCCGTTATAATGTATTTGTAGCCAACTGGACATTCAAATGGAAAACAGCGGAAAAAATACTTCTAGGATGTTTGACAGAGGTATTTAAAATTCTCCTCATACCAATAATGATATAGAAAGCTGAGGGCACTCCGTTTCAGACTCTCACACCAATTTTTAAATGCTTGCAGAGTTACTGTCGTAGTGTATGCGATTTACTAGTCAAATGAGGCAGATTTGTGGACAGAACAGTATATTTAAGCTGAACAGTTAAAACGTTCGAATCCTCTGGCCATCAGTGTATGGAGATGGAGGCGGCTGATACATGGGGTGTGACGACTAAAGCAATGTCGCGTCACACGTCCCGCCAACCCCCTGCACCTCCTCCTACACGTACCATTACCCTTAACAACCTTTTTAGTTTAAAACAAAAAAGTGAAGGGGAGAAATCTCAAAAGACACGTTTTGGCGAGTTTAACTCTCAAATCCCACAAGTACATGAAGATTGAGCGGCTCTACATTTTACAGGGACTGTCTGGGGGATTAGCGTCAAAGACGGTGACAATCAAGACATTTCACTTCCTACAACCAAAGAGATAGACATTTTATTTGCCTTGCGTACAGTCCTCAATTTAGAGATCAGTGCTTTACTACTCGCTTTCGTAGCCGTGCGTTAAGAATCGCAGCTGTAGCCCAACAGGACAATATTGAAAGGTTCTTTAAAGCGCGTAGGCACATTTTAGTCCTTGCGCTGTTTATGGATTTTTCTCCGACTTTGTTAAACTTATGTAAAGCCAGCGTTACCAACTAGTGGAATAATAATCACACACACACACACACACACACATAGCATCAACAAACAAGTAAGCTTGTAGTTTTACGTGTCGGTCCATATACTGTAGTGATTGCAACAACAGGACCTTCAGTTCAGAGGAAATCCGAAACACAGGGAAGAGACTTTTCTATTTTAAAATTCACACTTGCATTAGCCAGATTTTTAACAATGTCCACTTTGATGAAAAGCCAGGGATATCACTTGGCTAACTTGCACTTCACAGAAAATTCAGCCACCATGCTCATTATTAAATTACCCCGCAAATCTTCGTTATGAAACACCCTCCTGCAATTGTTCATATTTCATCGTACTGACAAGGCGATGATATTCTTATTCTTCTCCTTTTTCTTTACGACGAGGACTGCTAAGGACCACGTGCCAATTTCAATTCAGTTCTTCATACTTCGTTGTTTTCTCTTCCGTTTCTTCAAATATTATTTCATCCTTTCAGTATGCTGTTTCTTTCTGTCCTCGGACCACTTCGCACCAGGCTTCTTGATCAATCTTTCTTGGAATCCTTCCATACTTACTACCCTCTTTCGAAAATATTTTTCTGTCCACAGTTTCTTCTTCTCTTATATTATTTCTTTCTAAATCTTTCTTTACTTCTTGAATCCAGCTAGTTGTTGCCTTTTTGTCCCAAAGGTGCTTGAACAACCGCTTTTAAAATCTGGAATCATCCATACTGCAAATATGTCCGAAAAATTGCAATCTCCTTCTTCTTATGGTTTCTGTTATGTTTTCTATCTTCCTGTATATTTAATCATTACATCTTTATTTCCATAATTCTGTTGTTTTCACAGGGCCTAAGATTTTTCTCATGATTCACTTTTCTAGTACCTCAAGTTTATCTAATCTATAGTTTTGTACCAGGCATTCACTTGCATATAGGCATTCCGGTTTCACCACTGTAGTGTAGTGCCTTATTTTACGTTCTTTAGATAAACACTTTTTGTTATAAAAATTATTTGTTTACATGTACTCTTTCCATCTTGTGTAACCTTTCTTCAACTGCAGATTGGTTTAAACCATTTTCTTGAATTATTTCTCCCAGATATTTTAATTTCGTTACTCTTTCCAATGGACCAATACCTGTTGCCAAAAATTTTGGAGCATTCTTGATGTTTGTAAAAAATTTTGTTTCTTCTACGGAGAGTCTCAAACCTGTCTTGTTGGCTATTCCTTCCAAAATATTGATTTGTGTTGTTGCACTTGTTAGGTTTTCTGACAATATAGCGAAATCGTCTGCAAATGCCTGGCAATGTATTTCAATGCCTTTGTTTTTTCTCCCCTAAGTTACTGGAAAAATGCTATATTCTTTAAGCTTTACTTTCCAAATTCTTACAATTTTCTCCAGAACACAGTTGAATAGAAGGGGTGACAAACCGTTACCTTACCGTACCCCTGTACTTATCTTAATAGGTTTTGATATCTCGCCCATAAATTTCACATTTGCAATTGTTTCAGTAAGTGTCTCACGTATTAGGTTTGCCAATTTAGTTTTCACTCCTAATTCACGAATTGTTTTATCTGTGCTTTGTCTATCAACCGAGTCAAAGGCCTTTTTAAAATCTACAAAAGTCACAACAGTGTCTTGTGAATTCAATATCATATGGCGAATTATGGATTTTATGTTAAATATTTGTTCTGAACAAGATCTATCTTTTCGAAACCCAGCTTGATACCCAGTTGCTTGTCAACTGATGTTTCTACTCTATTCAGCAATATTTTTGAGAATACCTTTTATGCAATTTGCATAAGAGAGATGCCTGTGTAGTTATCAACCTTTCGTTTGTCCCCTTTTTTATACATTGGGTGTATTAGAGCCACTTTCCATTCTTCTGGAATCCTCTCTGTTCTCCAAATATCTTCAAGGATTAACTGCAGCTCTTCAATGATTTTTGATTGAGACCAATGTTCAGCTGTTATAGAGTCGACTCCACTAGCTTTATTATTTATTAGATTGTTAATTACTTCTTCAATATATTTAGCAGTGGGTGGTATATCTTCTTCCAGATTTTCAGTTGTTTGAGAGGATTCCAGGGCAGTTTGAAAGTTGATCAAAGTGCTTTGCAAGTATTTCAAAATTCTCAGCATTGCTTAGTCCAAGTCTACCATTTTCATCTTTGAAGCATATGCTAGGTGCTTGACGCCCCTTTAATTGACTCTTAAAAGTCTGGTAGAAGTTTCGAGAGTTATTTTTAACAAAGCAGGTCAATGATTTGTTCTTTTAACCCCCCTTATTATTATAGCAGTGTCTTTCCTTTGCTGTTTTAATTGGTCATAGTGCTCAGTATTTCCAGAAGATTTCCGCGTTTTCCATTGTTTTATTCTCTCTTGTAACGCATTTTCACATTTGATTCCATCAAGGTTTCCTTGTAGGTTATGATTATTATTCTTAACTTTTTACGTCTCTTATACTCCATGTTGTCTCGAATTTCGTCCCGTAGGATTCCTTTAAAGTAAGGCTGCCTACCGGAAGCCAATGAGACGAAGTTATCGTAATTAAATTTACTCAAATGCCACCCATCTCCGAGGGTATAGTACCCACTGCTTTGGGAAAAGAGAGGCAATAGCTAGCCTATTGCCCTGCTGTCAGCGCAATATAGGTCAAAAGGATATTAATAATAAACATTGTTTTACATTCACAATATGTATAATAATTACCTATCAATATATATATGTCTACCCTTTACATCAAGCGAGTAGGCCGTACGGTTAAGGTCGTATAACTGTGAGCTTGCGTTCGGGAGAACGTGAGTTCGAATATCAGCATCGGCAGACCTGAAGATGGTTTTCTGTGGTATCCCGTTTTCACACCAAGCAAATGCTTAGTTTGTAACTTAATTGTGGCTACCATCGCTACCTCCCAATTCTTATCCCTTTCCCATCCTTACTTTGCCGAAAATCCCCCGGTGTGTTAGTGCGACGTTAAACCAGTCCAGAATTCTTCATATGCCGTCGGGGATGAGGTGAGATGAAATTATATGGCATGTTTTACGGCCGGATGCCCGTCCTGAAGCCAACCTCAGTTGAAGAGCTAATGAAGATGAAATAAATGATGGTGAATGAAATAGGGCAAGGAGGTGAAAGGAATGGACTACGACCTTTGAATAGGCACTGCCCATGAAGTGAAAATGGGAAACAACAGGAAAACACTCTCAGGACAGTCGACGGTGGGGTTTAAACCCATTCGTCTCCCAAATACAGAACTTGGCTTCGTAGCTCGCCCTACCAAGCACAGCCACGCCGCTCAATTGTACAATGAATGTCTAATATTAACTAAATGTTCACTTAAAATTCCATTTATTTGTTGTTTAAATTACAACCTTATAAGGTACTAGCAAGGTACCCGTGCTTCGCTACGGTATTATACTGAAATTTATAATTGAATGCTTATTGTTTTAGATATATAATCCGCCGAAATTCGCGATCTGACTCGTTTTCAGCGAGAATCCACCAAAATTCCCGATCTGACTCGTTTTCTATTAGATTACGGCACGTTTCCTCACATTTTTCAATCTTCCTTTCCAGCAATCGATTTCGTACTTCCCGGGATAGGCTCAGGTGTTCTTCCCGGTCAGTTGGGTCCGTAAATCTTTGCAATACCGTATTTTCCTATAATCATTTTTAATCTGGATAAAATCCTTCAGGAGATCCGGCGTGGTGTCATATTGGGTGCTTTGGCGGCACTGAACACGCGGCCGGATTGCATTCTTAGTCACTACCCGTCCAGGAGCCGTTTCCAGCGCGGTCCGCACATTTGACGACGGTCCGGAATATTATTATTATTATTATTATTATTATTACTATTATGTGTTGCTGGGATGAATGATGACAGGGAAAACCGGAGTATCCGGAGAAAAACCTGTCCCGCCTCCGTTTTGTCCAGCACGAATGTCACATGGAGTGACCGGGATTTGAACCACGGAACCCAGCTGTGAGAGGCCGGCGCGCTGCCGCCTGAGCAACGGAGAATCCTTATAAGTACATTAAGAACAGTAAAATCAATTGGTCTCACCTCCTTTTACACCCCACCGCCGTTAGTTTTTACTGCCAACCCCCCGCCAAAAAAAATTAAAAGAAGGCGTGTTTCTTTATGTTTAAGGGAGATTCAAAACACCAATGTTCATGTCTATTACCTCCAGTTTTGAGATATAAGTATCCCCATAAATATAATTTACTTTTGTCACTTCATTTCAAACTACTCCTCCCCCCCCCCCCTAAGTGAATTTTCCCGTAAAAAATACTTGTTTCTTTAATAGTGAAGGATCTTCTAAATACCAATTATCACGACTCTAACTTCTTCATTTTTTGATTTATGTGTCCTCATGAAAGGAATTCAACTCCTTTACACTCCCGCCCCCCAAGATGGTTTCCCCACCAAAACGCGTTTTTCTTTGTTTTTAAAGGAGATCAAAATGCGAACATTCACGTCTGTAGCAACTTTAGATTTTATTTTAGATGTATATATTCTCATACAATTAAAGTCAATTAATTTTTCAAATCTTTCACCCCCCTCCCCCCGCTTCATTGGATTTTCCGAGAATACGTGTTTCTTTACTTTTAAAGCAGATTGCAAATATCAAATTTCACGTCTGTAACATCTTCATTTTTAAGATATCAGTAGCCTAATTAAAAGAACTCAACACCATTTTCAGTCAGTTTCACCCCCCTCCACCCAAGTGGTATTTCCGAAAATTAAAAATACACGTTTCTTTATGTTTAATAGAGATAAAAATACCATTTTTCACTTCTGTAACATGTTAAGTTTTTTTTTTTAGATATACTGTAAAAATTCTCATTTTAAAATTTCACCCCTTTTGGGTTCCCCTTAAGTGGAGTTTCCAAAAACAAATCACCTGTGTTTCTTTACGTTTACAGGAGATTTCAAACGCCCACTTTTTACGTCTGTAACATTTTACGTTTCCAAGATAATCTTTCAAAAAATTCACCCCAATTTGTCACTTCTGTTTAACCGCCATTAATAGGATTTTCCAAAAACTAAAAAAATACGTGTTTCTTTATTTTTAAAGGAGATCCCATATACAAATTTTCAGCTCTGTAATATCTTCCGTTTCTGAGATATATGTATCCTCATTAAAGGCATTCAACCCATTTTTCACCCTTTTACACCCCTCCTATTGGGATTTACAGGAAACAAAAAAATACGTGTTCCTTTATTTTTAGAGGAGATTCTAACTACCAATTTTTACATCTGTAAATTTTAAAGTTTTAAGATGTAGACACATTCATTTTAAAAGATTCACCCCCCTTTTCACCCATCAACATTTGGATTTTCCAAAAACGAAAAAATACGTGTTTCTTTACATTTAAAGTAGATCCCAAATACCAATTTTCAGGTCTGTAATATCTTCAGCTTCTGAAATATAAGTAGCCTCATTAAAGGCATTCAACCCATTATTCACCCTTTTACACCCTTCCTATTGGGATTTTCAGAAAACAAAAGAATACGTGTTTCTTTATTTTTAAAGGAGATTCTAAATACCAATTTTTACATCTATAAACTGTAACAGTTTTGAGATATAGATACACTCATTTTAAAAAATCACCCCCTTTTCATCCCCCAATAATTGGATTTTCCAAAAACATAATAATACGTGTTTCTTTATTTTCAAAGTAGATCCCAAACACCAATTTTCTGGTCTGGAATATCTTCAGTTTCTGATATATAAGTAGCCTCATCAAAGGCATTCAACCCCTTTTCACCCCTCCTATTGCGATTTTCCGAAAACAAAAAAATACGTGTTTCTTTATGTTTAATGAAGATTCTAAATACCAATTTTTACATCTGCAAACTTTAAAAGTTTGGAGATATAGATTCACTCATTTTAAAAATTCACCCCCTTTTCACCCTCCCATTAATTGGATTTTCCAAAAACAAAAAAATACGTGTTTCTTTATTTTTAAAAGAGATCAAAAGTACCAATTTCCAGGTCTGTAATATGTTCAGTTTCTGAGATATACGTACCAGTATCCTCATTAAAGGCATTCAACCACTATTTCACCCTTTTTCACCCCTCCCATTGGAATTTTCCGAAAACAAAAAAATACGTGTTTCCTTATTTTTAAAGGAGATTCTAAATACCAATTTTTACATCTGTAAACCTTTAAAGTGTTGAGATATAGATACATTTATTTTAAAATTTCACCCCCTTTTTCACCCCCTTAGAGACGGAATATCCAAAAATCCTCTCTTAGCGAGCACCTACATCTTATTATGAATGTATCCTCAAAATTTTATTTCTTTATGTCAAGTAGTTTCGGCTCGGCGATGATGAATCAGTCAGTCAGTAAGGACAAGTTACTTTATATATATATAGATAGATGACGGATAAGCATGAGCACGTTGAAAAGTGCAGACTTCCACTTCGAGATTTATATCTCCTAAACGGTTTATGATATTAAGAAACGGTTTGCGCCATCAGACGCCTCATTTATCGCTCTAAATGTTTGTTTCTAAACCATATCCTCGTATATCCCATATTAAGGGGGTAAATTGAGTTCAAATTTTGAATAGGGTGAATTTGGGTGCATTTTTAACATTTTACATTATATTTTGCCAGCGTACGTATAAGCTAGAATCATGAAATTTGGTACACATATGTCCCTTAATCGTGCCAATGTGCGCACCTAACGCGATGATCCTATCATTCTTATAAGTGTGTCAAACAATGAAATATACTTGTAAAAAACACCAAATTTACGAACAATCCAGAAATACGGCCAAATTTAACGTATAAGGGAGAGAGATACGACAAAATGTCACAGGACCAAAGTTGTAGATCACTCCGAATTGAAGCGACATTGTGCCATCCGTTTTGTGATACGACTTACCGTTTAGCCAAAAAATAGCTCAAAAGGAATGTCCGCACAGTCATTAAAATTGCCTCCACATTTCGATATATTTGGGGGTAAAAAGTGAAAAATTTGAACATATTGGAATTTTCCCGTCCGTTAGGGACCAAAAGCTATAATTTCACCAAATTTCAATTGTCCATCTCGTCTGGCAGGTTGTGCCGCCATCTTGATTTGGGGGGATAGGGAATAAAAATGAGGAAATTCCCGAAAATTTTTAAGCCCACGAAACCTATAGGTAACCGTTTTGGATATACTATACGGCTGTGTTCTTATGCTGAGCCCAAAATTTGAGCCCCCCCAGCGTGCCCCCTTCAGGGAATTTTGAGAATTTCCGATTTTTCTAGGGATCCTGGGGTCATCAGTTTCCCTCGTACCAAGTTTCAAATTTCTGAGATTTCTGGAAGTGCCTCATTAATTCACGTCTTTTTTCATTTTTAAATATTTATATATACATCGCTCCAGCCCGACTTGCTTTTATATATATAGATACCCACAAGTGTACAATATGCAGTAATACGTTATCATGAAACAAACTAGCGGTTAACCAATATAATAATGCTCCTCAGCACCTGCTCCCCTGATGAGTTAAACTGAGCACTGTCCCTGCATTGCAGGAGGCCATAGCCCTTAGGGGATTCACATGGTTAATGCATTTATTTATATATTTATTTAAGTTGTACCATTCTTTTCAATCATAATAATTACGTTAGTGACTTTTTTAGTTAATATTCAACTAATGACAGATGGTGACATATCCAACATTATGAAAGGAAATCCACAAGGGATAGATGCTCTATAACAAGGGATACCGCACGGTAACAGTATTAAATTGATAGCAGTGTACTGTAATCCCCCCGTGGCACTACAGCACTTGAAGGGCCTTGGCCTACCAAGCGACCGCTGCTCAGCTCGAAGGCCTGCAGATTGCGAGGTGGCGTGTGGTCAGCACGAAGATTCCTCTCGGCCGTTATTCTTGGCTTTCGAGACCGGGGCCGCTATCTCACCGTCAGACAGCTCCTCAATTCTAATCACGTAGGCTGAGTGGACCCCGAACCAGCCTTCAGGTCCAGGTTAAACTCACTGCCTTGGCCGGCAATCGAACCCGGGGCCTCCGGGTAAGAGGCAGGCACGTTACCCCTACACCACGAAGCCGGCTATGTACTGTAATACCATCCAAATGTTCATTGGTGTGCGGTTTTAATAGGGTAAAATGAGCTTATATATTTTCGATTCTGAAATTCCCCTGTTGTACAGCTATCCCCGACGAAGAATACTTTCTTTTTCTTGCATATGCCGTACAAACGGGGATTTACTTTTGACAGTAAATTCGTGAAAGAACTGAACAAATGTATTTTTAAAACAAAATAGGTATACCAAAACTAAGGTAGAAATTAAGTGAAATTTTTGTGACTGATCCTAGCACATCGAAGAGCGACCCAATCACCTCCAACAACTGGCGCTATGTGATACTTTCCTTCAAAGTACTTATAACGAAATTCGTAGTGTATACAGTGAATATTTTATTGACATAGTGTATTGTGCTATCTTCCATAGTAAATACAATGCAATGCATATGATTATTTTTTGTGACTTTTAATTTATTTAATCTTTGCCCTTTTAATTTTCGTTTCTTTGTGAACTGTTTTATGTTCTGGTTGAATAACGTGAATAAGAATTAATTTCTATATTTAATGTAACCTTGTCAACTGAACAAAGAATAAAAATCTATTTTTTGCATAGTAGGCCTAAATGCAAAATGAAATGGCTTTTAGTGCCGGAAGTGTCCGAGGACATGTTCGGCTCGCCAGGTGCAGGCCTTTCAATTTGACGCCCGTAGGTGACCCGCGCGTCGTGATGAGGATGAAATGATGATGAAGACTACACATACTGTACAGCCAGTCCCCATGCCAGAAAAATTAACCAATGATGGTTAAATTTCGCTACCTTGTCGGTAATCGAACCCGGGACCCCTGTGACTAAAGGCCTATACGCTAACCATTTAGCCATGGAGCCGCACTTTTGCATGGTAGGGAACAATTTCATTTCCGTAATATTTTAAAGAAAATTGAAAGAAGCTAATGTTGAAGACCTTATTGATAGAAAATGAAGAGGTACTCCGTCGCGCCGGAAAAACTTGATATGTCTGAACCCTCACAAAATCAGCCCATTTCGGCCACATCTCCCGAAATGATAAATACAAGACAATAAGAGACATGACAGAAGGCGGTGGTACCTCCGACAGTGGCTCGATATCCACGATGCGATAACTCCGGTAAAGAAAAAAAAAGTGCACACAAGCTGTGAAGACCCTTTGAAGGAGTGGGATGTGAAGATTTCCATTATCCGTAACCTCGGCACTTGGTGGGGGAAGAGCGGTTAGCTCTAGGCACCGCCACCTTTGTCCCAAACAATTAATCTGCTTCTCATTTTTGATACAGGCTGAGTGAACCTCAGGGCATTGTTTACCTCCGAAAGTGGAAATATCTCTTCTTACATTTTTTATCTCCTGATGGGAAATCGAACTTACGTCCCTCTGGGTGAACCGAACACACCTTTACAGCCTAGGCCAGGCAACTCCTGCAACTCTGATAAACAAAACATAAAATAGGGTAACTTACTCCATGATGATCACCAACCTTCTGTGAAGAGACTTCAGAAAAGGAATCGAATGTAAACTAGTTGATTAGTAGCTTACTACAAAGATTCGATTGCATTGCATGCATGCAGATAATATGAACTCTACGACAACTTTTAGTGCTGTAAACGTGAATATCTGCTTATTCCAGTTCCTAATGAATTGTGCTTCTTTCTGATCTAATACATCACGGTTGATGCTTTATTTGGGGTAACCCAGGCAGAGTGGTTCAGACGGATGAGGCGCTGACCTTCTGACCCCATTGTGGCAGGTTCGATCATGGCTCAGTCCGGTGGTACTTGATGGTGCTCGAATACGTCAGCCTCGTGTCGGTAGATTTACTGGTACGTAAAAGTACTCCAGCGGGACTAAATTCCGGCACCTCGGCGTCTCCGAAAACCGTAAAAGTAGTTAGTGGGACGTAAAGCCAATAACATTATTATCATTATTATTATTAGTGGTAAAACTACGAGTAAAGAACACTACAGTGTTTGTACACATGCAGATTTCGGGTTATCACAGGTAAATGAAAGGTATACTTCGCGCTTCGGGGTGCACAATTTCACTACTTACACCAACATGTATGAAGAAAATAAACAGGGTTGAAAAATGTGCGTGATAAATTCTTTTCGTTTATTTCCTGGTCTGTTTCCATTGCAACTTGTGAAGATCACCTCTTTCTTGTACTTGTTTACTCCAAGAAAGTTCAGTATTACTAATTTGCTCTTGTGGTTCCTAAACATAGAGTTATGCAGTTTAGCTTTTAACTAAAACAAATTATTACGGTTTTAAAGAATTCAAATACGCAAGTATTAACTGGCAACTCGCTGAGTTGTAATCACTACCGTAAGAAAGTGTAGGAATACGACGTTTTTACGGGCTGAATATCCAGAGAGGTAAGGAAGTGTTAAGTTTACGCAAAAAGAACGTTTATTCGATTTCCCGTTAAGTAATTAGGAAAAATAAAAACGCGATTTCTACTTCCGAAGAGGCATAATACATGACCCTGGGGTTCACTTGGCCAATAAGAAAATGGCTTTACATTTTAATAACCTCATTTGAATTTCGAACAACCACGTATACAACGTAATGTTAAATTATTGCTACTATGATACACACACACACCACAGTACGTCGCTGTTTCAAAAGTTGATATTGAGGCTTAGAATTCTGGTTCGGTGACTTGCAGCGTGATATTTCGCCTTTCATCCATAAGCGGGAAGTTACGACTGCCTATCGAGCACATTTTTCAAGATATGATTGTTATCGTATTCGACAGTTGGTGACATTGTAAGCTAATAGCAAATGCGTGTATTTTTTATTTCCGGCTCAGTAGTCGCTGTCTTGGCGCAGTCGATGGCGCGTAAGTGGAAGCGTCCATGCGTGTTCTGCTCACGTGCTGTATTGCCTGAGGGGTTCGAATTTTAAGACAAGAAAAGAACGATGATGATTATGATGATGGTGGTGGTGGCGAAGACGACGGCATTTTGAGTCTTCAGCCCGAAGGTTAATGGGATTGCGCGCTGCTGTGAGCTTGCATTCGGACGATAGTGAGTTCGAACCTTGCTGTCGGCAGCCCTAAAGATGGTTTTCCATTATATCCCATTTTTCACACCAGACAAATTCTGGGGCTGTACCTTAATTAAGGCCACGGCTGTTTCTTTCCCACTCCCAGCCCTTTTCTATCCCATCGTCGCCACACGACCTATCTGTGCCGGTGCGACATAAAGCAACTTATAAAAATGTTGGTGGTATTCCCAACAGCCGCACCGATTACTGTCATAGATAGCCTAGGCATCAGTAAAGAGGAAGACTAGGGAAATGAGGAATGAAGTGATTTCCCGTTACTTCCCTCACCGAGCCAGAAGGTACTATTACATATCAGCTTACCAAACCCATCGAAAGCAACTATCCACCTGACCTCTGAGTAACACGTTCATACCATTCATAACACAGACTGGTCACACAAAGATGGTGTTACTCGTATAGTTCATACCATTATCAAGTCCAAGGATGAGGCCGAGACAGGTGAATGAAAGTAATATTTATTTTTTGAACGTACAAAAAGATATGCATGTAAATTACTCAGCGCAAAGGCTGGTTGGATCCTCAACAGCTCTGTCATCATCTGTCATAGATGGCCTAAGCGTCACTGAAGAGGCGTATACACTCTCTATACTTTTGCAGACAACTTCATTCTCAGGAGAAACTTGAAGTACACGATTGTTGATTTGAGTTTATTCTTCTTTAGCAACAGTACGAATCGCTCTTCCTTCAAGCTGCTGAGCGGTGACATTAGAGAAGTCAGAATAACCAAGTACAGTAGTTGCAAAAAATTGTCCTTGATTTTGTGGATACCAGTTTTGAATGTAACCTCATGGTTGTTCAGCTCTTATTTCTTCTTATACTTTTAAAAGCCATGTTCAAAATTGTCTGTCAGAATTTATACGCGCATGTTTCGCGTGTCAGTATTTTGAATTTATTTCTGAGTTTCAGCGAGCTGGAAACAGGCAGAATTGATATAAATCACTATCATGTAGGATTACCTTATCACAGAATGAATCGGAACATTTAGTTCGATCCATAAGAAGTCTATACACTGCTAAAACGGATGCAGGTGCGTCATTGGAGCTTCTATCCACACTACTCTGTATTAATGGTGTATATGACAGGATATTTTATTCAGGTGTGCTTGGTTTTACATTGCAGATACAATTCAGCATTCAAAATCAGTGTTAGTTTGGAAATATAATGAGTGGTTCGCCCTACTGCCTATTCCTCTAGACGCTACGGGGTTCTTTTTGTTGCTATTTTGCTTTACGTCGCACCGACACAGATAGGTCTTATAGCGACGACGCTACTGGATTAGTTTTCCGTTCTTCTCATCTGGTTATACTAAATGTAGCAGAGGAGAGTAAACGATCAAGTTTTACTTGTATCTGGTGCTCCATCTGAAAATAAACTTGACTGTTTCGATGTGTCTGGTTTTCATATATTCTATCAAGGTCTACATCTACAGGCATCTTCTTCTGGTGGCATTGCTATGATCGTGTGAAGCATTAAATGGGTGCATTCCCAGTTCGTTCATCTGCAGCTTTACAACTGAAAATGAAAATTCTTAAGGCGTAACATGTAGGAATCGCGAAGTTCATGGATTTCTGTAAGTACATATTGTGGACTATTTTCTTCAGAATACCTGCATAAAGACTACTGCAGTACCTTCAGATGTTACATCTCCATCTTGGTCTCCACAGTTTGAGAACGTTTCCTGGTTTTAAAAAATCACAGATTTTGAAAATAAAGTAACCAAGTGACTTGCTGCAAACAGAATATCATCCGAAATTTATCTCTTTGAAGTAGTCCACGTTGTTTACATTCTTCCAGGAAGGTCTTACCCAATACCTTATTGATAGCTTTCATACTGTTAAGTTATGTGTCTCCCTTCTACCTCGATAGTAATAATCACATAAAGTATCATTCCCTATCGTGCATAGTAACTACTGACATTCTCCTGATTACCCCATCTACTTCCCATTTAAGATTAGTTTCATAATTTCAAGTTTGTTGTACTTTTAAGACAATGACTGTGTTAGCGAGAATTGCGTTTATGCGAATGATGCAGTTACTGCGTCATCCTCAGCTTAATTTAAATCTATGAATTAAATGTTTTAAGTGCTATATTTGGTCTGTCCTCAATCAATCAATCAATCAATCAATCAATCAATCAATCAATCAATCAATCAATCAATCAATCAATCAATCAATCAATCAATCAATCAATCAATCAATCAATCACCATTAATCTGCATTTAGGGCTGCCATCTAGGTGACAGATTCCCTATCGCTTGTTTACCTAGTGATATATGGAGTAGAATCATGAACTCTCAAAGCGGATATAGAACACAAACTCGATGCATTAGTGTTGTGGGTACTGTATATTGAAGTACAGGTTTATTTTTTTAATACCAGGGACAATCAGATGTACTCCAACATACTGGCTGCCATCATTAAGTCACATACCACCTCCATCCGTGAGAAGAGAACAAGCACTTATCAAGGTGTACAATAATATGTGCAACAATTCTTCTCTTCCTGTACATCTTGACCTCCCTGTTATTAACAGGAAGATACTTCGCTCTCGCCACCCTCCATTGAATACTGCAAGGAAGCTTGCTGAAAGTAATTTCAACATGATTGACAGATGGAAGCAATTATGGAAGACCTCTGCAACACCAGAACAGCAAGCTATGCCATGCATCACATCTAAGCCACCAGGTTTTGAGCTCGCCAGAAAACTTTGGTGTATTCTAAACCGAATCAGAACTAATTGTGGTAGATGTGCAGACTCCCTTTATAAATGGAAGAAAATTCCATCTCCCGAGTGTAGTTGTGGTGCTGAAAGACAAACTGTTCAGCATATTATCCAAGAATGCCCTCTATCAGCCTTCTCAGGAGATCCAGCCGAGTTCCTGATGGCTACTCAAAATGGTTTAAATTATATTAGAGATACCAATCTGACATTGTGATTTAATGCGTTCAGACTTGAAAATAATTTTAAAATACATTTATTGTGATGTGATTTTAAACCATACGATAAATATATTGTTTTAATGATCATCCACGACATAGTTGATCATCGTCTTCAGTTATGAAACTAATCTTAAAATAGAAACTCATAGGCTATTGTTTGCTAAATGTTTGTGATAGAAAAAAAGAGTACCACAGCAGAACTCATTTATCTAGTGCTAAGAAAATGTGAGGCATTCCTCGCACTGTTCAAGAAAAGGATAATTCGGTGATTAGAAATTACTCAATTGATTGATTGATTGATTGATTGATCAAACCCAGAGTCAAACGGTGAGACACTACTACGTTACCCATTCTGCTACACATCCTTGCATATTATGCGTAAGACGCACTGGCACTGAAGTCCTAGGGTGCTAAAACAGGCTAGTGCACAGTAACACAGTGACACTGGCTTTGGAAGCAGCCATGATAAGATAACCCTTATTTTACTAGCAAACTCTGAATGTTACAGATTTGTAAGCCGAATTTTTTTCTTATCATTGATGACTGGAATAAACAGACGCGCATGGCGATTTATTTGGTAGTATAGTGAACATATTGGAATGACAACGATGTGAGAAAGCGCCGAAGCATATTTTGTTTCTGAAATAAATAAAAACAATTCAACTGATTTTTTTAAGAAATTAAGGATAATCCTATTCAGATGATTAAAAAGAGTTTGCTGTAAGCCGCACCATCCAACTCCTTGTAGGGAAAGATACATATTAGCGTTTTATTACTTCCAATATGTGACCGTGAATGTTACAGAAATGTTCTATAACGGAACGTCATATTATTTGTTTATGTCACGGCGGATCAGTTGAAATTGAAAGTTACCTTATGAAACGACATGAAGAGCACGGAGAAAGTAACGGTATCTGAGAACTTAATCTCAAAATCAACGGAGAGATACCAGCAATATAAGTAATGAATAGTAAACTGTTACTTTGGGTGGTCTCTACTAACACCCATGAAGTTTATAATAACCATAAACTAACATTCATGATCCCAACAGGATTTAAACTCATGACCAGCAGCAAATTTGAAAGATAAAATTACCTTAGATGATGGGTTATTAAAATAATTGATTGTTAAGTTTGTTGATACGTGAAATCCCCGATATTACCTGACGGTTCGAACATCACAAAGTATCTTCCACTCTATGTTAGTCACCAATCATTAATACTTCGTAGTCAGGGCAGCTCCTAAATAATCTTGAAATGGAATTGAGCAGAACATTGTCACCTAAACGATATACGAAACATTTATGTTCCGAATAGCTTAGCTGCTATCTTGACAGCTCCCAAACAACGTGACCACTGCTGGTAAATGAAATGTCGTATGGCTTTTAGTGCCGGGATATCCCAGGACGGGTTCGGCTCGCCAGGTGCAGGTCATTCTATTTTACTCCCTTAGGCGACCTGCGCGTCGTGATGAAGATGAAATGATGATGAAGACAACACATACACCCAGCTCCCGTGCCACTGGAATTAACCAATTAAGATTAAAATCACCGACCCGGCCGGTAATCGAACCCGGGACCCTATGAACCGAAGGCCAGTACGCTGACCGTTCAGCCAACAATTGGGACACCACTGCTGGTGATTATAGTTTTTGCGAACAACTTCACAATGATCTGAAAGTAGCTTCTCTGAATTTTCCCAGACCTCCGGAGCAAAATAGCATGCCGTGATTCTATCTCTACAAAACACGGTGTCACATAATTCAAAAATACAAATGTCAAAATTATCTCATTTCACTGGATTTCGATGTGAAACTGTAAACCTCTAACCTTCTAACCGCTAGACCTATTTTTCTGAAACTCACACCAGAGATTCCGCCTATTTTCCCGATCACAATGATGTCATTCTGTGATTTCTCCTGCTTCTTTCACGGGTAATTTCTTGGGTGACACTCCCGCGTATTCTGACTCGATAACCGTGCGTCGTGTTATTAGCACTCTACAGATATACAGTCAAAATTCTCTCTGAGCATATTTAAATACTAGCGATTGTACCCGTGCTTCGCTACGGTATTCTACATTGTATTCGAATATCGAAGTAAATAGTGTACATGCAGTAAATAAGATTGTTTTAAAATTGCATGTCTCTTAGCGTTATCCGAGAAAGAGCATGGGGAGGTCCCGGTACGTTGTTTCCAATGTAAAGTGTTTGTTACGGGTTTGTGATATAACGGCAAGCTCACTTGTCTACTGCTATTCACAATCGAGTTGAGAAGTTTACATTATAATTGCAGGCCCCATTGCCTACTACGCGGACAGAATCGATTTGGGGAGTTTTCGTTAAAATGGCAGCCCCCTTTCCTACTTCCAGACAGATTACAGTTGAGGAGTTTCTATTATAATGGTAGGCAATTACCCTACTATCACTCGAAATTGAGTTGTGCAGTTATCATTATAATGCCAGGCCCATTTTCCTACTGCCAGCCAGCTTACTGCCAGTCACACCAAGTTGGTGAGTTTCCATCAAAATAGCAGGCCACTATGCCTAATGCCAGTCACATTTTAGATGAGGACATTTCTTTATAATGGCGGGCACCCTTGCCTACTGCCAAACACAATTGGGTAGGGGAGTTTTAAACAAAACTGCATGCTCACTTGCCTTCTGCAAGTCAAATGGAGAAGGGAACTATTCATTACAATTGTCGGCCTTCCTTACTAATGACAGTTGAACAGGAGTTGGAGAAGGAACCCTTTCCTACTGCCAGTCAAAGTCGTTGTGGGGAGTACTGATTACAATAGCAAACACACCCTTTCTCGATCGCTATAAATCGACATCAATGAATATACACTGACTGACAGAGCAAATGCAACACCAAGAAGGAGTGGTTCGAAAGGGATGAAAGTTGGAGAAAAAACAGAGACGGCACGGATGAATAATTGATGTTTATTTCAAACCGATATGCAGGTTACACAATGCGCACGGCATCGACTCAGTAGGGTGTAGGACCACCGCGAGTGGCGATGCACGCAGAAACACGTCGAGGTACAGAGTCAATAAGAGTGCGGATGGTGTCCTGAGGGATGGTTCTCCATTCTCTGTCAACCATTTGCCACAGTTGGTCGTCCGTACGAGGCTGGGGCAGAGTTTGCAAACGGCGTCCAATGAGATCCCACACGTGTTCGATTGGTGAGAGATCCGGAGAGTACGCTGGCCACGGAAGCATCTGTACACCTCGTAGAGCCTGTTGGGAGATGCGAGCAGTGTGTGGGCGGGCAATATCCTGCTGAAACAGAGCATTGGGCAGCCCCTGAAGGTACGGGAGTGCCACCGGCCGCAGCACATGCTGCACGTAGCGGTGGGCATTTAACGTGCCTTGAATACGCACTAGAGGTGACGTGGAATCATACGCAATAGCGCCCCAAACCATGATGCCGCGTTGTCTAGCGGTAGGGCGCTCCACAGTTACTGCGGGATTTGACCTTTCTCCACGCCGACGCCACACTCGTCTGCGGTGACTATCACTGACAGAACAGAAGCGTGACTCATCGGAGAACACGACTTTCCGCCATTCCCTCATCCAAGTCGCTCTAGCCCGGCACCATGCCAGGCGTGCACGTCTATGCTGTGGAGTCAATGGTAGTCTTCTGAGCGGACGCCGGGTGTGCAGGCCTCCTTCAACCAATCGACGGGAAATTGTTCTGGTCGATATTGGAACAGCCAGGGTGTCTTGCACATGCTGAAGAATGGCGGTTGACGTGGCGTGCTGGGCTGCCACCGCTTGGCGGCGGATGCGCCGATCCTCGCGTGCTGACGTCACTCGGGCTGCGCCTGGACCCCTCGCACGTGCCACATGTCCCTGCGCCAACCATCTTCGCCACAGGCGCTGCACCGTGGACACATCCCTATGGGTATCGGCTGCGATTTGACGAAGCGACTAACCTGCCCTTCTCAGCCCGATCACCATACCCCTCGTAAAGTCGTCTGTCTGCTGGAAATGCCTCCGTTGACGGCGGCCTGGCATTCTTAGCTATACACGTGTCCTGTGGCACACGACAACACGTTCTACAATGACTGTCGGCTGAGAAATCACGGTACGAAGTGGGCCATTCGCCAACGCCGTGTCCCATTCATCGTTCGCTACGTGCGCAGCACAGCGGCGCATTTCACATCATGAGCATACCTCAGTGACGTCAGTCTACCCTGCAATTGGCATAAAGTTCTGACCACTCCTTCTTGGTGTTGCATTTGCTCTGTCAGTCAGTGTATATAGATCGACATACGAAAGTATATGCGTGTTTACAATATTGAAGACCTTCATTTACAGATTAACTGCTACTAAACGTACGTCATATCGACAAAGGATTATGCCATAAGACACGCCGGATTTAGTGGCCTAAATGGCTGGTCATATGATATGTCATCTATTCTTGGGTCAGATTGAGTTAGAAACGTGGAACAGGGTAAAGGTTTTGTAAGATTATCTCACATTACATTACTTTTCGGATAATTATGTGACAGCTACATACATAGCATTTGGCTCACATATGCCTACTGGGTGGGCCAATTTTCGTGAAGAGTATGACGATTCTGTATTTCATATAAGTAATTGAAAGTATAAATTATGCGTGTGAAAATTCTAAATTGACTTAACATCGATTAATAGAGAAAAATCAAACGTAAAAGGGATACAAATACGGCAAAAGTCATAAGACCAAGGTTGTATATCATTCCAAATTGAACGGAGATTGTGCAATCCGTTATGTGATAGGAATTTCCGAAGGTGTGCACCATCATTAAAATTGCCTGCATATTTCGATATTCTCGGGGATAAAAAGTGAAAAATTTAATGATCTAGGATGTTTTCTGTTCGTTACAGGCTAAACCGTATAATTTTCTCAAATTTCAATTATCTTCTTTTTTTTCTAGCAGATTATGCCGCAATCTGGATTTTGGGCGAGGCGGGTAAAAATTAGGACATTCAGGAAACTAAACCAAAAATTATGGAGATGGTCATTATTACCCCTTAAACGGAAAGCTGTACGAAAATTTCGCCAAAATAGTCAGTGTAGCGGCACACAGTCGTTACGATTTGATTTATATAGATAAGGAATCTGCTCCATGTAAAACACCCTTTGGGCTATGTCCGCTGGACTTAACCTGCAAAAGTGACCATTCATGATATCTCCCTTATTAATCCTCCTGACGGAAAAATGCACCTGAAAAAAAAAAGGTTCAGAGGTGGAATTCCATCTCGTTTGGTCGATTTCCAGTCAGGTTGGTCTTGTTCTGTATATATTGTGGAAGAGTAAAATCACCATTTGTGTTCCCTATAAACCGCCAGTCCATTCCGGAACATGAAATGTTATTGACCTTTAAAACCTACCTTTGGACAGGTGGATGCTAAATATAAATTTTGGTTCGAATGTCTTCAGTAGTTTTCAAGTTGTAAGGAATACGCTTTACACGCACCCGCCCGTGAGTCAAGTCCGATGGGACTTGTACAGGAAAACGGTCCGTTAATGATATCTCCCTTATTAATCCTCGTATCGAAATGATGCACATGAGAAAAAAGGTTTAGAAATTAATATCTACCAAGGTAGGTAGATTTCCAGTAAGTTTGGTTGTGTATATTTTGTGGAAGTGCAAAATCACTGTTTCGGTTTCGTATAAACCCTCAGTCAGTTCAGGGATTTAGAAACAATATTTGCCCTAAAACCTATCAAGGACAGGTGTATTCTAAATATGAGTCTCCCATTTTCACACCAGGCAAATGCTGGGGCTGTACATTAATTAAGGCCACGGCCGCTTCCTTCCAACTCCTAGGCCTTCCCTATCCCATCGTCGCCATAAAACCTGTCTGTGTCGGTGCGACGTAAAGTCCATAGCAAAAAAAAAAAATATATATATATATATGAGTCTTGGTGGAAATACATCCAGTAGTTTGTAGCACTCGCGTAGATACGACGTAATTAAGTAAGAAAATAATACGTTTAAGAAAGTTGAAAGTAATAGAAAATGGATTATAACTGAGGACAGCCGGATAACGACAAATATGTAAATGCCAAGTGAATGTATTGGAAAATCAAATGCCCCTCAATAAATTATGCTAGTGTGAGTTATGGATATAATAAAGCGGTAACAGAAGAGAAATTTAGGTCCAGTGATTCTTAGGTAAACAAATAATAAGAAGATGACTAATGGTGTTATTACTAAATCTATTCGAGGGCAGTTATAACATCCAACGATTTTCAGCCAATATCCCGCAGATAGGCCGATTGACGCCTCTTTTGCCTTCTACCCAAGGAACAACCACGAATTTAAAAGCATGATGAGGAAAATGGCAATACGTTACTTCCCTGCTGGCATGCAGTCAGAGACGTTGCCATGGTAACCTGTAGGTTCGTTGTCGGTCTGTCGGTCACTCAATGCAGAGCATGATACCAGCGGAAAATTGTAAATTTCTCCGTCATGTGAAGAGTAAGGTAAATTAGGAACATAACGAAAGTTGTTTATAATGAAGGGACGTTTCACGTACGGTAAACGAAGTTTACATAAAATCAATAGTATAAGAGAGAATGGAGGAAAACCATTCTGGTTTTCCTATAAACCCCCCGTCTATACAAAGATTTTAAAATGATATGCATATCAGAACCTTCCTCTGGATGAGTATACTCTAAATATGAAGTTTGGTTCAGATCTATCCAGCCGTTTCGAAGTGATGGTGGAAAAACCATTCTAGTTTTCCTATAAACCCCCGCTCTATTCAAAGATTTTAAAATAATATGTATATGGAAACCTTCCTGGCATGAGTATACTCTAAATATGAAGTTTGGTTGAGATCTATCCAGCTGTTTCGACGTGATGGTGGAAAAACCATTCAGGTTTTCCTATAAACCCCCTTTCTATTCAAAGATTTTAAAATGACATGCATATCGAAACCTTCCTCGGGATGAGTATACTCTAAATATGAAGTTTGGTTGAGATCTATCCAGCTGTTTCGACGTGATGGTGGAAAAACCATTCAGGTTTTCCTATAAACCCCCCGTGTATTCAAAGATTTTAAAACGATATGCATATCGAAACCTTCCCCGGGATGAGTATACTCTAAATATGAAGTTTGGTTGAGATCTATCCAGCCGTTTCGACGTGATGGTGGAAAAACCATTCTGGTTTTCCTATAAACCCCCCGAGTATTCAAGGATTTTAAAATGATATGCATATCGAAACCTTCCCCAGGATGAGTATACTCTAAATATGAAGTTTGGTTGAGATCTATCCAGCCGTTTCGACGTGATGATAGTGTCTGCAGTAGTGGATGCAGGTATGGAATTATTAGCAGGCAAGTTACTATTTAGGCCACGTTTCTGCATAATATTCACTGGCTGGGCAGTGCTTCCGTCATAGCGTTGCATCAGTATTGGCTTAAATGTAAAGGTTGTCCCCCTTGGAAACCTGGCTAATGGAGACTGGTCCCTACTACTTAGCTGCGTGCGTTCAAGTTCATGAACTTTCATTTTCTACTTGTCCGACTCGTTGGCTGAATGGTCCGCGTACTGGCCTTTGGTTCAGAGGGTCCTGGGTTCGATTTCCGGCCGGGTCGGGGATTTTAACCTTCATTGGTTAATCCCAATGGCCCGGGGGCTGGGTGTTTGTGCTGTCCCCAACATCCATGCAACTCACACACCACACATAACACTATCCTCCACCACAATAACACGCAGTTACCTACACATGGCAGATGCCGCCCACCCTCATCGGAGGGTCTGCCTTACAAGGGCTGCACTCGGCTAGAAATAGCCACACGAAATTATATATTTTCTATTTTACATTGTTTTTCTTTTACTTCGATATATATTATTCGGGTATACGGTATGTTACGATAGTGCAGTGTGTTGAGACTCAGTTATCTTTTTGCATTGTGGTGTTTACTCTACGAGTGCGGTTTCGATTCGTCAGCTGTTACAAATATATTATTTTATTTTACGTTATTCACATTATTTAGGTGAGACGTTGGTCTACCGATCACTTGTAGTTTTAATAGACAAGTGTAGGTAGACATATTTGTAATTGTAGTTGTAGTTATATAGAATTGGAAAGATTTCACGTTGTTTTCTTTTAATATTGTGGACTTGTACTATAACTAATTTAACGGTGTACCGGTAACTGTTTCATAACCTGAAAGTTGGTTTAGTAAGAAGACTTGTCAAGAGATTTACCACTTCTATTTAACTTCAGTGTTTGGCGTTTCTTCTAAAGGCATAGTGAGTTTATTTTACCCTGCATTTCACAGTTGTTCCTTCAGAACGATATAACGTAATATCCCCTCTGATCAAGTGTTGTTGGTTCATTATTAACATCTGTTTAGAGCGTTGCATATTTCGGCATCGGGATTTATGTATCAGTTAAGAGTGTCACGAAGTTACAACACATGGTGTAATTTTATTTCAGATTTTTGTAATTGCTGTTAACTTGTAACAAACGCCATGCTTTCAAATAATATTTCGTAACCTACCAAGAGCAACTGATAGTTAATTTTGTTCGATTAAGTATCCATTCGAGGTGTTCCGGTATACGAGAGGATATCCTTAATTAAATGTAAATCTGTGAATACTTGTTGAAAGTCAGATTTTCCACGGGCCCTGTGGGTTAACTCTCAGTTATCGTTTGTGTTAACGTTGCCCAATTTTTAAGTTTTCTGTTCCTTTTCTCTGTTTTACCGTCTACAAAATTCAGATTGCATTTTTAAACTTGGGAAGACACTAATATATATAATTACTTTCAAGATACTTTCGCCGTTCACGTTATTCAATGGACTTATTTATACCTATTTTGTGATAAATTTTATTTGCACTTTTTCGTTATTCAGTAAATATGATTGTCATGATTTCGTTCAATAAATTTTAGTAACCACATTTTTGCTCCTCATTTGAAGTAGTTATGCTCTCCTCTGAACCCTGTCGATCGGTCAATGAAGTGGCGGAAAAGATTCCTACATTACCCCAATATCTAGGAATCAAATTTGTTCTACCGAAGCAACCGACGCAGACGACCGACGATGGAATGGTAGGTTCCGGGGTTCAGTGTGTAGAAGTCGATGATCAATACTTTGAATATACAAAAAATTAATTTCCCTTGAAAATTACGTGTTTTATTTACCACAAAACGGCAAAAACTTATCCATACACCTGGTAATTTCTTCTCACCTCACCCCAGACCCCGTTTTAGGGAAAAGGACTAAGTGGTAGGACAAGTTACAAAATCACGGAAAATCGATGACTGGATTTTCATGAATGGTGGAAGGGGGGGGGGGGAATACACAGGGGGGACAAAAATGTAAAACTCAATGTATCTCTCTTATAGTTGGTTTCACAAGAAAATTTCCGAGCAGAAAGTTGATTTAGATTATTATTTACTAACTCGTCTTCCAAATACAGTAAGAAATAAAGGAAATAGCAGCGGCAGTCATGTGAAAGTTATAGTCCAAGAGCCGATAACACCGGCCAATGCTTTCAGTCCTTCGTATAACGAGCTGTACTTTTTCAATATTAACCAGACGCACTTCGCTTTTATACCAGAAGGAAGAGATCAAATCAAAAATTCAAAAAAGAAGAGATTGTAAAGGGCTACAGAGAGCGAAGGACTAGCTGCTGACAATGAAAGACATTCACACCTAAGTAGCACAGAATCTCAAGAACAACGAGGGAAATGTAATCATGCACATTCCAAATGGTTGTCCCATCGACGACTGGTACAACAGCTAGTCTGATACTAAAATAAAATCAATCTCCGAAGCACAGCAGCCCAGATAGGCCTTGCCTTACCAAGCGATTGCTCGAGTAGACGAGGTAAGTATCCCTGACCAGGCAGGTAATCGAACTCGGGTTCGAACCCCACTGTCGGCGGCCCTGAAGATGGTTCTCCGTGGTTTCCCATTTTCAAGCCAGGCAAACGCTGGGGCTGTACCTTAATTAAGGCCACGGCCGCTTCTTTCCCACTCCTAGGCATTTCCTGTCCCATCGTCGCCGTAAGACCTATCTGTGCCGGTGCGGCGTAAAGCAAATAGGACAAGAAAATCGAACTCGGAGCTTCCCGGTAAGATGAAGGCTCACTACCCCCATACACCCTATACCATGGGGCTTATATACTATAAAGAAATCGCTAAATTGTTAAGAGTGTAATACTGTTATTGTTTTTAGTTTTCACTATTTACTTTTATGGTTTTTGTAGACGCCAAAACGCCGGAATTATGTTTCATTTCAAGTTCCTTTACCTGCCAGTAAGTGTACCGACATGAACCTGACGTATTTGAACAGCCTTGAAATCAAACCGGACTGAGCAAGGATCCAACCTGCAAACCTAGGCTCTGAAGGCCAGTGTCTAACAGTTTGAGCCACAAGAATAGCTTGTATGCAGAAGAATAAAAATAAAAGTAATGAAGAAACAAAGTACTCTTCGGTGGTGTACAAAAAGCACGAAGCATTATTAAGTTTTAGACTTCCTTGCATGTGTTATCGGAACACTTTCCTGAAAGACGGGATGATAGGAAAGCATTGTATATTCATATTATTATTATTATTATTATTATTATTATTATTATTATTATTATTATTATTATACACATTTCAGGACAATTATTATTTAATGAAAATTCAAACTAGTTTTGAAAGGTGGTTCTGTTCATGTTCTCGAGGCAATCATCAACTTTTTGGACCTGAACATCCGTAGACAGTTGGGTACGAATCCATTTTCTGTACCAGCATGTAGTATAATAACTCTTACCCTGTTTTTAAATTGGCCCATCCATCGCATGTTGCACAGAAAAGTCTGCCCAGCCTTTTTCTGAGTTTTTGGTTTGTATTATTTCTCGTTCTATAGCACCATGCACGCACTGCAAACCCTTCAAAATACCTGGCTATCTACTTCTCCGCCAGTAACCACCACACTGCGCCGAAATGTGAAGTGAGGAGTTACAATGTTCAGATTATTACATACATATATACACACACATTTTTATAAGGAGTACGGCATCATAGTGATTAATAACGCGTAACTTGTATTGTGAGATTATTTTGGTAGGTAAGTATCGTTCTGGAACGTTCAACTCATGTAATCCGAAAACAACAAGTTATCATTTTCTGGGAATGGAAGTACAAGTCTCTGTAATATATCACACTCAGGTTGGCCATAAAATGCCTCCGTGACCCGGATTCCTGTACCTTGTCTGACTTCCAAGTCACCTCACGATAACATTGATTAAACCTCACAGGTAAGGAAGTCAATGTGCTTCAATGTAACGAAATTAGGTTAAATTGTGCGGCGAAATCAGGAAATCTCCACCACAGGTAAGACTCAATTCATGATAGAGCAGAGGCCGGTGAAAGAAAATATATCAAAGAGTGCATTTAATATTTCTTTAAATGGTGAATTCCTTTCCCTGATCCCTCAGATGCAACAAAATAACAAGATTATAGTGTGTTGGCACAGTGTAGAATTTCTATAGTGGAAGGCGATCATTGCCTGTAAATGCAATGACTAGTGTATCAAAGCAAATTCACCTCCATACAGGCCATGAAGTCCTTGGAGGAATGGAAGGTAAAGGTTTCCACCATTGTTAACCTCGGCACGTGATGGGGTAGAGTGGTTAGCTCTACGCCCGCCCGCCTTTAGCCCCCAGGAATTAACCTGGTACTCATATTTGGTGTAGGCTGAGTGAATGTGCACCCCCGGAAGTGGAAATCTAGTTTCTTAAATTTTACGACTTCCTGGCGGGGATTCGAACCCACGTCCTTCCGGGCGAACCGAGCACACCTTTACCGCCTCGGCCAGGCAGCCTCTAATGACTAGAGTATCCCTGTTTTAAATTCCACGGAATGCCATGTAATACATTCACCTTATGAATGTCGAAATTCTTTATTTGATATTAGTAGCTAAAACATAATTATTTAAGCTCAGATTTGGAACAAATGTGCAGGAAGTTGAAATGGTGTTATTAAAAAAATTTCCAGATATGAACGTGAATGGTAAGAAGTTAACAATAAAGGCCGTTTAAGGATAGCTACCGACAGCTCAGAGGTTTAGACTTTTTGTGTGGCATATATTTACTCATTACACCTATTTTTGATAATATCAGTCATATTTGTGGTTCGATTTGTGCTTTTCTTGTCATCGTTTTCGAACTTCGTGTGAACATGTAACTTTGCTGGTTGCTATTGTTTATTTTCAGCGTTAAATATTGTGTGTTGTTCAGTTTGATTTATGGTTATGCTATTATAGGTCCTATTAATGATGTCGATGATAACGCAGGTTCTAAAATAACTAACTATATTCTGAATAACATCCGTGCATCGGCACCTCATCAACATACTAAAATGTACATAAATACACTCAAAAAATGCCGCTGGAAGACTCCACTTTTACAATAACAATAACAACAGCAACGAAAACAGTGGGAAAACAAAAGCAAGGACCAAGCTAGCGTATGTAGTCAGACCGTTGAACAAAGCACATATATATAGATAAGTACCATTCACTGTCTCTGTGTATCAACACGCGTTGCAGATTCTCATAACTGGCACTTATTATTATGACACAGATACTGTCCCTTTATAATACTGTGCTTACTGACTCGCCCTAACACTTGGTTTGAAGATACATTCACTTGAGCAGCACACGCTATTCGTTCTAAAACGTAAACTCTGGAAAGCCCGAGATAAGCACCCCACAGCGTTCACCATCATATAATACCAAGCCGCCACAAGTGATACAATACCCAGTGTCTAAGCACTCCACAGTTGTAGGTCAGTCACGTTCTACAAACATAATAAGACCACTTTCCATCCAAGTTTGAAGTCCAGTTCAATCCAGTCTAGTGAGCTTCTCGCAGTTTGATCACATACCTATATATACCTATATATACCTATATATACCTATATACCTGTATACCTATATACCTATATACCTATATACCTATATACCTATATACCTATATACCTATATATACCTATATATACCTCTCACATGATACGTCTAGACTGATCCTCGCCAGTCAATCACGAGTAGATCCTCTTGTCAAGACCACGCCCTGAACCTCCTCCGTATCCCATGACAATAACAACATCAACGGACTCTGGGGTGTTTCACATGTGTCATAGGAACTTTCCGACTAAAACGTCAACAAGGCCACACATTCCAGTCTAAAATCTTAATAACAAAATATACAATTGAAATACCGATAATAATGATAATAATAATAGAAATAATGACAATAATATCTCTCACTTCTGAATACAGTGCGAGGGGGTGGTACAAGTACTATCACAACCTAGATACAAGGAATTTTAATGCTTCCATTCCTCATGCTTCAAAATATCCTTTCTTAAATTAATTATGTTTTGGATTATTGTATAATAAATTCTGGAAGTAACGTAACATAATTTTCCATTGTCATAGTTTCTGTATATCTTCGTATTGTTATGATTTTACCTCGCATCTTGCTCCATGATTTATTTATATTAAACAATGTTATGTTTCCAACCTGCTTTAATATATTACAGTAACTGAGCATGGCTGATTAATATTTATTCTACCGAGTGCCGGATGGTTACAGTATGTATGTATGTATGTATGTATGTATGTATGTATGTATGTATGTATGTATGTATGTATGTATGTATGTATGTATGTATGCTATGTATGTATGTAGACTATGTATAATAATATGTATCTCCAACAATTAATTCGCTCAAATATCATTCAAGCACAAAAATCATAATATCCTTTTTTTCCCAATCACATTTGAGTCATTGGTACACCACGGTGTAATCCTGGCCCCCTTTATATTTGTGTCGAAATGAGGATTTACTGTACGTGTGTATCATGCATTAGTCCTACATCCCTGCTCTGGTTTGCACGTTGGACTTGAGGACACTATAGAATGGTAATTATGTTTGTGTTTATTAATTCTGTGGATCCTTGAAAGAGGTGGCTTGACCATTAATACAACAAGCAGCCCGGCCCGGGTACATGATAATCCAGCCACACACCCCTCTCACCTTGTATATGTCATGAATGAACAAAACTAATGCACTACTAAAAACCATTTTACATGCTGTTAAATCTTGACAGAAATATGATGTATCACTCTGACATGACGCCATAAATCTGCCTCGCTTTCATCTCACCCCCCTACCACAACTCCCGCACGCTCGTGTATACCGCCCCTACTACTAAACGGTTACCCTTCATTGGAGGAACGGGTGGGGGCTGAGGTCGGCGCTATTGGTTTATTGATTCAAAGATTCTGCCGTGTTATATATGGGTTATAATCTATAGCGCCGTGGAAGAGTGGATTATATCACGACCGGAAGTTCGTTCAGGTACAGAAAGTCTGAATATCAATCGGTATGTCAAAAATATTTCTCTATATCCATGATATTTGGAATGATATGCAGTGGTCCCACTCTTCTGTGAAAGTACTGCTTCAAGTAGAGGAGGGAAGTACAGGGAGAAGCAATCTTCTTGATCTTTTCCCGATTACTTGAGGTCGGAAGTATATTTGGATTAAGCTCACTTTTACGGCCACCGAGCTCGATAGCTGCAGTCGCTTAAGTGCGGCCAGTATCCAGTATTCGGGGGATAGTAGGTTCGAACCCAACTGTCGGCAGCCCTGAAAATGGTTTTCCGTGGTTTCCCATTTCACACCAGGCAAATGCTGGGGCTGTACCTTAATTAAGGCCACGGCCGCTTCCTTCCCACTCCTAGCCCTTTCCTGTTCCATCGTCGCCATAAGACCTATCTGTGTCTGTGCGACGTAAAGCAACTAGCAAAAAAAAAAAAAAACTTTAACGGCCAAATATCTATCCTGTCGTCAATGATATGTGGATGAGGTATTCAGTATAGCGTGTTTCTATCGAGCTAGATACCTGCACGGTTTAGGTCGTGCATCTGTTAATATGCATTCGGGAGATGGTGGATACGAATCTCCTCTGTCGACAACCCTGACGATGGTTTTCGTGATTTCTTATTTTCACGCCTGGCAAATGCTGGGACTGTACATTAATTACGGCTACAGTCACTTGCTTTCAAGGTCATGCCCTGTCCCGTCGACTTGTCGCCATTAGACCGATCTGAGTCTTAAAGATGTAAAACCAATAGCAAGGAAGAAAATAGCGTGATTCGTGAAGACGAACACAAGCACACAGTCTCCGAAGGAGAGAAATGAATTAAACGTGGCTTGCGTTCTCGCCCCGGCTGGGAATCCAACCTGAGGCACTCTGAAGCGGATGCCTTTACACTGACCATTACTCCAAAGAGTACGACCGATTAAGAGTCCCTCATTAACCAGACTCATTTACTTACCGTTGGTGATAATCAATCATTTCTGACATTCATCAACTCAAGTTTTAAAAGAGTCATGAATATAGTCCTTGTGCATTGCTAATACAACAGTCGTACTTTGAAACAAATTAAGGTTTCACATCCTGTACAGAATACATCTGCCGTTCTTGGCGACACCAAGTGCTTTCTATGTCTTTTGCTGTATAGTGGAAGGACTTCGTTACTTTCATTCACCTGTCTCAGTTCCACCCTTTGCTTTGAGAAACTCGATGAGGAAAGCAACAGGGGAAACTGCCTCTCTCCTCATATCCCCAGTACACCTCTTCACTGACCCCTAGAGCCTCTACGACAGCCAATGGTAAAGCTGTTGAGGATCCAGCCAGTCTTCGAGCAGAGTCTCAACATACATTATAAGTCAACCCAGATTTCTCTCCCTTGTAAATAATAGAAAGATGTAATAAATACTATAGTAAAATCGTGTCTTCGTCCCAAGGTGGTGCAGCTCTTTTTAGGTACAACCCCCAATAGAAATGAGCTACATATACAATTTTAACTACATACCAACCCTCCTGCCTTTGTTAAATCTGGGAATAGAACTCGGACCTACGAGGACAGCAAATAATCGTGCTAACATTTACGCTAAGGCGGCGGTCGATGAATGAATACTAAGAACTCCAATAACAAACCTAAAACTCGTCCAGCAGTCGAAGGGCTGGTGGCTCAGATGGTAGAGCACTGGCTTTGTGAGCTCAAGGTGCCGTGTTTCATCCCAGCTCAGTCCGATTGTATATTATGCTTAGTCTCGTGCTGATAAGATCACTGACAGCAAAATAATTCTTGCGAGACAAAATTCTGGCACCTCAGCGACTCTGTAACCCGTAACAGTAATTGATGGGACGTAAAACCAATTATAGGCCTATCATTATTTGCATTCCCAGTCATTACCAAGAGTGTTACATAGCAAAGATAACCGAATGTAGATGTCGGGAATACTTTAATCTCTTTAACCAACAGTCAACCAGGCTAGCACACTCTGGCACAATGCAGTAGTTCTGGCTGACGAAGAAAACTGGAGAAAATAGTATCTCTACTAACGAAAACTTGATATTACAGGTTTGTATGTATTATGTTTCTAATGCCAAAGTTACATTAGTTGAAATGAAATGGCGTACGGCTTTTAGTGCCGGGAGATCCCAGGACGGGTTCGGCTTGCCAGGTGCAGGTCTTTTGATTTGTCTCCAGTTCGACCTGCGCGTCGTGATGGGAATCAAATGATGATGAAGACAACATATACACCCAGCCCCCGTGGCAGAGAAATTAACCAATGATGGTTAAATATCCCGACCCTGCCGGAAATCGAACCTTGGACCCCTGTGACCAAAGGCCAGCACGCTAACCATTTAGCCAAGGAGCCACACTTACATTAGTTTAATAAGCAGTACGGTGTTCTTGTCATTAATTACTGATTGATGCTCGCCTGGAATGAATTGGTGCCCACAGCGATTTATCTGGTAGTATGGTGCTCATATTTTGTTATGATGAGTACATTTTAATCAAAATAAAATATTTCTACTCATTATTTCAGAAATTAAGGATTTTTCCTCCATCATTCTGGTGAAAATGAAATGGCATATGGCTTTTAGTGCCAGGGTGTGTCCGAGTACTTGGCTCACCAGGTTCAGGTCTTTTGATTTGACGCTCATAGGCCACCTGCGCGTCGTGATGATGATGATGATGATGATGATGATGATGATGAAATGATGATGATCACGACACATACACCCAGTCCCCGTGCCAGGTTAGTTAACCAATTATGGTTCAAATTATCGAGCCTGCCGGGAATCGAACCCGGGACCACTGTGACCACAATAACCATTTAGCCATGGAGCCAGACATGATTCTGGTGATTTGGAAGATTTTGGTTTAAACCGCACCCCGTCCCCTAATTCCTTGTAGGTTAGTAGTTTGAGTTTTGTAAAAGATACACAGTAACGCTTTATACATATAAAATGTAATAATAGCGGGAAGTTATTTTTATAAATACACACTGAATAGTAAATAATAAAATAATAATTGTAATAATAATAGTGGAAATCCAAACCATTTTCAAAACAGGTCATGCATTTTCAAGGAAAAATAACTCTGCCATCGCGAACAGCACCTTAGCTCATAGATTAATAATTCTGGCGTGAGAATTATTGTATAGAGCGAGGAGTGTCATTTACTTGTTGCCATCCTGAAATATCACATACTTCGTGGCCCTTCCGTTTCTTTCCCTGCTACCTCTATGTTCGAAGAATCGAACCTCTTAGTTTTTCCTCTTTTGATTGCAGTGGAGAGAGGGGTCGTTTCCTTGTTATACTTGTTATACCATCGCCACCAGCACTGATCTATAATATCAAGTGGTGAAAATGAATCATGATAGGATGCTAATGATCCAAGAATATTATTTTTTATTTTAATAAATGTATTTCTTATGAACTCCACTTTCACGCGCGAAGAGGCAAAACTGAAAATGCGTGTTATAATGGCATTTGATTAATTTCTATTTAATCTGGATTGCGTGATGAATTAGTGGCAACAAAAAATCATTTTTAGAGTTAAAAAGCGAAATGCTGATATTTCTTGATTGATCACAAACTTCTGTTTGTTTTCTTTTTCCTCTTACGGGCCTGTGCTTATCACGTGCGGTGTAATTACCAGACAGATACGTGTGCCTGTTGCTCGCGCTTTTAACTCAGCACGAAGTGCCGTAGCTAAGAATTAATAACGCGTTCGTTTGATAATTTATTAAGCAAGGTGATGACGGGTCAGATTGTTAACATAATTCTTCACCACTTCAAGCGGTCTCTCGTTTCTTATCGAAACCCGTTAAAACACAGTTTTATCGAGACGAAAGAACCCAACACAATGCTGTAAATATTGCTACAAATCTCTCCCTCACTTCCACTAATAATCCCCTATGAAATGAGTGGAAGTTCTGAGTAGGTTTCTGAAACTTTCGCAACTTCGGTTCTGACATCTCATTCGATTGAATTATATGCTTTGTTGCTTTGCTTTTTCTTGAAGCAGTAGGACTTAAAACACTTGTTTTAGGAAAAATTATTAGTGTAGTGGTTGAAGTACAGGACTTCCATCCACATAACCAAGGACTAAATTTCGGCAAATTTTAGTGTGGAATTCAGTTGGCATCATGAAGACAACCAGCTTATAACCCTCGGCTAAAATGAGCAAATTTGGATCCTGCGACCCCAGAAATAATTACAGCAAGGTAGAAAAAGGTACAAATCACATTGTAGACAAAACAAAATTTCCGATTTTCTAAAACAAGTAATAAAGAGAAAGAATGCAATGAATGTACAGGGAAATACCATAAGTAGTACGCGTTATTTTTAGTTATTCTGTACTGGTGATGTCCATGAACAATTGGACTAGACAGTAGTCTATAAATAGCTGCAGTAGTTAAACTACAACGCTGACCATTTAGCCAAGGAGCTAGAGATGATAGTCACTAACTTTCTGCGAGGAGACAGGATATGAAGAAGAAGAATAATAATAAGAAAACGCTATAGAAGGAGAAAGAGAATAAATCCAACATTCTGCCATAAAGAGCTTCTGCTTATATGCTAACGGTGCAGCTTTACGGAGTCGAAGGTTGGACATTAAATGCTTCGTAAATTAACCAAGGCAGGCTTTGGAAATATGGACGTATGCTAAATAATCCATGGTTTGGCGACGTCCCGAACAATGAGGTTTTATAGGTGCCGGAAAGTCATATGAATTTACAAAACTAGAAAGTGAAAGCAATCTATTTGGGTCACATTCTCCGAAAGGACAAATATTGCCTGATACAAAGTAAAAGGCAAGACAGAAGGAAAAACTTGGACGTGCGTAGAGAAGATTATCCTGGACGTGGCTTATAAAGCGACCGCTGCTCAGCCCGAAGACCTGCAGGTTACGAGGTGTTGAGTGGTCAGCACGACGAATCCTCTAAATATGAAATTCTTGAAACTTAAATCACACAAACATTCAAAAAACACTTAATTTTCAGACAAAGTCATTTTTATCTTTTTCTTTCACTTATTTAAAAATTAATTTACTTCAAGATAACATTTACTTCTGCATGAAATAAGAAATAAGAGTCTTTGATGTTTTGAAAACGAAGTCTGACAACAATCTTCCTTGTCGTTTATAGTCAGTCTAACAAACACTTCATCTCTTCCCTTGTTAATTCAGTAACGGTCACTGCGAGCGGCGCAGCTGATATCTCGAACAGGAGTGAGCGGCTCCTGACGCTCCGCTGGTACTACGGCCACATGCATTTGCTAACGCAGGTTTGAGTCTCATCTATGCCGCCATACAACGCAACACTCCGCTCGCCACTTGCACTGTGGCCGAAGCCTAACGCTTCCCTTGGTTTTTTGACCGAAGTTACTACTCACAATTGTTCTCACAACGCTCGGATAAAGCCATTCCAGATCTCCTGGCCTCCTTGCTTTTCTAAATTACGTGCCAATACTGGGAATCGAATCCAGGTCGAAGAGCTAGCATGCTACTCTCTGACCACCACGGTAGTCTTTAATACAAAAGTCATGTGTAAGAACATGTCTTCGACTTCAAATTCAGATCAATACCAATGTGTACACTGGATAAAACATATAAAATTGTTTGCTTATTTAAAATAATCTTAGTCTATTTAGTACATTTGTGAAACTTTACGACCTAAAATAACATTGGGTTAACATATTTTTGTATTAAATGAAACTAAATCTTTCGTAGCAGCTGCAGGAAATAAGGCCCACATGTTGCAAAGCGTGGACTTTATTTCCTGCATCGTGACCTTGAGGGTTTTCGATTGCATCAGCTTGAGTTCTTAACCAAATACGATAAAATGTACACAGTTTCATTACGTATTGACTGCACTATTACATACATATATTATTTCAATGCTATCCTAGGACTAACATTATCTTTCTTTACTTCCCTGTCCAAAGAAAAGTTATTAAAATGGGACCAACTCCCCTTCTCGAGTCTTGACTCTGGCCTAGCAACCAAATACTGAGGAGGGCCGAGTACTCACTTTCTCCAAGTAGCAGGCATAGACAGTAAGTAGACAGTAAGCAGACGTGTAGGTTTACTACCGACCAAAGAAGCGGCAAATACAAAAATCAAACAGTGGGCCTTAATACCTGCTGGGTCTTATTACCGCAACCTACCTTATTTTGAATACACTGAAGAAAGTGGAAATTGCAACACCCAGAAGGAGTGGTGCTACATTGCTGCAATTTAACATGCAGGACAAGTGTTCGGTTGTGCTTTGATGATTTCAGGTCCCTCTGACTGCAAGTTTGGACAACAATCAATACAGGATGTGCCCACCACGAGCTGCAATACATTGATGAATTCGTCGAGGCATGGAGTCAATAAGGCCCTGGATTGCTTCCTGAGGAATTGTGGCCCATGCTTGCTGCACTGCACGAGTCAGTTGTTCCAGAGTTGTGGGTGGCTGAGGACGGTTGGCCAGTTGTCGACCCATCATATCCCACACATGCTCAATAGGACTGAGGTCCGGGGATCTAGCGGGCCATTCTAACGTTGTGATGTCGTGGAGAGCTTCTCTGGAGATGCGTGCAGTGTGAACCCGGCCATTGTGTGCTGAAACATCCAATTAGCAATGTTCGCCATCATAGGGACAACCACTGGATTGAGTACCCTATCAACGTACTGTCGAGCAGTCATAGTGCCCTCAACAAGCACTAATTGTGATTTCACATTAAAGCCAATAGCTCCCCAGACCATGCTTGGTGTTGGCCCTGTGTGCCTCTCGAAAATAAGATCTGGGCGGCCCCTCTCCCCGGTACGTCGGCGCACACGATTCCGGCGATCACTGCGGGCAAGACAGAAGCGCGATTCATCACTAAAGACGACCCTGTGCCATTCGTCGACACACGTCGATCTTTCTCGACTCCAGGCCAGCCTTACACGTCGCTGTTGTGGGGTCAATGGGACACCTTCTGCAGGGACACGGGCTCGTAAGCCACCTGCACGCAGGCGATTACCAACTGTTTGTTGTGTAACATGGGGTGCCACAGCTGCTCGAATTTGCGCTGCTGTTGCATGGGGTTCTATCCGGGCCATCCGAATGATGCGGCGATCCTCTCTCACAGTTGTCTGTCGCGCTGGGCCTGTGCCAGGTCTACGAGTGTGGATACCTTCATTTGGCCACTGCTGCCATACACGTTGTACCGTAGATGCGTGTCAGCCAACACGTGCAGCGACAGTCCTTAGCGATAATCCAGCCTCACACAGCCCAATTATCCGAGCCCTCTGAAACGGCGATAGTTGTTGATAGCGTGCTCTTCTCTGTCGTCGAGGCATGTTTGGCGGGCAACACTTCACTGCACAGACTGCAAGTCAACTACGCTACACCCGAGTCCGTATACTGGAGTTGATTCCTCCGCGACCAATCACGTGGGGAGACCTGTAGCAACAATCCAATGGGTCTGAAACTTTGATCGTTTACATACCTGCATGGCACCGTTCCATATTTTGAAAATCAACACAAACGACCACTGCCTTCATGGTGTTGCAATTTCCATTTTCTCAAGTGTATTTTCATTCCACGGTAGAATACCACACATGGTATCCCCTACCACTTCTACGTAGTACCGATTTTTAAATCATTTTCGTGAAAGAAAAACACCTGAATATGTTATATATTTTCCTTTCCCTGAGAGCTAGTTGCGGGGGCAGGCGCTTCCCCACCTTGTCCCCGGGTACGGGCGCCCATGGGGTGAGCGGCATCTGCCACGTATGAGAAACTGCGTGTTACTGTGGTAGAGGGTAGCACTGAGTGTACTGTATGAGTTGCAGAGGCTTTGTGGACAGGGCAAACACCCAATCTCCGAGCTAAGGGAATTAATCATTTAAGGCTGAAATACCGAACCGGTCTGGAATCGAACCCGAAGCCCTCTGAACGAAAGGCCACAACGCTGACCATTTAGGCAAGGAGCTAGAGATAATAGTCTCTAACTTTCTGCGAGGAGACAGGGCAGGAATAATAATAATAATAATAATAATAATAATAATAATAATAATAATAATAATAACAAAACGCATTAGAAGGACAAAGAGAATACGATTCAATCGTTTCGTAGTTTTTAATAATGTTTTTTACGTCCCACTAACTATTTTTTGACGGTATTCTGAGAACCTGAGGTGGCGGAATTTTGTCCCGAACGAGTTCTTTTACGTGACAGTAAATCCACCAATATGAGACTGACATATTTTGAGCACCTTTAAATGCCACCTGACTGAGCCAGGATCGAACCTGCCACGTTGGGGTAAGAAGACCAGCGCTTCAACCGTCTGAGCCACTCAGTCCGGCAGAAATAAGAAGATAAATGGATTAGACCAAGTGAGTTATCTACACGGCACGGGTCGTATAGCTGTAAACTTGCATTCAGATATGGTGTTTCGAGCTCCACAGTCAGATGATTTGAAGATGGTTTACCGTGGTTCCCCATTTGCTTGCCAGGCAAATGTCAGGGCTGAACCTTAATTTAGGCCAAGGCTGATGCCTTCCCAGTTCCAACCCTTTCTTTTCCCAGCGTCGCTGAAAACTACATGTTTCTCCTACGGCAAACAAATAACCGGAAAAAGTGTGTTTAGATCCCACTCACTACTATCCTAGAAATATTTGTTGTTTCTATTTCATGGACGGAGTTTTGGACGTCTGAGTCACAAGCCCCATTACCTACTACCTAGCCAGTAGCGATGTGGTGGTTCCTGTTTTCGTCGCCGTGTACACTTGCTCTCATGGGATGGCAGCTTATTATGTTCAGCACAATGCTGCCTGCAGCATAACTCGGTGCTAAGTACCAAGTCATGTAGCTGTCCATTGCTCCAAGCCACGTAAGGTCGGATCGAAGTTCATTTCATGACACTATTTCCTGTACGCTTGTGCATGACTCTTCACTTTTGAAACAGTGAGAACTTTACACTGATACTTGTGGTAGGGTCACACACTGCCTTTGTTCGTAGCGGAAGAGATTTCGTATCAACTCAAGTCGACCATCACAATAACAGGCCAAGAGGTTGTTCTCCTGCTTGTTAAAACCACTAGGTCAAAATGCCCACGTGGAAACACAAGTCGTCTTACTTATTTAGGGTATAGCTTACAAACAATAAAGTATTTATTAAATGTTCATATTCCATATTCAAAGGTCATGCCTTCAAATTGTACATTAAGGTCCCTCTTGGGCCCATTATATGAACGCAACGAGCATTCTCTTGTTAAATTTTATGGCGAATCTGCCGAGGAGGTACAGAGTCACATGCGGGAGAATCTCCATGCGCAATAGAACTGCCTTTACCAATTTTCTGTTCTGTTCGCCCACCCCTTGTCCAGTTTCTTGATGCGGGATCGGGGATGAGGTTAGCTGAATTTATAAGGAATGTTTTACGGCCGGATGCCCTTCCTGCCGCCAACTTCAGCTGAGGAGCTAATGGAGCTTAACAAAATAATGGTAAATGAAACTGGATAAGGAGGCGGAAGGAATCTGATGTGGGCTATGAAATGGAAGACAAGTTATAATGTTACAGTCCTTTTCAAATAGCTGTACAGTTTTCGCTTCAGTTTCATAGTCGTACCTAGGCGTGATATAGTCTTTCCTCATTCAGGTAAGTGACCGCTGTCTCTATGCCATGTATACGTATTAGGTAGCTCTGTTCCAGCTGGATTCTTCCCAAGATCTGTGATAGATATTACAGATACATTCAGGGAAACGCGGTGGCCTAGGGAGCGGTGTTAAGCGAACAGGGAACTGGAAATCAAGTAGGGATGACATAAATATGTTAGTGCACAACTGTAGAAGCACTGTAAACAAAGGAATCGAATTAAGTAGTTTAATAGATGTATACTTACCAGATATTGTAATGGGAGTTGAATAATGGCTGAGAAATGATATAATGGATGAAGAGATACTCTCACGGAACTGGAGTGTGTATCTTAGAGATAGGCTAGCAATGATAGGAGGGGGAGTATTCATTCTGGTGAAAGAAGAATTTGTAAGCTACGAAAAAGTTAAGGGTGAAAAACATGAAATTCTGGGTGTAAGGCTCTTCTCTAAAGATAATAGGCAACTTGATGTCTTTGGAGTGTACAGACCGGGAAACGGTAGCGCTGACGCTGATTCAGAATAATTTGATAAGATAATCAGCTATGTTGGAAATGATATGGAAAGGAATGTGATAGTAGCAGGTGATCTCACTTTACCAAATGTCAATTGGGAAGGTAATGCGAACGACAGGAAGCATGACCAACACATGGCAAATAAGTTAATATGGGAAGGGCATCTGATTCAGAAAGTGATGGAACCAACTGGAGGGAAGAATATTTTGGATGTGGCGCTGATAAAACCAGATGAGTTCTATAGAGAAACCGAAGTAATAGATGGTATTAGTGATCACGAAGCTGTTTTTGTCGTAGTTAAAAATAAATGTGAAAGAAAGGAAGGTATTAAAATTAGGACTATTAGGCAGTACCATATGGCTGATAAAAAAGGCATGAGAGAGCTTTTAAAAAGTAACTATAATCGCTGGAAAATGGTAAATTAAAATTTAAACATACTCTGGGATGGGTTTAAAGCAATTGTTGAGGAATGTGAAAATAGGTTTGTTCCTATAAAGGTGGTTAGGATTGGTAAGGATCCACTATATTATAACAGAGAAGTAAAGAGACTAAGAAGGAGGTGCAGATTGGAAAGAAATAGAGTTAGAAATGGTTAGGGAAGTAAGGAGAAATTGAAGGAACTTACTAGGAAATTGAATCTAGCAAAGAAGTCAGCTAAGGATAACATGATGGCTAGCATGATTGGTAGTCATACAAATTTTAGTGAAAAATGGAAGAGTATGTATAGGTACTTTAAGGCAGAAACAGGTTCAAAGAAGGACATTCCAGGAATCATTAATGAACAAGGGGAGTGTGTATGCGAGGATCTTCAAAAGGCAGAAATATTCAGTCAGCAGTATGTAAAGATTGTTGGTTACAAGGATAATGACCAGATAGGGGATGTGAGTAACACTAAAGAAGTATTAAAATTTACCTATGACAGCAATGACATTTACAATAAGATACAGAAGCTGAAAACTAGAAAAGCAGCTGGAATTGATAAGATTTCTAGGGATATACTAAAGGCAATGGGTTGGGATATAGTACCATATCTGAAATACTTATTTGATTATTGTTTGGTTGAAGGAGCTATACCAAATGAATGGAGAGGTGATATATTAGCCCCTGTGTAAAAAGGAAAGGGTGATAGACATAAAGCTGAAAATTACAGGCCAGTCAGTTTGACATGCATTGTATGTAAGCTTTGGGAAAGCATTCTTTCTGATTATAATAGACATGTTTGCGAAATTAATAACTGGTTTGACAGAAGGCAGTTTGGGTTTAGGAAAGGTTATTCGACTGAAGCTCAGCTTGTAGGATTTCAACAAGGTATAGATATCCTGGATCAAGAGGCCAAATGGACTGTATTGCGATTGACCTATCCAAGGCATTTGATAGGGTAGATCATGGAAGACTACTGGCAAAAATGAGTGCAATTGGACTAGAAAAAAGAGTGACTGAATGGGTGGCTATATTTCTAGAAAATAGAACTCAGAGAATTAGAGTAGGTGAAGCTTTATCTGACCCTGTAATAATTAAGGGGGGAATTCCTCAAGGCAGTATTATTGGACCTTTATGTTTTCTTATATATTCAATGGTATGTGTAAAGAACTGGAATCAGAGATAAGGCTGTTTGCAGATGATGTTATTCTGTACAGAGTAATAAATAAGTTACAAGATTGTGAGCGGCTGCAGGGTGACCTCGATAGTGTTGTGAGATGGACGGTGACAATGGTATGATGATAAACGGGGTTACAAGTCAGGTTGTGAGTTTCACAAATAGGAAAAGTCCTCTCAGCTTTAATTACTGCGTTGATGGGGTGAAGGTTCCTTTTGGGGATCATTGTAAGTATCTAGGTGTTAATATAAGGAAAGATCTTCATTGGGGTAATCACATAAATATGATTGTTAATTAAGGGCACAGATCTCTGCACATGGTTAGGAAAGTATTTAGGGGTTATAGTAAGGATGTAAAGGAGAGGGCATATAAGTCTCTGGTAAGACGCCAACTAGAGTATGGTTCCAGTGTATGGGACCCTCACCAGGATTACTTGATTCAAAAACTGGAAAAAATCCAAATAAAAGCAGCTCGATTTGTTCTGGGTGATTTCCGACAAAAGAGTACCATTACAAAAATGTTGCAAAGTTTGGGCTGGGAAGATTTGAGAGAAAGGAGACGAGGTGCTCGATTAAATGGTATATTTCGAGCTGTCAGAGGTGAGATAGCTCGGGAGGACATCAGTAGACGAATAAGTTAGAGTAGTGTCTTTAAAAGTAGGAAGGATCACAATATGAAGATAAGGTTGCAATTCAAGAGGACAAATTGGGGCAAATATTAGTTTATAGGAAGGGGAGTTAGGGATTGGAGTAACTTACCAAGGGAAATGTGCAATAATTTTCCAATTTCTTTGCGATCATTTAAGAAAATGCTAGGAAAATAACAGATAGGGAATCTGCCACCTGGGCGACTGCCCTAAATGCAGACCAGTAGTGATTGATTGATTGATTGATTGATTGATTGATTGATTGATTGATTGATTGATTGATTGATTGATTGATTGATTGATTGATTGATTGATTGATTGATTGATTGATTGATTGATTGATTGATTGATTGATTGATTGATTGATTGATTGATTGATTGATTGATTGATTGATTGATTGAAGTTGGTGCATTTATAGTTATATTTCATCATAATTTGTTCCTCTCTTTCATCATCAAGGACCCAGCTCTTTAGAGCAGAAGAAATTCTCGAAGCACTTAACTCTTTATCACAATTGTTATTCAAAATCATTTCCCTGTTGCCTGGAATCTGTTTTGCGTCAAACTTCATCCCTGAAAACGTACATAACGTCATATTTTAGCTTAATTTTTTCTAGAAAAAATACTGAAACACGACATTTCCAGTACTTTATAATCAGTTTAGGGAAAATTCAAGGTAACAGAATCAAATTAATAAACAACAGAGTAGCAGTAAATGTTAACTACAACAAATCAATATGATGAAAAGTTTAGTTCCTGTTACTTTCTACCACAAGACTATTCATTTAATTAAACATATTTGCATGGAGTTATTACTCACCATTCACAGATTATCATCACGCTCATAACAGCTTTCCCAATGTTAGTACGGTAACATTTACATCTAAAGAAATTCTTTACAACTCCTACAAAGATTTATCTTCAGTTCTATGACTTTATAAATTTATAAATGATTAGACAGGTAACTAAATATTAAAAACCACTGCCTGTTTCAAATTTAAATCAAGTCACAAATGGAATTAACGAAGCCTCCATCTAGCGGCGAGGAGAGCAACTATTCCGACTGGCGATGCTTGTCGCACTCCCCCAGGGCAATGATTATTGACTGACAGATGAAATAATAGTGGAGAGTGTTGCTAAAATGACAGGAAAGCTGGAGTACCTGGGAGAAAAACCTCTCCCGCCTCCTCATTATCCAGTAGAAATCTCACATGAAGTGACCGAGTTTTGAACCACGGAACCCAGCGGTGAGAGACCGGCGCGCTGCCGCCTGAACCACGGAGGCACGTGATTGTAAGTAATACTCAAATAATAAATACGGTTCTCTTCTCCTTATACAGTATGCTTTTCACATATTCTCCCCAATCATTTAGTGACCACGTTTCTTGACTTTTAACCTCTAGTTTTGACCTTCAACAATAGGAGATTCACTTCATATTATCTAGTTTTAGAGGGTTTGTAGTGTCAGGACAGGCAGACAAATCTTTTTCAACATCAACTAGGTCTTCCTAACTCGTTTTAGAGATGCAGAAAATGTTATGTAAAGAGATCTTACAGCAACTTACAACAATTTAATTTCACATCCTCTCAAATTATTACTCAACTTCATATATTCGGCGTCCTGTGAATTAATAAAAATATCATAGCTGCCCACCACTGTGGCAAATTACACAGATTAACAAATCATTTTTTTTAATACAACATATTAGTCTATAATTCCCTCGATCTGAGTTCATTTCCCAGCCATGCAGGATTTAACTCCTACCATGAAGTTTGGAAGAAGATATAATGTAGCATTAAATGAGCTCAGAATTCGATTCGAACATTCGTTTCTGCCAACTAAAAAGTTATTTTACATTGTCTCTAACTCCAGTCCTGATCTGTGGTGGAATGGTTCGATTCGCGGTAGGATCGTGGTCTGAACAGTTATTTACCATACCGTTTGGATCCATGGGTGAATGGTTAACATGATGGTCTGAAGGGTACAATTCTTTGCCAAATCGGTGATTTGAATCTTAATTGGCTAATTCCTCCGGCTGAGGGACTGGATGTGTGTGCCGTCTTCAACATTACAGTAGAATTCATCTTAGTCAGGGTCCCACCCTTACAGACACTATGATCGCCTCTAGAATATCAACTTGAATGACGGTGTGGAAAGAAAAACAAGCAAAAAAATAAGAAACATATTTCCCTGACTCAGGGACCAGTCAGGACCTCCGGCACTGTGCACGGTGCAAAAGACGACTTCGCTTCGTTGCCCAGAGTGCAGACCCTCACTCCTCGATTTGGAGCAATAGCGCTGTGTCTCTCTTTCCCCACGCCGGTCTCGCTCGCTCCGCAAGTCTCGCTTTTCGTCATTTGCTCCGTAGCGCTCCAAATCCGAGCCGAGTTGAGTCGAGTTGAACCGAGCTTAGCCGAGTAGCCCAGAGACGAAGCGTTGGTCCGAGCCGAGCCGAGTGGTGCCGAAGCACTGAACACAGGAACTCTGCGCCTCAGTTTGCACGCGTGAGATTTTGAGCGTTTGAGAGGCCCTAGACTAGATGTTTGTGATATACTCAACATTTCCTGGAACTCTTACACCACACACAGCACTACCCTCCACCACACAAACATTCGGTTTTCTGCACACGACATAGACTACGTTACCCAACCTCATCGAAAGATTTGCCTTAAAAGGACTGCACTAGGCGAATATGGTGGTGGCGGCGGCGGCGGTAATATTCATTATTGTCACGAAGGTAAATACAACTAAGCAACCATACCCTCTTAACGCTAATCAGAGACGAAATGGAAGACGTCCGATCCTTCAAAGAAAAAGAGTAGTCTATTGGCAAAGGAAAGATAGGAACCATGAAGGGCTTGGAAATGAAGGATACCTTAGGCTTCGCAAACCTAATACCGTTTAAGTGACGTGTTGACCGGGTGATGTCGGATAGCAAAGATGAAAGTGGGAAGTATGTCACAAGTATGTAGAAGCAATGACAGACTCAGGCAGAGGACCAGTGGACGCCAGCACATGCTTCAAATTTTAGAACAGCCTGGAAGTTGTCTCTTAAGAAGGGCGTGATTTCGCGGGTATATTCCACCACCTCTATGTAAAGGGAGTCCAGGCGAATGACAGCCATTCAAAATCAAATGAACATCTTCAACTCCAGACATGTTGGTACGCAATAGCCGCTTCTTTCCCAGTTCTAGTCCCTATTATTTGAAGATAATCCCGCCAATAGAGACACATCGAACAGGATACGAAGTAGAGCTCACCCACGCGATATTTACAGTGCAGTAACTATGACTCTCCCGAAGTCAGTTGAAAGTATAAACGCATCTGTAACAAGATGTGGAATGTGATTTAATAAATCACTGTCTACTCGAAACTAAGAGAGCGATTCTTACGGTGCATACAGTAAATATGTTCGTAATTGAGATATTAATTCCTTATATCATAAAGAAACATAATATGCTAAGCAATAACTGCTATGCGCCGAAGTTATGTCTGAAAAATATTGAGGAATTTAGTGGAAACTGTTCCGATACCATCTTTTAAGGCCGAGAGCCTTCGTGTGTGTTGGGTTTGAACCGGTAGCACACAATAAAGATGCAACTTTAAGTTGGGTTCTACTGGTCGGCAAGGCTCGTTTAAAAAATGTGAAGTTGAGTACTGTTCACTAACTCTTTAACATCTCCTAGGTGTTCAATACCTGTCAGAATTAGTAATATAAAGGCTAGATTTGATATTGATATCGATATGTTACACAATTATTTATCTTTCTTTCCAAATTTCCTTCAAAATGGGAGCTCTAAGAGCCGTCCGTTTTTTCCTTCTTTGGGATCTTTTAGCATCCGGTGGCACTTATACCAGCACCTATTCCACGATTTGAAAATCATTTTGGAGAGATGCGTTCGTTAACTTCTCAGGTGATAATTAATTCCGTAGTACAGTGAATAAACTTGTAAATATACCTACACGTCAACGTAGTTTTTAAATGGTATTAGAAGATGAAAGTTAAGAATAAACTGCCAGAGTTTATACTGACAGGTTATTGAACCATAGAATTATCAGCTAATTAGACACCAGTTCGTTGAGATGAAAGCCCTTGTAACATTTTAGAATGCATTACTTGTAATATGCCAACGGCCGTAGCCGTGTTGAAACACCGGGGTCCGTGTGATCTCCGAAGTTAAGCAATATTGGGCGCGGTCAGGAGTTGGATGGGTTGCCACGCGCTGTTGGTGGGGGTAAGGGAATGGAGGAGCGGAAAGGAACAGGCCACCATACCACACGTAAACTCCGGCTCAGGAACACCTCTGCTGAGGTTTGGACCTGCCTTCGGGCAGAATAACCCTTACCTACTTGTAATATCCCCAAGTGGTACATTTCGAGTCAAGCAATGATGTAGGGTAATAATGGTCAGGATTTTTATAAAAGCTCAGCATGTTAATTTGTTTGTTTGGATATAAATAGGAGATTATGTTCCCATTTCACAAGTTAGCACATACTTTGAAATTAATGATAAATGAATTATTATTCTTCGTACGGAAAAATAATCGCGTAAAATATATAAAGAAAAAACTTTGAAATTTATAATTTGTGCCGCTTCTATTACGTAGGGACACTTTTCCAATGCAGTTGATATAAACGGAGAAATGTTATACCCCAAGTTATTGTTGCTCTTAACATTGCTACGTCACTGTATGCTGATACAATTATACATAACCTACTGCACAACCCTGTTATCCCTGAACTTAAATATCGAGCTTCGAGAAATTTTGTTTCGCTGTTTTCCCTCTATGCGGTAACAGACAGACATACAAACAAAGAGACAAACACGAAAATTGAACTGACCTACAAATACTTTCGACTATTGCATTTCTAAAGACAGAAACTAAAATCGCAAGGTTTTTTTACATAGATTAATTACAACATTCCAAACCTGATATAACCAGATTACCGAGCTCGATAGCTGCAGTCGCTTAAGTGCGGCCAGTATCCAGTAATCGGTAGATCGTGGGTTCGAGCCCCACTGGCAGCAGCCCTGAAGATGGTTTTGCGTGGTTTCCCATTTTCACACTAGGCAAATGCCGGGACTGTACCTTAATTAAGGTCACGGCTGCTTCCTTCCACTTCCTAGGCCTTTCCTATCCCATCGTCGCCATAAGACATATCTGTGTCGGTGTGGCGTAAAGCAAGTAGCAGATATAACCAGATTTGTATAGATTTTTTATTCTTGTATATATACTGCATAGCAGTATGTTTTTCAGGTTATTGGTGACGCTAGGATGAATGAAGTTCAGGACTGGGAAGGTAGCGATCATGGCCATAAAGTACAGCTCCGTCTGCCGACAGTAGGGTTCGAGCCCATTATCATCTAAATTCTATCTTACAACTAAACAATCAGTAGCTATGGAGAAATTGTCTTGAAACCTTCGTTATTGTGGTAATTGTGCTAGAGTATTGGATATAGGCTGTGAGTGATGAAATTTAAAACACAGATATCAGGTCGCTAAAAATTTCCAGTCCTATTGTAGAGTCTGTCCAACAATAAAAGTGTTTGGCTGCGAAAATTGGAATTCATTCATCTATCTGAGTTAAATGAATGTCACCGTGATATAATCTCACCCGCAGGTCGTATGATCGTGATCTCTTTGTCCACTGTACAGGTATTATTACTGCCGACATGAGGACATGCGTGTCGCTGCGGGCAGAACTGTCGTCACTACCATGACATGTTGAACGGTGCCCTCTAAGGTGACAATCTATCTAATCTATATAAATATAATTACCGCCGTGCCTGTACTCTACAATTTCGTTTGTAACTCGGTTTAGGTATACAAAATTGAAAGTTTAGTTGTATGCTTGTTTACAACATCCTGGAATAATGCATAGTAGCATTTCTCCAAACCCGGTACGTAAGTTAGGGATAGCAGAGTAGTGCACTATGCTATATATTTGATGAGTATACAACCAATCAATCAATCAATCAATCAATCAATCAATCAATCAATCAATCAATCAATCAATCAATCAATCAATCAATCAATCAATCAATCAATCAATCAATCAATCAATCAATCAATCAATCAATCAATCAATACTGATCTGCAGTTAGGGCAGTCGCCTGTCTGTTGTTTCCCTAGCCTTTTCCTTAAATGATTTCAAAGAAATTGGAAATTATTGAACATCTCCCTTGGTAAGTTATTCCAATCCCTAACTCCCCTTCCTATAAATGAATATTTGCCCCAATTTGTCCTCTTGAATTCCAACTTTATTTTCATACTGTGATTTTTCCTATTATTAAAGACACCACTCAAACTTATTCTTCTAGTTATGCCATTCCACGCTATCTCTCCGCTGACAGCTCGGAACATACGACTTAGTCGAGCAGCTCGTCTTCTTTCTCCCAAGTCTTCCCAGTCCAAACTTTGCAACGTTTTTGTAACGCTACTCTTTTGTCGGAAATTACCCAGAACATATCGAGCTGCTTATCTTAGGATTTTTTCCAGTTCTTGAATCAAGTAATCCTGGTGAGGGTCCCATACACTGGAACAATACTCTGGTTGGGGTCTTACCAGAGACTTATAAGCACTCTCCTTTACACCCTTACTAGAACCCCTAAATATCCTCATAACAATGTGCAGAGATCTGTACCTTTTATTTACAGTCGCATTTATGTGATTACCCCAGTGAAGATCTTTCCTTATATTAATACCTAGATACTTACAATGATCTCCACTGGTGTAGCAAAAATAATAAGCACAAAATAGGAAAAGTAAAATTCCCCCCTTTTTTGTTGTACGAGGAAGAATATCTCAGATAGTTCACGAACTTCAAATATGTCCGGATGTATTAATTTTAACCAAAAAGTGTGCATAATAGTGGGTCCCACTGGTCGACAATAAAATTACGCTGTCTAATTGTTAATAATTTGAAGTATGATATGTTTCTGCTGCTGCCATTCATCTCTGCTAGATGGCATAAGTACTGCATTTGTATAAATGTAACCCGTCAACGACGGGTACCACAGTTAATACAAGACATTTACTCTGAAAACAATTGGAGATTCAGTCAAACATTAAAATAAGCAGGTAATTTTGCAGCACATCTATAATATGTGTAAGGGGAGAGAGGTTTCCTCATATTGAAATGAGTGAATTACCAGAGGAATTACCAGTTAACTGCAAGAAGTTGATACTGTGTCGTCGGCGGATGCAGAGTGGTTCTCGGCCCTCAAGTGGCCGACAGCTCTGCACTCCGACCGGCGAACCGAGCAAGGAAGGGGTGGCCACGGCTCTACCGTGGCTCTACGCCTCTCTATTCGGGAGAGCTGGTCCCCACCGTCGGCTGTCGTGAGAATGGCTTTCAGTGTTTTTCCATGCTCCTGCACTAAGGCAAATGCCGGGACAGTTCCTAGTATAGGCCACGGCCGCCAACCCTCCCACATTCTCCGCACATCTTCTTTCCCGAAACAAATATCCCGGTCTGAGAGACGGCGTCACCGTCTAGGAGGCCCACCTCCCCGTTGAGGGAGGACAAACTGGGGCAAATATTCATTTATAGGAAGGGGAGTTAGGGATTGGAATAACTTACCAAGGGAGATGTTCAATAAATTTCCAATTTCTTTGAAATCATTTCGGAAAGGGCTAGGAAAGCAACAGATAGGGAATCTGCCACCTGGGCGACTGCCCTAAATGCAGATCAGTATTGATTGATTGATTGATTGATTGATTGATTGATTGATTGATTGATTGGAATGAAAACATTTAGTACTAGTAGTACCGAATTCTCTCATTGTCACCTTTACCTTGAAGATGATCAAGTGCCGACGTTTCAAAACTACTGATTCCGTTTAAAAGCGTGAAAGACTCTGATGGTTATGAAAACTCCATGGAATTTGTGTTATTGTGGAATCTTCCGCAGTGTGTGTAAATATAGATAAACAGCAAATATAATTACGTTAGTACTTTTTCTCCTCTATCCGATGAACGAAGTTATCGTCTTCCGCATTTTCCATCACTCGGTACCTATAAAGCCAAGACCTTGACATTTCCCCACACCATTTTAGTTAGTGCTTAAGGAATCCCGCATTATGCCGCTATAAGCCTGGAATATGGGCGAGGTTATTTTTATCTGTACTAAATTCCTTGAATTTAGGCAGCTATCTCATCACTCGAAACGTTTTACTACATCATTATTTAATTAGACTAAAAATAAATTTTACGTGATACTCCTTAATTCAGTTCCGCACTTTCATTTCATAAAAACCATTACCATGCATTTACTCTCTAATACACAGCAAGACAATCATAAGATAATCAAAAAGCGCTTCCCCTCCTCCCTCCCTGTTGAACAGAGTTATCACCTACAACACTCCCCTAAATAGCAACCACGACCGGAGCAGGGGAACTGGCTTCAGTCCAAACGTAGTCGCTGGATATAACGGATGATTATCAGCTTAAAGAAAACGTTCTCAGCGTTAGTATGGTGACAGTGGAGGACTGCTGCAACCATAATTTTGTATCACTTGTTTATAATAACACCATTCCATAATCATCGACAAGTTTATACAACATAAAGAATATTGTAGACTTACACGCAAGGTTTAAAGCGATTTGATAGAAGTTATGTTCTTATAAAATGAACCATATCATCATTTATTTATTAGTGTGTGTTTGTTCCACAGGTATGTTATAAGAGTTGCCGACAGGCTTAAAAACATTAATTTTTCCAGTGGACACTAAAAATATGGCTTCTATAAGAACAAATCTAAATGCTGTCACGAAGTTTGGGGTATGTGTACCGAGAAGTTCATTTTGGTAATTTTATACGATAAGTATAGTGATTCTTTAGCCGAAACACGATTGATTCACGTGGACGTTCGTTGGCTTCCACTCCTAGAATTACAAACAGAAAAATATCATTTATTCAGCCTCTGGAAGAAGACCAAAGCAGACAGTTAACTATTCCGTCCAACGCAGTGTCCAGGCTGTGAATGGTGGCTTCTCCGTGGGACTGGATGGTCTGTTACAGAGATGCTTTCAACAGCGTTAGTGTTGACTCAGTGCGAAATAAACAAAATGGACCATACTTGGGAGAGAGCTTTAAGTGCCAGAATTATACTGTCTGATCTCGAACGTTGCAGTTCTCATTTTCATCATGGAATGTGAATTAATCACTTGCCGATCCGATGCAACAGGGTAAGTTTCAGAACAAAAAAACAACATGGAATATTATAACTCGTTAATACTTTCTCCTTGCCTACTGCCCAGTCTTGTAAGTATCACTCACTGTGAGAGCAGTTTCTGGTTCCTCCTCCGAATGGTCTACGTAGTGATCGTCGGTTCAGATGATCCCGGGTTCTATTCCCAGCCGGTCTGAGGATTTTAGCTGCATCTGGTTTGTTCCTCTGGCTGGGAAATGAGTGCTTTCGTTCGTTTAACACACAAGGTCGTTTACATAATGCACATAGCATTATCAACCATCACATAAACAAGCTGTTTGGTTGCTTAGCTCTATTTATTTCACCTGACATGTGGACAGTGGCAACACTGGTCAAGGACTCTGGGTAAGAGGAGAGTGGCATGATGGGAGTGAGTGAACAATAAACATGTGGTTTCATTCAATGCAATTTGAATTATTTCGTGAGCTACCAGAGAGGTGTTGTTTGGATCAAATGCAACACAAGCAATAGTGAATTAATCCCTCCGCATAGGGTTGGGATCAGGAAAGGCATCCGGAAGTAAATAGCTTCCGACCCACTAGACCTGAGTTCGATTTTTGACACTGCCATTCCGCTCGAGGGATTGGAGCGATGTGCGATGTGTACACAGATAACATAAGTGAGTAGAGAAGTGTGTAAAAATTAAACTTTTGGCCGTCCAACTCGTGGTAAAATCTAGGAAGTACCTGAATTATTGATTACAGCTGCTCCCTTCTTGAATCTATAACCAATATATTGTTAACTCTCTTTCTTTCTCAAGTTAAAATACTTCAGTAACACGTGTGGTTCAGAGAGTTGAGCGCTGACCTTCTGAGTCCAGGTTGGAGGGTTCGATACCAGTTCAGTTCGATATTGTTAGGATTATTGTTAGGCTTATGATTTTTAATACATTGAATGCATAATCAAATAAAATTAAATGAAACTCTGGGCATATTCAGTTGCCTGAAGTGTTAAAACAAGGTCTTTCGGGTCTCGTCGTAAGCATATATCAAACACTCCTGAATGATGTTCTGAACTTCTGTCTATCAGTACTACATTCACACTGTGGATTTGTTTTTCATTTTAAAAGGCGGTCCCCACTACTTCATGTTTAGTCCATATGCGGTTAAGTGTTGACCACGCTCTGCTACGTAGATCAAAGCCAGAAATACGTTTTGTGATGCAAAGTAAATCATGAAGTTGCGAAGATGACATAATTTGTCGTTCGTTGTCAAAATTGATGGCACTGAGGTTTTCAGCCAGGCGAAGCGGAAGGTGCCGTGAATATAGACTGCCAACTTCATGAAAGAGCAGTTGTCGATTGTGTAGTATGTTACGGTATCTCCAAAAAGAGCACTGCACCTGCGAAGATGAGGTGAAGAGATGTGGCTTAGGATAGCCACTGTAGGATACTCTTTATAGCTCCTGTGATAAAACGGATGGAGTTATTCAGCTGTATATTAATCTTCTTCACATAAGGGCTGTTTAACAAAACAGACGCACAGTACTCAGCTGCAGTGCTCAGATATATCATCCCTTATGTCGGTAGATATATCGATATAGTTCCCGTGGGGCAAACTTTCGGACACATGCGTCTCCGAAAATCGCCACAATAATCAGTTGGAAGTAAAACCAATAACATTGTTATTAGCTTTAAAGAAACGAGGCACTCAAATGATGTTTTTAAATATGTAAAATGTATTATGAATTTAATCTTACAGTAAATATAACATATGCATTATGGTTTATATTCTTCTATAGTAAGCTCAGTTCATGTCTTTGTGATGTATGTGTACGTTCTGTTTTGTGCCAGAAGGCTGGTTGGATCCTCAACAACTCCACCATTAACTGCCGTAGATTGCCTAGGCATCAATAAAAGGGCGTACTAGGGAATTGAGGAGTGAGGTAGTTACCCGTTGCTTTCTCACTGAGCCAGGAGTTGCTGTGCATAACAGTCTGCCAAGCCCACTGCAATACATGCAACAACCAACCCTATGAGCAACTTTTTCACACCATTCATAGCAGGGAATGGCTGTATAAGGATTGGCATTACTAGCATCGCCCATACCCCAGTCACTTTCATATTGTCAAATCCAAGTATAAGACTGAGATAGATCAATGTAAGTAACAGAATTGCCCCAGGCCGTGCCAGAAGGCATAGTGCACTGTAAACACTAGGTCTCGCCAGCAAAGGCATGTCTTATACCCAGATAAATTAATATATCGTCGTTCCGCCTCTAAATGTGACAAAGTTGAGGAAATATATACTGACCCGAAGCACAGGTATCACTTAGATCGAAAATTCGTTGATACAGTTCAAGAAATACTGAACCTTATATGACAGAACCTTTCTGATTAGAGTTCTAAGCTGAAATATGATCATATTGCGGACTTTCTAGACGCAATGGCGATAATTTCATTGTGCCAGGGTTTGTCCTGCTCATTGGCTGCATGGTCAACTATTAGCCTCCGGGTCATAAGGTCCAGGCGTCGATTCCTTACCGGACCGGGGATTTTAACTGCGTGGGGTCAATTCCTCTAGCTCAGGCACTGGGTGTCTGTGTTTTTTTTAATATACTTCTTCATCTACATCCAGCACACTACACTACCAACAACCACAGACACACACAATAATGGCTACACCCCTCCACGTAGTATTGGCGTCAGGAAGAGCATCCGGCAGTAAAACTGGGTCAAATTCACATCAAACAGCTGTCCCAATGAATTGGGAAAGAGTCTAAGAAGAAGTGTGGTAGTGATGGTGAAAAAAGAACTTCCTTCTTTAGGATAGCTGAAAGACAGAGATGAAGAATTCCAACCTTTAGAAGAATAATGCCCGGTGAATTTACCGTACGGTTAAGGGCGCACAGCTGTGAGCTTGCATCCGGGGGTAATGGGTTCGAACCCCACTGTCGGCAGGCCTGAAACTGGTTCTCCGTGGTTTCCCATTTTCACACCGGGAAAATGTTGGGGCTGTACCTTAATTAAGGCTACGGCCGCTTCCTTTCCTCTCCCAGCCCTTTCCTATCCCATGCTCACCATAAGACCTATCTGTGTCGGTGCGATGTAAAGAAAAAATGTATTTAAAAAATACTAAAAATACTAATGAAAGACGTGAAAATGAAGTTCTTGATATTTTAATAGACTGTTCATATTTTGAGCCGGTCTTAACAGGAGGTCCCGGGTTCGATTCCCGACCTGGTCAGGGATTTTAACATGTATCTGAGGGCTGGTTCGAGGTCCACTCAACCTACTGTACGTTATTACAAGTGAGGAGCTGTCTGACAGTGAGATAGCGGCCCCGGACTGGAAAGCCAACAATAACGGCCGAAAGGACCACACGACCCCTCATTTCCAGGCCTTCAGGCTGTGCAGCGGTCGCTTGGAAGGCCATGACCTTTCGGGGCTGTTGCACAACAGGGTTCAGGTTTCTTTTGTTGTTGTTGTTTGTTCATATTGTGATCATACGCAATGAAAGCCAAGGAAAACTAATGAAATCGAGGTCGGAAGATAGCAAAAGTTGGGCAAGTGTGATCGAACTGGAAGGACGATAGTGAAGAGTTTGTCACAAGTAAGTGGATGTATTGCCAGACTTTGTTAAGAGGTCCGCGTGATCGCCACTCCACGCTCCCAAGTTGAGAGCCCCAGGAGAAAAGGAGCAGCTGTGATCTACGAGAAAGGGCAAATTGGACATGTTTTTGAAACGAGAATAGTAGGAAATGATTTCGAGAATGACTGGAAGTGAGATATGAATGTAATATTTCGTGACAAAAGGGTTCTTTCTTAAAGAAAGTTTTTCTTGATTGAGGTTTTGTAAAACAATGAGTGGTATCTTACTATGAAGAGGCAAAGAACATGGTCTGAATGTATTAAATGAATTGAAATTGAATTAGTGGTATGTTCAGGTAATTTGATCTCCAGTTACTTGAGAATAATATTTTGATTACATAAGTGAACATCCAAATTAATATGCATTTGTCCAAGTGCTTAGTAAATACTAAACAACATAAAAGCAGAAGTTAAAATAAGTCATTATTGCAATATTGAATGCTGAATATTTTTCACATTCACTTTGCTCAGCGAATTAAGGAAAACAAGGCTTGGTTCAATAGACAGTATATTCAGAAGCGTTCAGCAACGCACATTCTTGTGGAAAATTGTGGAATAGTTTTATGTTTTATTATTTGCCTGGGGAGAGCAGAGCCAAATGAAATCATCACTGCCCTCTTATCAAGGGGCCACGATTTGAATCTCGACCAGTGCATCTGGGATTCTTTTAATGAGAATTCAAATCGTTTTTTTGGTTCGTATTCAACGTAAAACTCAAAGCCCGCGAGCTACGATAACGATATCGTGAGTCACTTATAAAACTATTTACTACGGAAATATCTTATTAAATATATTCTTACGGGAACTCTCGACATATGAGCGTGCAATACGATCACGGGACGCAGCTGAGTCTGGCATGGTTCCCGTTTAACTTGTACCAGACTCCTTACCTCCATACCTCCTTCCCTCTCCAAATTCCCTGGGCAAAATCTTGTTCTCTACTCACTCCGATGCTATTGGGTGTACAAGGCCTAGTGAGCCTTCGTGAACATTTGATTTCTTTAGACGATATAACTTTCGATTATATGGCTATATTTCAGAGTCTGAGGTCGAGTCTGTTACATCAATAAATACATCTTCAACATCACGAGCATTGGACTCCTTGGACTTACACAACGGCTGTAGTTCTTCCTGCTAACCTGCACCATTGTGGTCCACTAGCCCCCTACATTATGGTATTTGTAATATTCTAATTTTATCTTTGGAAACTTCTGTCCGAATTATCCAAAGTACGAGTTACCAACAGTTTGGTGTACCGTAATTCCTTGAAAGATTCGACCAATTTCTCATTCATTTTTTTCATCTCTTAAAATGGCCTACAAATACAATTCACCACCGCCGAAGCAACAATAATTTTGCATTAGAGTTTAAAAGTTTGGTCACCTAGGCACTTCACATGACTGCACCGTTTCCATTTAGAAGTAAATACGCTACGTCACCAAATCTCTCACTGAACATTCTTCTGGTAATATCAGAAGAGGCGCGGAATAAATTGAATGCATTTTGTTTTTCTATGTTGTGTTTTAACATTTTCTTCTATAACCGAGCACTAGCTACGAGTCGTCCTCAGAAGATTAAACCTAGTGTCATATGAACAAATATGGAGTTGGATCCTCTACTTCCTGTTCCATCATGAGCTATAATCACTCAGTAGATCCTTGAGTTAATGGCGCCACATACTAAGCATCACGAATCACGTACAAGTTTTTCTGCAGACAGCAACATCAGTAAACCACCAGGGGCCACCCAGGGCGCGGGCCACACCGCACTGGAGGGCACTCCACTCGGGAACTGTGACATTACGATTGGTACGGTTATATCGAGGCTCTATGCATTCTGATAGACCGTGTTTTCGATCGACAGCATAGTCAAAAGCTTATGATGTTCCAGAAATGCTTATCTTTATGTAGGAGAGAATTTTGACTGGCATTCTTTTCACTCCGATGAATTTCGAATGTTCACTTTCTTCAAAATAATGTGGAAAGTGTCCGGTTCCATGGCTAAATGGTTAGCGTCCTGGCCTTTGGTAAGAGAGATCCCGGGTTCGATTTCCGGCAAGATCGGAAACTTTAACCATCATTGGTTAATTTCTCTGGCACGGGGACTGGGTGTATGTGTCATCTTCATCATGACGCGCATATCGCCTACGGGAGTCAAATCGAAAGACCTGCACCTGGCGAGCCGAACATATCCTCGGACATTTCCGGCACTAAGAGCCGTACGCCATTTCATTCTTCAATGTGGAAAGTGGAACTCTAGGTTACTGCAGTTGCTTAAAGTATTCAACTTCTACCAAAAAAGAAACATATAATCAGAAACCTTTTACAATGCATGTAAAACAGTCATTTATATACTGACAAAATGGCTACAATGCGTCATGTGGGTGAATCCATTCATCTATGTATTGATTTTTGAATGATATCGATTCTTTCACGGATGACGTCGACTGTTTGAATAATGGACCATGAATTGAGCATAATGTGCTTATTCTAATATTATTTAAATTAAAATAAATTCAACAATGTAAGAAAAAATTAACATTACATGGACACAAGCGTTTTACGCATTCATTTCGAAATTACAGTTCATGAATAAAAATTCACTTCCAGACTTTGTGAAGTACAATAACTATTCGGAGCTTGTACGCCCTTGTCAGATTGAGTTAACAGTTCTGAACGTTTCATCGGAAACTGCGCCCGGCATTCTCAAGGTGTCCTCTACTGACCTCTAACCCAGTTCGACCACGGCCTAAAAGTACGCACAATATCTTTTTCTGTCTAAGTGTAACAAGAGCCTATAACGTGCCAGAGCAACAGAAAAATAATGATCCCCGAGTTGTTCATTTGCGTATGTTTAAAATCAAAGGACTTTGCTCTCACCGGTCTCGTGTGTTTGGCAGACGTAGATTTCAACCTGATAAGGGGCGACATTACGTAATTTACTGGAATTTCACTGTACTGATCAGAGAGGAAAGAGGAAGTGTTCCGAACCCCGATGATTGACATCGGTAATAGATGGGAAAGTTCCATCAAATGTCAAAAAATATTTCCCAACACACAAATTTGAGTGAATAGATCAAAGAGTGGAGCCTGGCACGGGTAAGTGAAAACACTAATAAAGACTCAAGTGCATCTCTTTGGACATCGCATGAGGTTTTATTTGAATACTTGCAGATAATGTTGGACATTCTTTACATTTTATAATTTATAGAAATATTTCCAAAAGTGACACTGAGCACGCAGTAGTCTATTGTTCGAAGAATAGGACAACTCAAAAGGATGATAAAATATTACAAGTGTGAGAAGAATATTTGGAGCTGTGAACGAAAGGTGAGTAGTCTATAGAGAATTAGGTAGGGCCCATTAATGAATTAAAGCTCTCTATAAATATGATTACATCATTAATGGCACTAAAGCAATGTGTCCGTGATGGGTTGACCACTTAGGAGAATGGATGTTGGTAGAAGTGTATGGTATGACACCAAAATACCGATGCAAGTGAAAGAAAGTAATTGTAAACAAGACCAAAGTTCTCCGTGAACTATAAAGTAAGTAAGTAAATAAGCAAGCAAGCAAGGAAGTAATTTTGTTTTGCTAGGGGCTTTACGTCGCACCGACACAGATAGGTCTTATGGCGACGATGGGATAGAAAAGGCCTAGGAGTTGGAAGGAAGCGGCCGTGGCCTTAATTAAGGTACAGCCCCAGCATTTGCCTGGTGTGAAAATGGGAAACCACGGAAAACCATCTTCAGGGCTGCCGATAGTGGGATTCGAACCTACTATCTCCCGGATGCAAGCTCACAGCGGCGCGCCTCTACGCGCACGGCCAACTCGCCCGGTAGTAAGTAAGTAAGTAAGTACGTAAGTAAGGAAGCAAGCAAGCAAGTAAGTAAGTAAAAATTAAATATTCGCATTATTTGTACCTAATATAGATTCATACGACAGAAATGACACTACTTCAACATTACCGATCTTATTGAAGAAAATCCGGAGAAAGCTCCTGTTACCGACCCTTGATCCTCTATTTTAAAGCATTTTGAAATTCATGACTGTAATGGAAAGCAAACTGAGGTAAACTTTGATGTCATAAACTTTTTCCTTCACAATTCTAACGGAAGTGCTCAATGAACTAACTTACTAACAGAGGAAATCCTTAATATAATCCTGTGGTAGCTGCTATTACCGGGAGGTTATCTACGGGTTCTTACCCATCTCCAAAAGTACAATATTTTAATACTATGTCTAATTCTCATCTCCTTGGACCCTACTGTCCACAGATAAGGTAGCCTGTTCTTCTTCATTACCTTCTCATGACGACACTACCTATGGTGATTGCACTCTCTCTGTTTTCAAACCAAATACAGTTGATTACCACGAACTCATCACGTCAGTTTTCCTACACACTCATTCCATATTATTATACAGCTCTTCTGATGGAAAGCACATTTCAACTAATCAACCCGAGTATTTCAATTTCGTATTCCAGCCTGACAGTCAATCCTCGGAGTTCTAAGTTCTTGTCCCTTTTGGATATAAATATTCGGATTCGAAATATTAAGTCTATACTATACTCAGGACACAATTGTCCACTTTATCCCGGTCATCAGATTTCCTCCATCAACTATCATTGCTGTCTGTACCTTCCCTCGGTATCACATGCCTTCTAAATATACTGTGGGTACTGGCTCCAAGCTAGTTGGCTATGCAGTAAATGTAAGCTTGTATTCAGCAAAATGTGGGTTCGAACACACCAAACAAATAGTAGAACTGTATTTTAACCAAGGTCAATCATGACCATTACTTATCCTGGCCAGCATATTCTAAATTACAGTGTGACCAAAACCTTCTGCCTAAGTAAGGAGAACAGCGGAAAATTCCACCCCCCCCCCCCATTATTTCCTCCGTGCCGAGCGAGCTAGCCGTGCAGTTATGGTCAAGTAGCTGTAGGTTTGCATTCGGGAGATGGTGGGTTCGAATCCCAGCGTTTCGTCGACAGCCCTGAAGATGGTTTTCCGTGGTCCCATTTTCACACCGGGCTGAGGCTGTACCTTAAATAAGTCCACAGCCACTACCTTCATAATCTTAGCACTTTCCCACCCTCGAATCGCGGAAAATTTCCAATATGACGTTAAACCATTAGCAAAACTAAGGTGTGTAGACATATACGAGTACATAATTCTCAGTATACCTCTTCAGGGTTTTATATGCCAGTCAATGATGGAGGTGTTGGTAATCCAACCAGACTTCGGAGTGATGAGTCAGTACATAATTATAGTGATCATATGAAATTTGCGTGAATCCATTTCGAGTAAGGTGTAGTGGTACTAATGCACTGTGTCTCCTAGTGTGGGCCAGATAAAGACTGTTACGTTCACTGACCTGACGCAGTCTCATCCTTGGCTTAGAAAATATAAATGTGACTGAGGGATAAGCAAGGCTATGGACGGCATTCCTTAAGCCCCCAATCCCCGTGATAAATGATGCGAAAGTATCTGTCTGAGAGAGGAAAGCAATGTGAATCTACCTTACTTCTCATTTCTCTACTACTGACTTACAGGCTAATAGTGGATCTATTAAAGATGCAACCAGCCTCTAGGAATTCAACTCACATATACATCTGAAGTGCTTACAAATGCCACGAGTATATTACCCAGAGATTTTGTGAACATTCCTATATTATTCTAATAGTATTGCATTAGCAAAAAGGAAGTGCGTTATTTAGAAGCAAATGACAAGTATTTAACGTACTTTTATTGGGAATTTTTCAATTAAATAGTCAATTGTATTACATTTGTTATATATAAAGTTGACATGTTTGCTACAGTAACAACGTCCAGGTAAGAGCTTCAGTATTTTGTAAAGCACGTTCTACATATATCAATCGGAAACACAGTCATTGCGACAGCGTCGACCTTGTTGTACACACGAGGTTCGTTTCCTGGAGAGACTCGCCAAGAAAGCTGACATCATCGCCAGCCTTGTCACTCCATCTTCTGAATGGAAATCACATACCGAGGTTGGAAGCCAAGACTTCTATGTTACTGTTTTCTTCTTTTATGTAGGGGACATTTCAGGAAATGTCATTTATTCTCATGGCAGTGCAGGCTGAGACACGTGCCATGTGATGATTAGGAAACTGACACTGCTGGGGGAATTCTAATTCAAGCTAATAATAGCAATCGTAAGTAATCAGCTATTGTGTGTAGGCATTTTGATTTGACGTCAATTTAACCGCCTAGGTGTGAATTACCACATTCCGTTTTATTCTTCGAAATGGCACAGAAACCATAATTCTATTGGAAGACCTACTGCAGAGTTTAATTGATTCTGCCGAGTAAACAATGAATCTGTTACCTGGTATACTTTACAGTATATGCCGACATCGTACGACATAGAAAGTCATCATCATCATCATCATCTGTGTACCCTCCAGGGTCGCTTTTCCCTCCGATACAGCGAGGGATCCCACCTCTACCGCCTCAAGGGCAGTGTCCTGGAGCTTCAGACTCTTGGTCGGGGATACAACTGGGGAGAATGACCAGTACCTCGCCCAGGCGGCCTCACCTGCTATGCTGAACAGGGGCCTTGTGGAGGGATGGGAAGATTGGAAGGGATAGGTAAGGAAGAGGGAAGGAAGCGGCCGTGGCCTTATGTTAGGTACCATCCCGGCATTCGCCTGGAGGAGAAGTGGGAAACCACGAAAAACCACTTCCAGGATGGCTGAGGTGGGAATCGAACCCACCTCTAATCAGTTGACCTCCCGAGGCTGAGTGGACCCCGTTCCAGCCCTCATACCACTTTTCAAACTTCGTGGCAGAGCCGGGAATCGAACCCGGGCCTCCGGGGGTGGCAGCTAATCACGCTAACCACTACACCACAGAGGCGGTCTGACATAGAAAGTCGCCCTCCGAAATTCCGACTTCCTTCGTTGCGTTTGAATTCTCAATTTTATAATCTAGGAAGTAGACATTCCTCAACTGTTTTTCAGAGGAAGCTTTTATTCGTGTTGATTATCTCGTTGCTTCTCTCTCAAATTATTAATCACTGTCACTTCTAAAGTACTGAGGTTCTTCTGATACCCACTTCCTGAATATTTATAGTTGTAAACTCTACTACCCAATTATTTTAAAGTTCCTTGTTCTGTTCCTCTGCTCAACGAGGGGAAAATGTCCTGTTACCATGTTTCAGCACGTATATGTATTTCAGAACATTTATTCAGTACCATGTACATTGTGCACAAGCTTCGAAAAATCAAGGCATTCAAACGAGTATTTTCCATGAATACGATGGGAACTTCTGGCGAGTACGGGGACTGAACTTACAGTCTAAAATGAAATGAATCCTTGAATCCTAGAAATGAAATCTTGAGAGAACATATGTCAGAAGAAAAGGAAAGATTGAATATAAAGGTAGTATATAGTAACCTTCGGGGATTACTTACTGATAATTGACTTCTGTGAATATCTACATTTTCTGAAAGAAAGAAGACATAAGATTTAATTCACGAAAAAGAAATAAATACTATTGTTCATGTTTGTGGGTTACTGTAGTCATGTCCTAGTTCGTGAACCATGGGCAACGGCTGAGTGGCCTAGTAAGTGGTCCTGAGAGTCGGGATACCAGTTGCTATGGAATGGGAGTCCTGGCCCTCCTTGTGCTCAGGCGGCTAGGACTATACAATTCATCGGTAATCCATAACCCGTTAGAGGAGAGATCCTCACATGGACTATATGCAAGTAGGGTAGCATCCTGCTTCATGAATTTACCGAGCTCAGAACATTTTAAGCAAGCCTAGGACCTATGGGAGTAACGGAGTTCCACTCCCATTTGACAGGCGAGGGACTCCTTGGAAACAACTTGGCGAACGAAATGGAATTCGATGGGGAGCTATCAATATTAATGGGGCTTATGGAAGAAAGAAGGTAGAACTGGCTGAGTTAGCAAAGAGGATGCATCTGGATTTGCTAGGAGTAAGTGATATTCGGGTAAGGGGAGATAATGAGGAAGAGATAAGAGATTATAAAGTGTACTTGACGGGTGTTAGAAAGGGAAGGGCAGAGTCTGGGGTAGGGCTCTTTATCAGGAATACCATTGCACGCAACATAGTTTCTGTTAGGCACGTAAATGAGTGAATGATGTGGGTAGTTTTGTCAGTTGGAGGAATTAAGACTAGAACTGTGTCCATGTATTCACCATGTGAGGGTGCAGATGAGGATGAAGTTGACAAGTTTTATGAAGCATTGAGTGACATCGTGGTCAGGGTCAACAGCAAGGATAGAATAGTGCTAATGGGCAATTTCAATGCGAGAGTTGGAAATAGAACTGAAGGATACGAAAGGGTGATTGGTAAATGTGGGGAAGATATGGAAGCTAATGGGAATGGGAAGCGTTTGCTGGACTTCTGTGCTAGTATGGGTTTAGCTGATACGAATACATTCTTCAAGCATAAGGCTATTCACCGCTACACATGGGAGGCTAGGGGTACCAGATCCATAATAGACTATATCTTAACAGACTTCGAATTCAGGAAATCTGTTAGGAATGTACGAGTTTTCCGCGGATTTTTCGATGATACAGACCACTATCTGATCTGTAGTGAACTAAGTATCTCTAGGCCTAGGGTAGAGAAAGTGAAATCTGTCTGCAAACGAATAAGGGCAGAAAATCTCCAGGACGAGGAAATTAGACAGAAGTACATGGATATGATTGGTGAGAAGTTTCGAACAGTAGACAGTAAGCAGGTTCAGGATATAGAAAGTGAAAGGGTGGCATACAGGGATGCTGTAGTAGAAACAGCAAGCGAATGCCTAGGAACGACTGTGTGTGAAGATGGGAAAAGGCGAACATATTGGTGGAATGATGAAGTGAGAGCAGCTTGTAAACGTAAAAAGAAGGCTTATCAGAAATGGCTCCAAACAAGGGCCGAGGCAGATAGGGATTTGTACGTAGATGAAAGAAACAGAGCGAAACAAATAGTTGTTGAATCCAAAAAAAGTCATGGGAAGATTTTGGTAACAACCTGGAAAGGCTGGGTCAAGCAGCAGGAAAACCTTTCTGGACAGTAATAAAGAATCTTAGGAAGGGAGGGAAAAAGGAAATGAACAGTGTTTTGAGTAATTCAGGTGAACTCATAATAGATCCCAGGGAATCACTGGAGAGGTGGAGGGAATATTTTGAACATCTTCTCAATATAAAAGGAAATAATCCTGGTGGTGGTGCGAACAGCCAAGCTCATGGGGAGGAGGAAAATGATGTAGGTGAAATTATGCCTGAGGAAGTGGAAATGATGGTAAATAAACTCCATTGTTGCAAGGCAGCAGGAATAGATGAAATTAGACCTGAAATGGTGAAGTATAGTGGGAAGGCAGGGATGAAATGGCTTCACAGTAGTAAAATTAGCATGGAGTGTTGGTATAGTACCTTCAGATAGGACAAAAGCAGTAATTGCACCTATCTATAAGCAAGGGAACAGGAAGGATTGCAACTACTATCGAGGTATCTCATTGATCAGTATACCAGGCAAAGTATTCACTGGCATCTTGGAAGGGAGGGTGCGATCAATTGTTGAGAGGAAGTTGGATGAAAACCAGTGTGGTTTCAGACCACAGAGAGGCTGTCAGGATCAGATTTTCAGTATGCGCCAGGTAATTGAAAAATGCTACGAGAGGAATAGGCAGTTGTGTTTATGTTTCGTAGATCTAGAGAAAGCATATGACAGGGTACCGAGGGAAAAGATGTTCACCATACTGGGGAACTATGGAATTAAAGGTAGATTATTAAAACCAATCAAAGGCATTTATGTTGACAAATTGGGCTTCAGCGAGAATTGATGGTAGACTGAGTTCTTGGTTCAGGGTACTTACAGGGGTTAAACAAGGCTGCAATCTTTCACCTTTGCTGTTCGTAGTTTACAAGGATCATCTGCTGAAAGGTATAAAATGGCAGGGAGGGATTCAGTTAGGTGGAAATGTAGTAATAAGTCTGGCCTATGCTGATGACTTGGTCTTAATGGCAGATTGTGCCGAAAGCCTGTAGTCTAATATCTTGGAACTTGAAAATAGGTGCAATGAGTATGGTATGAAAATTAGCCTCTCGAAGATGTCAGTAGGTAAGAAATTCAACAGAATTGAATGTCAGATTGGTGATACAAAGCTAAAACAGGTCGATAATTTCAAGTATTTAGGTTGTGTGTTCTCCCAGGATGGTAATATAGTAAGTGAGATTGAATCAAGGTGTCGTAAAGCTAAAGCGGTGAGCTCGCAGTTGCAATCAACAGTATTCTATAAGAAGGGAGTCAGCTCCCAGACGAAACTATCTTTACATCGGTCTGTTTTCAGACCAACTTTGCTTTACGGAAGCGAAAGCTGGGTTGACTTAGGATATCTTATTCATAAGTTAGAAGTAATAGACATGAAAGTAGCAAGAATGATTGCTGGTACAAGCAGGTGGGAACAATGGCAGGAGGGTACTCAGAATGAGGAGATAAAAGCTAATTTAGGAATGAACTCAATGGATGAAGCTGTACTCATAAACCGGCTTCGGTGGTGGGATCATGTGAGGCGAATGGAGGAGGATAGGTTACCTAGGAGAATAATGGACTCTGCTATGGAGGGTAAGAGAAGTGGAGGTAGACCAAGACGATGGTTAGACTCAGTTTCTAACGATTTAAAGATAAGAGGTATAGAACTAAATGAGGCCACGACACTAGTTGCAAATCGAGGATTGTGGCGACGTTTAGTAAATTCGCAGAGGCTTGCAGACTGAACGCTGAAAGGCATAACAGTCTATAATGATAATGTATGTATGTACTAAATTAACTGGTGACATATCACTATTTTGTACACTCGGTGACTTTATTATGATGCTTGTTATTTAAAGGGCCATAACATCTAGGTCATCGGCCCCTCATATTGGTACTTATCACTAGGAAGTAGAACCATGGCATTTGTAATGTTTCTGTACTAATCAAAACTAGCGTAGATTCGTGGTATTCCTCACATTATGGTAGGCCTATTACTCATAGGTAATATAATGCGCACATGTAACGCAGACATATGGTGTTTCTTATATTGCGGCGCCATTTACAGGCAACACACACCTATGGTGTTCCTCGCATAGGTGTACTAATCACAGGGACTCGCACTCTCCCATTGTGTTTCTTACATAGTGAGTACTAATCATAGGCAAGGCAGACCCATGGTATCGCTCAGAGTGGAAGTAATCACAGGTACTGTAAAACTCACCCTGATTCACACACTGTCTCTACTAAACATAAACCTATTGTGTACCTAACATAGTGGTACTACGCGCAAGTAAAAGCGACCCGTGGTGTTCCCAGCGTGGTGGTACTAATTTTTTTTTTTTTTTTTTTGCTAGTGGCTTTTACGTCGCACTGACGCAGATAGGTCTTATGGCGACCATGGGCTAGGAAATGACTAGGAATTGGAAGGATGCGACTATGGCCTTAACTAAGGTACAGCCCCAGCATTTGCCTGGTGTTAAAATGGGAAACCACGGAAAACCATCTTCAGGGCTACCGACAGTGGGATTCAAACCCACTACCTGCCGGATGCAAGCTCACAGCTGCGCGCCCCTAACCGCACAGCCAACTCGCCCGGTACTAATTACTAGTAGTCTCATGGTTCTAATTCGATCATCCCTGTGTCGCCCCTTTTAGTCACCTCTTACGACAGGCAGGGGATACCGTGGGTGTATTCTTCGCCTGCGTCCCCCATCCACAGGGGGATGTGTGTTTGGTCCGCGAGCTATTTTATTTCGCTCAAGTCCGCCGGCAAGCCAGTTAGGACACCCTATCCGCCACCTGGGACGCGCCACGTGGGAGTATCACATCTCCCCCCGTCCCCCGCTACGCCAGGTTAATAGATCCGCGGACGGTGCCTTTAAATTTATAATTTTTTTAAACCTTAACCAAATGAGTATTCAAAACATCAGAGAAATATTTATCTTACCAAAACTCAGGCACAAAACTAAATCGCTTAGTGACATCCCAATACAGTGATCACAGCAAGAAAATTCGCTCAGTATAATTATAAACATTATCTCAGAAAAATCACAAAGAATCCGGCAGTATTGCTTCTCACATACTTTGATTGTTAACTTCCATCATGGCTGTGACAATTCTAAAACAAAGGCATACAAAGTTAGACTAGATTGTGGTGCTTAGTTATTTACCATGATGATATACCAGGAGGACAAACACGACAGTAGTGCACAAAAGTTCATTTAATTCTGAACCTGATGTGGGAAATGAGAAACACGGGAAGTTTTCATATACTCAAACAGTTGCTAGTCTTTAATCAAAGTTTATGTGCTGTGATGTCAAATTCGTATAAAGAAATGAACTCTGACTAATAACAGAGCTACCACGTCGTACCACCGCACAAGAAACTACTGAGCAAAAGGATCAAATAAAGGAATATGAGGACAAAATGAGATTAATGTAAAAGTTGTTCAGGTTAGGCCTATTGGAATTTAAGAATATTTTCTCATTGTTTTCCCCCCACTAGGTTACATCACACTTATTTATAAACTATTGTGTATAAGAAAGAGAGAGGGAGCAAAAGCTGTTCTGTACTCTCGAGGAGCAGAATGTAAATTTTATCAATAATAATAATAATAATAATAATAATAATAATAATAATAATAATAATAATGTCCGCCTCTGTGGTGTAGTGGTTAGCGTGATTAGCTGCCACCCCCGGAGGCCCGGGTTCGATTCCCGGCTCTGCCACGAAATTTGAAAAGTGGTACGAGGGCTGGAACGGGGTCCACTCAGCCTCGGGAGGTCAACTGAGTAGAGGTGGGTTCGATTCCCACCTCAGCCATCCTGGAAGTGGTTTTCCGTGGTTTCCCACTTCTCCTCCAGGCGAATGCCGGGATGGTACCTAACTTAAGGCCACGGCCGCTTCCTTCCCTCTTCCTTGCCTATCCTTTCCAATCTTCCCATCCCTCCACAAGGCCCCTGTTCAGCATAGCAGGTGAGGCCGCCTGGGCGAGGTACTGGTCATACTCCCCAGTTGTATCCCCCGACCAAGAGTCTGAAGCTCCAGGACACTGCCCTTGAGGCGGTAGAGGTGGGATCCCTCGCTAAGTCCGAGGGAAAAACCGAACCTGGAGGGTAAACAGATGATGATGATGATGATGATGATAATAATAATAATAATAATAATAATAATAATAATAATCATCATCATCATCATAATATCATAATACCATGTTCTTCATTTTACTTCCCGCGGGAGTGCCGACATGAGCCAATAAATCTAATAACATGAGGTTGGTTTATTTGAGCACTTTCAAATACCATCGGACTGAGCTCGTCATCTTAGGTTTAGAAAGCAAGTGCCCCATTTTCTGAGCTACTCAGAATGGAAAACTCTTATAAATAGAATGGTTCACCCTATGCCCCGCCGCGTATACCCTTGTACTCTTTTCTGATGTATGCTGATCGAACTCCACTTTGCTCCTCACAAGAAGTAAAAGTATATTCTTATATTTTTCGACTTTCTGAGGGAGAAACAAATCAGAGTTCTTTCAGGGGAAACGAGCACGCTTTTACCACTTCAGATAAGCAGCCACCATTTGAAATAAATGCCCGGTTGAAATGAAATGCCGTATGGCTTTTAGTGCTGGGAGTGTCCGAGGACAAGTTCGGCGCGTCGTGATGAGAATGAAATGATGATGAAGACGACACACAAACCCAGCCTCCGTGCCAGCGAAATTAACCAATGATGGTTAAAATTCCCGACCCTGCCGGTAATCGAACCCGGGACCCCTGTGACCAAAGGCCAGCACGCTAACCATTTAGCCATGGAGCCGAACACCATGTCAGATAAGCAGCCATCATTTAAAACAAATGCCGACTGAGTGGCTCAGACGGTTGAGGCGCTGGCCTTCTTACTCCATCGTGGCAGTTTCGATCCTGGCTCAGTCCGGTGGTATTTGAAGGTGCTCATATACGTCAGGCTCGTGTCGGTAGATTTACTGGTACGTAAAAGAACTACTGTGGGACTAAATTCTATCACCTCCGCGTCTTCGAAACCCGTAGAAATGTAGTTAGTGTGACGTAAAGCAAATAGAATTATTATTATTATTATTATTATTATTATTATTATTATTATTATTATTATTATTATTATTATTATTATTATTATTATTTAAAATAAATACTTCACTATGTCTGTTTGACCATATGCTTCTTGTATAATACATATACTGAAGAAAATGGAAATTGCAACACCCAGAAGAAGTGGTGCTACATTGCTGCAATTGAACATGCAGGACGAGTGTTCGGTTGTGATTCGATGACTACACTTTCAGGTCCCTCTGTTTGGACAACAATCAATACACGATGTGCCCACCACGAGCTGCAATATATTGATGAATTCGTCAAGGCATAGAGTCAATAAGGCCCTAGATCGCTTCCTGCACTGCTCGGGTCAGTTGTTCCTGCTATTTGCTTTACGTCGCACCGACACAGATATGTCTCATGGCGAGGATGGGATAGGAAAGACCTAGGGATTGGAAGGAAGCGGCCGTGGCCTTAATTAAGGTACAACCCCAGCATTTGCCTGGTGTGAAAATAGGAAACCACGGAAAAACATCTTCAGGGCTGCCGACAGTGGGGCTCGAACCCACTATCTCCCGATTACTGGATACTGGCCGCACTTAAGCGACTGCAGCTATCGAGCTCGGTGATCAGTTGTTCCAGACTTGTGGGTGGCTGAGGACGGTTGGCTAGTTGTCGACCCATCATGTCCTACACATGCTCAATAGGACTGAGGTCCGGGGATCTGGCGGGCCATTCTAACGTTGTAATGTCGTTGAGAGCTTCTCTGGAGATACGTGCAGTGTGAACCCGGGCTTTGGTCCTGCTGAAACATCCCATTAGCAATGTTCACCATCATAGGGACAACCACTGGATTGAGTACCCTATCAACGTACTGTCGAGCAGTCATAGTGCCCTCAACAAGCACTAATTGTGATTTCACATTAAAGTCAAAAGCTCCCCAGGCCATAATGATCGGTGTTGGCCCTTTGTGCCTCTCGACAATAAGATCTGGGCGGCCCCTCTCCCCAGTACGTCGGCGCACACGGTTTCAGCGATCACTGCGGGCAAGACAGAAGCGCGATTCATCACTAAAGACGACACTATTGCATTCGTCGACCCACGTCGATCTTTCTCGACACCAGGCCAGCATTATACGTCGCTGTTGTGGGGTCAATGGAACACCTTCTGCAGGGACACGGGCTCTTAAGGGACACTGGGACTGAAATTTCTAATTCCTGTAAAAATTAAGATATCACCTTAATATTTGGCTGGCTCAAGTTATGTACTATTATGAATATCTGTACTAAATTTGATCAGTGTAATTTTACTAGTTTCATAGATATTAATTATTTTCCGATATTTAAATGCAAATTATTCACATATTCTAAATGTTTAGCGTATCAAAGCCATCCAGATAGCACATTTTTAAAGTAATGATTTAGTACCTTATTCGTATATAAATGAAACTGTGCATCGTTTTTGAGATTGTATTATTTACTATGGAGACAGGACTTTTTCCCCTGTTGAAGTTTATTTTTTATAAAATTATTGAAATTTTAAGTTTTGAAATTTTTTTGCAGGCAAACCAGAATTTCAATCATAAAAGTAATGCACACGTTTATGGATAATGTACTAAGGAAGATTCGTGTGAATTTTCAAGGTAATAGCATCATATCTGTAATGGGTATGACATTTTATACATCTGAAAATGTGAAACTGAGAAAATAGCATTTTTCTAAAGTCATGCATATTTTTTAATATTCTCAGTTGACTTACTCATTAAAACTGTCCTCCAGCATAAGTCACACTCTCCTTCTTTCGTTTTTCAGCCTCTTTCTTCATTTTTATGACCTTCGCCTTCCGTCGAGTTGAATTTTTCTTTTCAGAGGACGATCGCTGTATTTCATACTTTCTGCGAGCATCAGCCTAAGGACTGATTTTTCTGTCACATGAAAGACTGGAGTTCTTTTGATATCCGACTTCAAGTGTATGGTTGCACTTCACCCCTTATTGAACTCTGCCACAGCACTGCATACATCAATTTCAAATCTCTTTCTTGATACAAAATTTCCTTTGGACAATTTCTCCAGGTGCTAGAATGTAGACTTTCGTTCTGATTCTGCGTGTCACCACGGACACATCGGGATAGTACTTCATCAGATGCCAGCTTCTGATACACAGGCATAATCTTACACATTAATGGCTCAGAAAGTTCGACCGACATTTTATCATGACTCTGCTATGCTTTTGTTATAGAAGCACCAATCATCTAAGTCTTGGGGGCATTTCCTATGTTGGGGCTTACTGTTGGTGGATATGTAGTCTAATAGTAGAGTGTGGCAGATATAGCATTTTTCATGTTTGCAATATTAAGTGTGATTTGTACAACATAATTCCTATAATAGCGGGTAAGCTTGGTAATTGTAGCATTAGTAAGACCACCTGAACGGCTACCTAACTGCACACCCTTCACTTTCCAAGTTTGTAGCATCTGTCTCAAACCTTTTCCCATTCTCTTAGCCATGTGGTGTACACACTCCTCCTTCAGTACTGTGTTGGTGCCATACACAACATATCAAAATTATGTGATGAAAAACGCATAAATGCGTGTGCAGGATAATGTTCGGTGAGAATCGGAGAGGAAGGGGCGTTTAAATGGCTGTGCAACAGGCATTTAAATGTCCCGCTGTGCCTTTAAAATTGGCGGAACGTGGAAAATTATATCGCTAATTTATTCGCAATGGTCAGGGGCAGAGCATTATGTGAAAATCGAAAAATCGAAATATTTGATAAAACATGCCTAAAACACAGTCCCAATGTCCCTGCCAGCTGCACGCAGGCGATTACCAACTGTTTGTTGTGTAACGTGGGGTGCCACAGCTGCTCGAATTTGCGCTGCTGTTGCATGGGGTTCCATCCGGGCCATCCGAATGATGCGGCGATCCTCTCTCACAGTTGTCTGTCGCGCTGGGCCTGTGCCAGGTCTACGAGTGTGGGTACCTTCATTTGACCACTGCTGCCATACACGTTGTACCGTAAATGCCTGTCGGCCAACACGTGCAGCGACAGTCCTTAGCGATAATCCAGCCTCACACAGCCCAATTATCCGAGCCCTCTCAAACGGTGGTTGCATGATGGGTCAAGGTCTTGGAACACCTTCCGTACTCACCAGACATGAGTCCTTGTGACTTCGACCTGTTTCCGAAGTTGAAGGAACCCCCCGAGGCCGCCGGTTTCCTGACGTGGCATCTGAACTCTGCGCAGTAGGGCGCTCCGTCGCTGTTATCAACAGAGAACGCCTTGCCAACGGTCCTCAACGGCTTACCGACATTTAGCAAAAGGTAATAGACTTTGAAGGACTATATTGAAGGAATGTAATGTAATTGTAATTCTTAGTTCATTAAATATTACGTTCTATCAGTATTTCCACTACTGTGTACTTAATTATAGCCCTCGCATTTTCTGTCATCAATTTGTACAAACAAAATGTATGCCATAGCACAATAGATGGATTGAAAAGAAGCATAATGTAATCCAGAGACTGCCGCGATCTATCCCTGTGCTATTCTCGATTTAAAAGCACGGATTAAAAATGCAAGCAATATTTCAAGAAAATAAAAGCACGGGGAAATGTGATCATGGTGATGATTAACGAAATTTTAAGAGAAAATACACCAAGGTCATAGGTTCTGTGAAAAACGTTCGGTTCCTCGTTTGTAAGAACAACGAAGTACATGAAAGTCAGATGTAGCGCACTTCTTACGGGGCCGATATGCGACAGGTAGGTTAATTGGCAATGCGGATTATTTTTTAAAAATTAGAATCCAACTTTATGAAATCCTTTTTCTGTCATTGATTCAGCTGAAAATGCGACTCACAATGGTCTCAATTTTATACCATTCGGCTGCCTGTCAGGTGTCCTAATCCTGTGCTAAATCGAAGTAGCCAGTAACACAGTATTCATATGTTATCACATGTATCTGAACAGGTTTCTTAATTCCTTGTACTGTCTTCTTTAACTTTCCCTTCCCTCAGAGCGAAGGTTGGCCGGATCCAAAGAGTTTTAGCATCATTTGCCATAGAATAAATTCTAGACGGAACTAAGGATGCACGCTAGGAAAGTAAGGAATGAGGTTGCTTTTCATTACCAATCTCGCCAAGACAAAATGTTCTAAAAAGTACCTGATACATAAGTCTACTGAAATCAATATATCAACCGACTTTACGAACGATACCTTCGTACCATATATCACAGAGATTGGCTGCATAAGGAATGATTCAGTAGTGCCACTCATAGCTCTGCACTTTTCGTTCAGTAACGGCTAGTGATAAAACAGACTAATTGAAGAAAGTGACATTCATTCTTGCTGAACCAGAATATTGCTTACTGTAAATAAAATTATCTCATCAGAGATGGGTCTGGGTCTATATCTATATTGTAATAATAATAATAATAATAATAATAATAATAATAATAATAATAATAATAATAATAATAATAATAATAATAATAATAATAATAATAATAATAATAATAATAATAATAATAATAGTAATTGTTTACCCGTGGAACGCAGAGGTGAAAGAAGGTGCCGGGGTGAATGGGTCTAACTACAATGTCAAGAATTGAATTTAAACTTAAACTGAAGGTTATATTTTCAAAAACTTCAAACTTAACAATTTTTACAGGTACAGGTAGTAATTATTAAACAAGATGGGGAAAAAATCCAAGATTCAGAATCTTAACACTTTGATTCTTTAAGCCCCTAGCTTTACATTTCCTGAGCTACTAGCTCAAATTTACAAAAGAGCACAAATTTATACAAGGGCAGAAATCCCCTAATTCAAAGAGCAATCGCTCCCAAAATTACAACATCTAGCCTTCAAGAGGCATACAGTAATCTTACTTTGAAAAAGAGCCAACAGGCTCTCAGTTTTCCAACCCTACTCAAGGCAACATTGCATGAAAATCTGATAATCTCTGGCCTTACAAGGCACTACTTACAAATAGAAATCTTATTACACAGAGTTACCTAGTACCCAACCTACAGGGCCTTGGTGAAAAAGAACAGGTTAAATAAGCGGCCCGAGTACTATTTGAATGGAGGCGGAGACTGAGCTCCAAAAATTTAAAACCTATAGGGCGCTTGGCCGTCGAAACAGGGGCTATTCCCAAACTACTGAGGTAGCACGCATGGAAATAACTTTAACACATTGCAGATACAAAAGGTTACGAAAACGTGGCACCGCAAACCAAGATGAAGGGGAGCTCGAGAGGGTACTTCACTCTCTATCCCCGATTTACAGTTAGAGATTTATGAAATTTTTACATTAGCCGAAAGAAGATTTACATTTTAGAAAAGTTGGTTACGTAGTTAAATATTCGGACCTTTCCCTCGGGTTGAACTGCGGAGGCAGCAACAAGAATAAAGTTATGTGGCCATTACCTGGTAGATGTACTGCTGTCTGATGAAAGAGGCCGTCCGCCTCCTGCTTTGACACATACACACTTAGTAAGATGAAGATCAAACGTGAAAATCCGCAGTTTATAAACCCTCGGGGAAAGTTTGAGACCATTCAAGATTAAACTGGCCACACCCTTTCACGTTTATTGGTCAATTTAAAAGTTACACAAAAAAATCGAAGAAAAAGACTGTGATTGGTAGAAAATTAATTACAGAAATTAGGGATTGGCTAGATTCGAAACTGGCGGAAATAAAAAAAGAATATTGCCAACCAAAAAATAAATGAACATCCATCAGTAAAACATACTTATGAATACAAAACTTCTTTGAATTGTAAGTTCTTGTAACTCCCACCAGGGTGCATGATCACAGTTTTTGGGTAGTGTCATCTATGGGAGAATGTCCAAACTTCTTGATGAATGGCAAACAAAACAAGTAGAAATTCACACAATTCAGGAAACTTCACAATAACAAAATTACATCAGATTTTAGTGGTGACATTTTCTGAGTAAATTTCTAAATAGGGGTAGTTTCAGTTTCACTGTTTCACCAATAGAGGAGTTCTTTTAGGCGCTAATTTTTAATGCGCGGCATAGAGGTGTACCTCCTGGTACAATAATAATAATAATAATAATAATAATAATAATAATAATAATAATAGTAGAACCTATGTTATTAACTATTTGTTCGGGTCGTCGACCTATAGAGATATTTTGCCCCTACTTGCACTATGTGATATGAACCTGCCTGTAATTGGAATGGAGGAAGTGTAGACTGTTGAATGTGAAAGGAACGCTAAGGACGACAAAAACACCCAGTCCCCAGGATAGGGATACTAAATATTTACAATTAAAGACCCCTGACCCAGCCGAGAATCGAGCCCAGGGCCGCCGGGTGACATGCGGACGCGTTGCCCCCTGCACTGCGGGACCGGACATGTTTAACGTTACTTCACATATTCTCTGTCTTGGAGATACCAGAGTGGCTTAAACGCGGCAGAAGAATGGACCTGCACGATGCACTTTTAAATATCAATGGACTGTGTCGGGATTCAACCCCACAACGTCGATCACAGTACGCTACAACCTAATTAAACTTCACTACACTTTCAGCATGAGAGCTCTGTCTGTGGATAATTCGTAGTGTGTTGGATGATAGGTGTCGTATGTTGTCGAAATTTAAAGTATCTCTGGTGATATATTTGGTATTTATAAGACAAAATTGAAACTCAGCCATCGCCCAACAGAGATCTGATTTACTCTGCCATCTATTAGAGTAAATATGAAATATAATATAATATAATATAATATAATATAATATAATATAATATAATATAATATAATATAATATAATATAATATAATATAATATAATATTATTATTATTTATCTATGTGAGAAATGAATAATGTGTATTCCTTTTTTCTTTTGCTATCTGTTCGACGTCACATTAATTAACACAGGACCGGGTGAGTTGGCGGTGCGGTTAGGAGCGCGCAGCTGTGAGCTTGCATCCGGGAGGTAGTGGGTTTGGATCCCACTGTCGGCAGCCCTGAAAATGGTTTTCCGTGGTTTCCCATTTTCACACCAGGCAAATGCTGGGGCTGTACCTTAATTAAGGCCATGGTCGCTTCCTTCCAACTCCTAGCCATTTCCTAATCCATCGTCGCAATAAGAATTAACAGAGGTAAACTGTTGAAGACGCTGCAAGGACTGGAAATGTAGTGACCAAGAGTTTTACAGCCCGTCTTCAGAACTGCTGACAGTGGGGTTCGAACCTATCATCTCCAGGAAGCAAACCTACAGCTTCACGAATTGTACTGCATAGTTAACTTGTTCGGTGAACCCTAACTCATCAGCTGCAGTTATATTATAATTTTAATATTAATTAATAACTTAATAACTATTTTGCTGTTCAGTTATTTATACTGTACTATAGTTAACGTTTTCATTGGCTACAGACCTCGCGCACAATCAAATATATGTCATGACTAAGTCCCGATTGTTTTCACCATTTTCAGAACAATTAACGCGTGAATATAAAATTAATGAAGAATCTCACTCAGATACTCATTTTATTTAATTTTGTACTGACCTGAACCGCTACATCGTGTGAGCAACAGTTAACTCTCTCCAGATCAGACTCAGGGTATGTTTCCGGCTCATTTGTGCGGGGGAAGATATTCTCTTCCAATTCACCTTCATCCCTGCTTTCTTGCACTTCTTTTTTTGTTTCTCTTCTCGTCTTGGTGAATTTTCCCTTATGGTGTGTCACTTAGCCGAGCACGACAAATGTTATCGATTGTGCTCTGGTCAGCCGAGACCTCCCTGGCTAAGCATTTAAGCCTCTTAAGATGACAGTCGGTATCGGCCCCTTTGGCCCATGTCAACCCCTGCTATTTTATTAGGGATCTCTAAGGGGACGGGTCATCGTGTTTCCTCAATTTGCTGCTACTTGTTAGGGTGGAATGGACTACCCGTGTTTTTGTCCAAGGTAATACTTTTATCAAATAAAGGACTGAGAGGGAGATTCTTCGCTCGACTTTCTTCGTCGTCTTTTAGTCGTTTTTACAACACTGCATAAGCCACGGGAACATATTGCATGTGTAGGGAAGAAAGGAGCGTGGAGACAGGAAATGATTTCGTTTTAGAATTTCTCAGATCAACATTCTGATTCAAAATATTTTAAGTGGTTTAGCTGCTCTTATTTTATGCATTAAGAAACATGAATTACCATCTCCACGTACCTGAAATATATAATATCTTATTCTAGCACAACCAATACTACTTTGCACTTGATATCTTAGTGTTGTCTAGCATTCACTAGCGGAAAGAGAGGAAAATTAACTTAACGTGGCTTAGCTGTTGCTTTTCCAGCCAGAGCGCAGAGGTTTGAATTCAGGTTGATTCCCCCGAAAATCAGGTGGTGTCAGGAAGGGCTTCCGGCCTTAAAACCGTGGCCAAAATCAAGTTCTTCTAATGAACCCGAAAATATCCGAGATAAGTTGAATACAGAAATAGTCGATGTCGATTTAACTCAATATATCGAGTTCCACTGGCGATGTTGTAGTCTGTTCCTGAGCCGTGTTCACACGACACCTAGTGTCAGCTATATACGAGGGTTGTAAATAATAAAGTAACGACATCGCGTATTGACTAGCAGACAGTGCCTGGGGCACGTCTCGTTGCGTAGAACGCCTGAAGCAATCAGTGCAGCGAGTGCCGTTGTCTGTGCGAGCAATTGACTTGGGCAACATGCTCAATATCGCACTAACACATATTTTGAAAAGTAGAGCAGCTATCGTGGATTAATATACAAGTGGTCCGTGGCAAAATATTCCGCAGTATGTCAACAATTTTTATGTGAGGCCTTTGGCAACGATGCATTACCTTATCAGACTGTTGTACGATGAGTAAGTGCGTTCCGTAGGGGGCGGGATGAACCCGTGGATTTACCCTTCCCAGGTCTGCTGTACATTTCCGATGATCAGGTAGAACTAGTGAGAAGTCAATTTTCCGTAGACCACTGGTGAACTGTCCGAGAAATATCGTTAGAAGATGAAATTAGTCATCAGTTTGTGTGGAACATGCTGAAGAATATCCTCAACCTGAAGAAAATTACATCCCATTGGGTTCCTTACCACCTCACAGTGTAAGAAATAGCACTGGTACGCTGTAACTGGTGCCCATAATCGACAGATACTGCACTGAAGGGAAAGAATTTATGCGAGATATTGTAGTAATTGATGAAGCATGGACACAGGCGTATGAGCTTGATTTAAAGCGGCAACGTACTATCACCGTTTTCTTGAGTACCCATCTGCGTCTGGCTATGCGTCAGATTGTCTCACATTTCTTGCAGGATAAGCCACCTTGCATCTTGCATGACAATTTGGCAGAAGCAGTGTCTGCTATATTGTGCAGGTGGCGCTGGGAAATCCCGAAACATCCGCGATATTCCTCTGAAGTGAGTTTTTACGATTTTGATTTGTTTCCTCAGTTGACAGAACCTTTCGAACACATCAGGATTTTCCGATATTCCATCAGTGGTCCGAACAGCAGGGCTATCCATCACTGTGATCAACCGAGACCACCTCGCTGACATCGCACGGCTGCCGCACTTTTGGCAGGTCGTTTAAAACTTCCGCCGATTATTATATTGAAGGGATGCAATGTAATTTCGCTTATTGAAGCGATGTAATGGAATGTTGCTGATGACCACAATAAACTCTTTCTAATACCTGTGTTGTCACTATTTTATTCACAACCTTTGTATATTGTAATCGGTTTCTTTGTCGGCCTTTGCGTATTTATTTCATTTATAATTCGTGTTATTCTTCTGATTGGTTTTTCTTCAATAGCGTAATGTTGTGTGTGATCCATGCCGGTCGGCCACAAGTTTCTTTCCTGTTTGTCTTTGTGTGTTCGGATCTAAGAAAACTAGTGTGTAATGTGAACAAACGAACAGTTAAAGATTTAAAAACAACATAAAAAGAGACCACTTATCATCTTTATTAGGAATACCACAATTATTTTCGGAAAACATTATTAAGTATGTATATTGCATTAAAAGATATAATACACGAGTGGTCGTCTGAACACAGCATAGGTACGGGTTGAGCATCGCCGCTGGAGCTTGAGATGTCGAGTTCCACTGTTTCTTTCTTCAGCTTATCTCAGATATTTCCGGGTTTGGTACCGAGTGACTGACAGTGCGGTTAGGCGCTCGCAGCTGTGAGCTTGCATTCGGGAGAGAGTGGGTTCGAAACCCACTGTCGGCAGCCCTGAAGATGGCTTTCCGTGGTTTCTCATTTTCACACTAGGCTTATGCTGGGGCTGTACATTAATTAAGGCCATGGCCACTTCCTTCCCACTCCCTTTCCTATCCCATCGTCACCATAGGACCTATCTGTGTTGGTGCGACGAAAAGCAAATTGTAAAATTAAAAAAATATATATAAACTCTCCCTGGTACAACCAGATTTTTCAGGTGAAAATCCCAACCTGGGGTCAACCTGGATTCCAACTTCAGCCGTCCTGGTGCTAAATCAGCAGTTAATACACTTTATATGGAACACAAATTTTATTAAAACACTAGCAAGGTACCCGTGCTTCGCTACGGTATTATACTGAAATTTATAATTGAATGCTTATTGTTTTAGATATGTAATCCGCCGAAATTCGCGATTTGACACGTTTTCAGGGAGAATCCACCAAAATTCCCGATCTGACTCGTTTTCTATTAGATTACGGCTGGTTTCCTCCCATTTTTCAATCTTCCTTTCCAGCAATCGATTTCGTACTTCCCGGGCTAGGCTCAGGCATTCTTCCCGGTCAGTTGGGTCCGTAAATCTTTGCCGTACCGTATTTTCCTATAATCATTTTTAATCTGGATAAAATCCTTCAGGAGATCCGGCGTAGTGTCATATTGGGCGCCTTGGCGGCAATGAACCCGCGGCCGGACTGCATTCTTAGTCATTACCCGTCCAGGAGCCGTTTCCAGCACGGTCCGCATATTTGACGACGGTCCGGAACATTATTATTATTATTATTATTATTAATGTTATTCTTATTCTTATTCTTTCTATTATGTGTTGCTGGGATGAATGATGACAGGGAAAACCTGAGTATCCGGAGAAAAACCTGTCCCGCCTCCGTTTTGTCCAGCACGAATGTCACATGGAGTGACCGGGATTTGAACCACGGAACCCAGCTGTGAGAAGCCGGCGCGCTGCCGCCTGAGCAACGGAGGATCCTTATAAGTACATTAAGAACAGTAAAATCAATTGGCCTCACCTCCTTTTACACCCCTTCGCCGTTAGTTTTTACTGCCAACCGCCCCCCCCCCAAAAAAAAATTAAAAGAAGGCGTGTTTCTTTATGTTTAAGGGAGATTCCAAACACCAATGTTCACGTCTATTACCTTCAGTTTTGAGATATAAGTATCCCCATAAATATAATTTACTTTTGTCACTTCATTTCAAACTACTCCCCCCCCCCCCAAGTGAATTTTCCCGCAAAAAATACTTGTTTCTTTAATAGTGAAGGATCTTCTAAATACCAATTATCACGACTCTAACTTCTTCACTTTTAGATTTATGTGTCCTCATGAAAGGAATTCAACTCCTTTACACTCCCGCCCCCCAAGATGGTTTCCCCCCCAAAACGCGTTTTTCTTTGTTTTTAAAGGAGATCCAAATTCGAATTTTCACGTCTGTTACAACTTTAGTTTTTATTAGATGTATATATTCTCATACAATTAAAGTCAATTAATTTTTCAATTCTTTCACCCCCCTCCCCCCCCCCCGCTTCATTGGATTTTCCGAGAATACGTGTTTCTTTACTTTTAAAGCAGATTGCAAATATCAAATTTCACGTCTGTAACATCTTCATTTTTAAGATATCAGTAGCCTAATTAAAAGAATTCAACACCATTTTCAGTCACTTTCACCCCCCCCCCTCCACCCAAGTGGTATTTCCGAAAATTAAAAATACACGTTTCTTTATGTTTAATAGAGATAAAAATACAATTTTTCACTTCTGTAACATGTTAAGTTTTTTTAGATATACTGTAAAAATTCTCATTTTAAAATTTCACCCCTTTTGGGTTCCCCTTAAGTGGAGTTTCCAAAAACAAATCATCTATGTTTCTTTACATTTACAGGAGATTCCAAACACCCACTTTTTACGTCTGTAACATTTTACGTTTCCAAGATAATCTTTCAAAAAATTCACCCCAATTTGTCACTTCTGTTTAACCGCCATTAATAGGATTTTCCAAAAACTAAAAAAATACGTGTTTCTTTATTTTTAAAGGAGATCCCATATACAAATTTTCAGTTCTGTTCCTTTATTTTTAGAGGAGATTCTAACTACCAATTTTAACATCTGTAAATTTTAAAGTTTTAAGATGCAGACACATTCATTTTAAAAAATTCACCCCCCTTTTCACCCCTCAATATTTGGATTTTCCAAAAACGAAAAAATACGTGTTTCTTTACATTTAAAGTAGATCCCAAATACCAATTTTCAGGTCTGTAATATCTTCAGATTCTGAAATATAAGTAGCCTCATTAAAGGCATTCAACCCATTATTCAGCCTTTTACACCCTTCCTATTGGGATTTTCCGAAAACAAAATAATACGTGCTTCTTTATTTTTAAAGGAGATTCTAAATACCAATTTTTACATCTATAAACTGTAACAGTTTTGAGATATAGATACACTCATTTTAAAAATCACCCCCTTTTCACCCCCCCCATTTATTAGATTTTCCAAAAACAAAAAAATCCGTGTTTCTTTATTTTTAAAGGAGATCCCAAACACCAATTTTCAGGTCTGTAATATCTTCAGTTTCTGAAATATATGTAGCCTCATCAAAGGCATTCAACCCCTTTTTCACCCCTTTTCACCCCTCCTATTGCGATTTTCCGAAACAAAAAAATACGTGTTTCTTTATTTTTAAAGGAGATTCTAAATACCAATTTTTACATCTATAAACTGTAACAGTTTTGAGATATAGATACACTCATTTTAAAAAATCACCCCCTTTTCACCCCCCATTAATTGGATTTTCCAAAAACAAAAAAATACGTGTTTCTTTATTTTTAAAAGAGATCAAAAGTACCAATTTTCAGGTCTGTAATATCTTCAGTTTCTGAGATATAAGTACTGGTATACTGATTAAGGGCATTCAACCCATTTTCCCCATTTTCACCCCTTTTCACCCCTCCTATTGGGATTTTCTGAAAACAATAAAATATGTGTTTCCTTATTTTTAAAGAAGATTCTAAATACCAATTTTTACATCTGTAAACTTTTAAACTTTCGAGATATAGACACACTCATTTTAAAATTTCACCCCTCTTTTCACCCCCTTAGCGAAGGAATATCCAAAAATCCTCTCTTAGCGAGCACCTACATCTTAATATGAATATATCCCCAAATTTTCATTTCGTTACGTCCAGTAGTTTTGGCTCTGCGATGATGAATCAGTCAGTCAGTCAGGACAAGTTATTTTATATATATATAGATTGGTTTGATTAAGATATTGGATATGTTTTGATTATCTGCTCCAAACGTAATTATCAATAACGAGTGTCTTACTGATACTTCATAGCAAGTCGATATATTGTTCGGAGATATTTTTTATTGCTGTAGAGTAACATACCACTGGCTGCTCAACTCCAGATTTAGATTTAAGATCTTGAGATTAACTTATTTTTGGTTAATCAGAAGAATGTTGAAGAACACCTTACACTTGGAATCTAAGAACTGGCAAATACCAACAAATGAAATTGACTGTAAAAATGAAGTAGAGAAAATATCAAGAAGAATACATTGCGAACTGCACGGAATTTTCGACCGATAATATTCTAGGGACTATTTTCTTGCTGATCCAGAATGACTGATTGACGATCGTCGTTAGTTGCTGAAGACTATTTCCCTGTAGATGTAGGATGACACTGTTAGTCACGCTCGATCACTGATTTATTGGCCTTAGACCTGGGCGCGCCCAGATAGGACTGTGCCACGCATCGGCCTTGCAGATATCAGGTGGCATCTACTTAGTTATTCATCACGACTTTCACGCAGACTATTTGAAATGCAGAGATTTTCTCTGATCAATCTGATCTTCATTTTTAATGTTTAGAGAACTGAATGCAAATAATAATTCCATGTGAATGTTATTTTGCCACCTTGAGGGCTTACAATTATTGAAGTATCGAAATGTCATCATTTGCATATGCTTCTTTCCGTTCACTCATTTTCACTGTTGTTTCTTTTATAGAGAGATAAAGGAATGCTGTAGCATTTATTCAAAAATCCTGGAACGTTGTGAGACACTTGGACACAAAGTAGTGAAATACTTACCATTTAATGACTTCTTTAGGTGCTAAAACGTGGAGGAATTTACCTTTGAGTATCCACATAGGTGGAAAGCAGAGCTATCGGCGATCATAATGTCACATTATTCTTAACCCTAATCTTGAACAGGTGTCTAAATATAACTTTATCTCGTCTGTCTTATACGAACTGAGGAGCGCATACATTCAACATGAAGTGCAATATCGATAAATGTTGGGAGATTTCATCCTATACGGTTACTAAATTTCAATCACCCCTTTAATTAAAATTTACGACTCATCTGTACGTTTGATTAAGGAAACTATTCACATCATATAAAGACCTTAGAGACTACCGGACCCAGCTCGATAGCTGCAGTCGCTTATGTGCAGCCAGTATCCAGTATTCGGGAGATAGTAGGTTCGAACCCCACTGTCGGCAGCTCTGAAAATGGTTTTCCGTGGTTTCCCATTTTCACACCAGGCAAATGCTGGGGCTGTACCTTAAGGCCACGGCCGCTTCCTTCCCACTCCTAGCCCTCTCCTGTCCCATCGTCGCCATAAGACCTATCTTTGTCGGTGCGACGTAAAGCAACTAGCAAAAAAAAAAAAAAAAAAAAAAAAAAAGAGACTACCGGTTCAGTTTCTCTCTCCCTATATGCACGCATTTTATTATTATTATTATTATTATTATTATTATTATTATTATTATTATTAATTTCACGCCCCACCAACTACTTTTACGGTTTTCAGAAACCCAAGTTGCCGGCATTTTGTCCCACACGAGTTCTACTTACACGAGGCTCGTGTCTTTGAGCATTTCAAAATACCACCAGATTGAGCAAGGCTCGAACCCGCCAATATTGCCCAGAATACCAATGCTCCAACGTGTGAACCATTCAGCCCGGCTGTCTGTTAATTCTTTCGTTCGAGTAGCACGTGAAAACGGCAAGCACACTTTTATGAAAGTCGGTATACATGTAATAAGAGCTTTGCCGGAACATCGCTCAGAATATATATTAAAAAAAGATATTTCTGCATCGGCCATGTCCACATAACAAGAAAATGCACATTTTAATTTTCCGAAATCACCACCTGTCTGTCTGTCTGTCTGTCTGTCTGTCTGTCTGTCTGTCTGTCTGTCTGTCTGTCTGTCTGTCTGTCTGTCTGTCTGTCTGTCTGTCTGTCTGTCTGTCTGTCTGTCTGTCTGTCTGTCTGCACATCACGAGCGAATGGCTGAAGAGAATGCAATAAAAACAGGTATCTAAAGTCAGGGAATGAAGCACTACAATACACGCTATAAATAATTTTAATCACGATGACTTAAATGGTAGTTTAGGGGAAGGCCTAAAATGTAATTCTCAAATATATTGTTAGTGGTCATATCGATAAATACAACATTAACTAAAATTATATAGAATTACATTTCCGATCATTTAAATCTTATACATTTTTTTCTTTACTAGTGGCTTTACGTCGCACCAACACGGACAGGTCTTATGGCGACGATGGGATAGGAAAGGGCTAGGAGTGGAAAGGAAGCGGCCGTGGCCTTAATTAAGGTACAGACTCAGCATTTGCCTGGTGTGAAAGAGGGAGACCATGGAAAGCCATCTTCAGAGCTGCCGACAGTGGGATTCCAACCGACTATGTCCCGAATGCAAGCTCACAGCTGCGCGCTTCTGACCGCACGGCCAACTCGCCCGGACATAGAATTTTACCACACCGGCTGTGATAACTGAGATATTAATGAATTTCGATTTTTGTTGCTAAGTCCATATCAACGCCGAACCACGAGGAAATGGGTGAACAGAATTCAGTGAAAATTGGCACGTAGAGTCTGCGAATAATGTGGTGGTGGTGATTATTGTTTTAAGAGGAAGTACAACTAGGCACTACAGTCTAGGTTATAAATAATTTTATTCACGCTGGATGATGGTAGTTTAGGGGAAGGCGCCTTAAATTCCATTTTTAATTAACTTTAATGTTATTGATCCTGTCGAATTTTTTTTTTCTTTGCGACTTGCTTTACGTCGCACCGATACAAATAGGTCGTATGGCGACGATGGGACAGGAAAAGTCTAAGGGTGGGAAGGAAGCTGCAGTGGCATTAATTAAGGCAAAGCCCCAGCATTTGCCTGGTGTGAAAAAGGCAAACCACGGAAAACCATCTTCAGGGCTGCCGACCGTGGGGTTTTAACCCACTACCTCCCGGATGCAAGCTCACAGCCGCGTGCTCCTAACCGCACGGCCTGTCGAAAAGTACTACATAGCAAAAGTTATAAGGAATACAATATCCGATCATTTATATTTTATACAGTTTTACCATACCGAGTATGTGAATATAATTCATGAATTTATACCTTTCTTGCTTAGTCCATATCAACGCCGAGCATTGCTAAGATGGAATTATTATTAAGTCGTAATGACTGGCAATGGATTTTGTCATCACGAGAGGATGGCTGAAGAGAATGTAAAACCGCGTGGTCGTCGGTTCATATCGACAAGGGAAATTGTGAAAATGATTATTAAAAAAAGCAGAAAAAATCGTAAAGGAACGGTCGCTTCAAGAATAAGACGAGAGGGAATCGTGAATGAAAGAAGAAAGGACTCCCTTTACATTAGGTGCCCTAATACCACAGAGTCAAGAGAGAACTATTATCTGCGCACTTTTTAGCGATAGATTTACACCCTAGTGTTGAATCGGTCGACTTCGGATATCTTCAAGATTCGTATTGGCAACCTTTGAAACACAAACTAAGAATCGCTTATCATCGCTGTGCGACATCTGGCGGACACTTTAGGTACTCGTATTGTTGTTGTTTACACAGCAAAGCCAAACTGTAGAATTCATGGTAGGAACACGTTACGCATCGGGGAATGTTATATATTATTATACACTTAAGAAAATGGAAATTGCAACACCATGAAGGCATTGGTCGTTTGTGTTGATTTTCAAGACATGGAACGATGCCATATAGATATGTAAACGATCAAAGTTTTAGACCCATTGGATTGTTGCTACAGGTCTCCCCACGTGATTGGTCGCGGAGGAATCAACTCCCGTATACGGACTCTGGTGTAGCTTAGTTGACTTGCAGTCTGTGCAGTGAAGTGTTCCCCGTCAAACATGCCTCGACGACAGAGAAGAGCACGCTATCAACAACTGCCGCCGTTTGAGAGGGCTCGGATAATTGGGCTGTGTGAGGCTGGATTATCGCTAAGGACTGTCGCTGCACGTGTTGGCCGACAGACATCTACGGTACAACGTGTATGGCAGCAGTGGTCAAATGAAGCTACCCACACTCGTAGACCTGGCATAGGCCCAGCGCGACAGACAACTGTGACAGAGGATCGCCGCATCAATCGGATGGCCCGGATGGAACCCCATGCAACAACAGCGCAAATTCCAGCAGCTATGGCACCGCACGTTACACAACAAACAGTTGGTAATCGCTTGCGTGCAGCTGGCTTACGAGCCCGTGTCTCTGCAGAAGGTGTTCCATTGACCCCACACCAGCGACGTGTAAGGCTGGCCTGGTGTCGAGAAAGCTCGACTTGGGTCAACGAATGGCATAGGGTCGTTTTTGGTGATGAATCGCGCTTCTGTCTTGCCCGCAGTGATCGCCGGAATCGTGTGCGCCGACGTACCGGGGAGAGGGGCCGCCCAGATCTTATTGTCGAGAGGTACACAGGGCCAACACCAAACATTATGGTCTGGGGAGCTATTGGCTTTAATGTGAAATCACAATTAGTGCTTGCTGAGGGCACTATGACTGCTTGACAGTACGTTGATAGGGTACTCAATCCAGTGGTTGTACCTATGATGGCGAACATTGCTAATGGGATGTTTCAGCAGGACAATGCCCGGGTTCACACTGCACGTAACTCCAGAGAAGCTCTCCACGACATCACAACCTTAGAATGGCCCGCCAGGTCCCCGGACCTCAGTCCTATTGAGTATGTCTGGGACATGATGGATCGACAACTGGCCAACCGTCCTCAGCCACCCACAACTCTGGAACAACTGATCCGTGCAGTGCAGCAAGCATGGGCCACAATTCCTCAGGAAGCGATCCAGGGCCTTATTCGAACACTCGTAGACCTGGCATAGGTCCAGCGCGACAGACAACTGTGACAGAGGATCGCCGCATCAATCGGATGGCCCGGATGGAACCCCATGCAACAACACTCATTCTGCGTGTTCAATTGCTGCAATGTACCGTCACGCATTCTGGGTGTTGCAATTTCCATTTTCTTCAGTGTATATTGTGTGTGTGACATTGATGACGTAAGTTAATAAAGGTTTAGAAAATTCATATCGATCGATCATATGATCGATTCAATTCAGATTTCATTTCCATTCAGTTGGCAGTACTACCGGAACCGGCAGTGCTCCCTTTTTACTCCTCAACCGAGTACAAAAATGTATCACTAAAAAGTGCGCGTACAATAAATATGAAGGCCTACAATATCGAAAGCTCGTATAGCTGGTCAATAATAACATTACACTGATCAATGTTGTGATGTGACTTGTCTCTTCTGCTGCCACTCCTCTGCGATAGATGGGTTTACTGCTACGTCCCGAGTAAAATAGCCTGCCTGTACATCGGTGGAAAGTAGCTGGGGAGTTAGGCAACTTTGCACATGCTATATTGTCCCGCCAACAACGGCTACTGCAGCTTGTATTTTATAATTGCATTAACTTAGTTCATGAGCAAACTGATTTCGATATTCAAAGGAGGATTGGGGAGGGATCAGAGGAAGAAATGAGTTGAAATACTCTCTTGCTGAAATTATGAAAACAGTCTATTTTATTTAGGAATATTTAAAACGGAAATCACTGCTTTTTCAGACAGTCATATGAGTAGCAGAATCTCCCCTTGCCCTAGCCTACATTTACGCACGTGCTTACTTCGAACACCAGGCCTGTATTCTGCTGTAGAATCATTGAGCTGACGTTGCCATGGTTACGGCTGGTCATTTCTTCATCCGATTCCTATAGTGGAGTAATCTCCATAAAAGTTGGTTTTAGAACCTTAAAACGTGGTATTCGGGGTCTGTAGGACCTTACTGTGTTTTGTTCTTCGCGTCGTAAAGCCTAAAATCAGCTTGGTCTCGTCCTTGTACGACAAATTCGATATTTCGCCTATGTTAGCCTGTGTTAATGTGCCAAATGGCCTAACTCCAGGGACTTGAGAGGGCTGTTAAACTTTCTTGTAGATCTTAGGGTCTTAAAAGGTAAGTGCAATATACAAAATTCGGTTCAGATTGGTGAAGCGGTACAGATGTGTACAAGGAACAGACGGAGAGAGAGACATCATCATCATAGGTTGTTCTGCTATCCGGCATGTCCATTCATGGCTGTGGCCTCCATACGTCTCGATCTTGTTCTTTTTCTTCACTTCTGTATAATCTTCCTTTCTTTTTCTAATGCTGTCTAATAACTGATATTGTCTCCTTCCCCTTCCTCGTTTTCCTTTTATCATCCCTTCAATTGCTACTCGTAGTAAAGTATTATGTCATAGATTATGCCCTATCCATTTTTCTTCCTATTTTGGATTACGGTCAGCATGCACCTCACTTCTCCCACTCTCTTCAGAACTTCTTCATTTGATATTTTATCTTGCCAGTTTACTCCTTCAATTCTTCGCCAAATCCACATCTCAAATGCCTCTATTCTTCTTGTTCTTCCTTCCTAATGTGCATGTTTCAGCGCCATATAGAGCTATACACCACCATACGTAACACCTTGTAAGTCTCTTCCTCAGATTTCTCTCTAGTGGGCCACAAAACAGTTTTTTCTTCTTGTTGAAGCTTTTCTTGGCTAAGGCAATTCGAGATTTTATGTCTGTTGTAAAGGTCTTCAGTCACAATACTTCCAAGACACTTTAACTTATTCACCTATTCAATAATTTCTCTCCCTATCTTGACATTCTGTTATATAGATACCTAGATATATAGATAGATAGATAGATTTCTTACCGGACTCTCATGATACAGAGTAATCCTCCTCTGGGTGGGGGCGGTAGAATAACACCCACGGTATCCCTTGCCTGTCGCAAGAGGAGACTAGAAGGGGGCCCAGGGATTCTTAACTTCAGAGGGTGGATTGGCGACCACGGGGCCCTCAGCTGATTTCTAACATTGGTTCCACTTACTTGTGCCAGGCTCCTCACTTCCATCTATCCTATCCGACCTCCCTTGGTCAACTCTTGTTCTTTTCCGACCCCGACGGTATTAGGGCACTCAAGGCCTAGCGAGTCTTTCATTTTCACGCCCATCGTTGCCCTTGTCTTCCTTTGGCCGATACCTTCATTTTTCGAAGTGTCGGATCCCTTCCATTTATTTCTCTCTGATTAGTGTTATGTAGAGGATGGTTGCCTAGTTGTACTTCCTCTTTAAACAATGATTACCACCACCACCGATACAGAGTAAGTCGCTGTCACCTAGCGACAATCTGTCCATCAAGGTCGACCCAGTCTTGGTGCGCCTTTGTAATTAAATTAATTACATAAAATTACTGGTTATAAAAACTACCTATTGGATTTCGTTCAAACCACTTCCTAAACACTCTCAGGAACAATAAGAAAAAATGTGAAATTTTTAGTGAATTCGGTCCAGAGTTTTTGAGTCAATTCGGGACAATCAATCAATCAATCAATCAATCAATCAATCAATCAATCAATCAATCAATCAATCAATCAATCAATCAATCAATCAATCAATCAATCAATCAATCAATCAATCAATCAATCAATCAATCAATCAATCAATCAATCAAACAAAGTTTCACTTTTTTAATAATAATAATAATAATAATAATAATAATAATAATAATAATAATAATAATAATAATAATAATAATAATAATAATATAATCATCATAAACTATGGGCTCGGCAACCGTGTGTAAGCATTTTGGTTCGACGCCATTTTGGATGCCTACATGTCAAATTGAAGGTTCCATTCTTCTCTACTAGACGGGAGTGACATCGGCATTCGATTGGGTGACCTACTGCTAAGTTTTAATTATTATTTTCGCATAGGCTCGGAATGTGTCACCATAGGTTTTTTATATGCCAACATCGCACGATATGGAGTATCGAATGCTTAAAACATACGACTGCCTTTGCTGTGTTTGAAATCATGAACGATACGGAGGCCGACACTTAGACAGGGGGGAATAAGACAGTCAGGATATGTTCAAGCAACGGCAGAGACACGGGACACGTACAGTCAAAAATATATTTACAAGAAATCTTGATGCCAGGAAGGAGGAGGCGGGTTATGGAAAATATGGACTGATGATGATACGGAGGAGGCACGGAGAAATCTGAGAATGAAGGGACTGAAAGGAAAAGCAGAGGATCAAGGAGTATAGTCTATGACGCCACATCGGTTGTTGAGTAAACGAAGAAGAAGCAGAAGAAGAAAAGAAGAAATGTACTACTTCAAGATTTTGAGGGTTCTCAATCTTTTTTTTGTGAATTTATCTTGCGATCTCATCATCATCATCATCTGTTTACCCTCCAGGTTCGGGTTTTCCATCGGACTGAGCGAGGGATCCCACCTCTACCGCCTCAAGGGCAGTGTCCTGGAGCTTCAGACTCTTGGTCGGGGAATACAACTGGGGAGTATGACCAGTACCTCGCCCAGGCGGCCTCACCTGCTATGCTGAACAGGGGCCTTGTGGAGGGATGGGAAGATTGGAAGGGATAGGCAAGGAAGAGGGAAGGAAGCGGCCGTGGCCTTAAGTTAGGTACCATCCCGGCATTCGCCTGGAGGAGAAGTGGGAAACCACGGAAAACCACTTCCAGGATGGCTGAGGTGGGAATCGAACCCACCTCTACTCAGTTGACCTCCCGAGGCTGAGTGGACCCCGTTCCAGCCCTCGTACCACTTTTCAAATTTGGTGGCAGAGCCGGGAATCGAACCCGGGCCTCCGGGGGTGGCAGCTAATCACGCTAACCACTACACCACAGAGGCGGACTTATCTTGCGATCTAACCTCGAAATTTCACAATAATCAGTCGCTCAAATTTCAGCTATTTATGTCTTAAGCATTATCATTTATCTCTTATAATGTTTTGTTGGCTCCTTATAACATCATCATTTAAGCTGGAACTAGTTTGATAAGACCTACCTGACACGCTATACTGAGCTGTCATATAGTATCGACACGATTTAGCTTCTTGCAAGTCACTGTGAGCCGTGCACAATGGCTCCACTTGACAACAATACCAGCGGCTTTCTCGCCCCTGATTGGGAATTAACCTCCTCGTGGCTGCTCTCTGACCAAACCACTTTGGCTACAACACCGCCTCTGAATACGATCAATTGTATTATGTTGAACAAAAAACTATTCTCTCCTTCTTTTCGCGCCTTTCTTTTCCTTTTTTTTTTTTACTGCCACGCACGTACTCTCCGCCTCCATCATCTCACCTTCTTTATTCTCTCCTCCTTAATTCACTCTATACTCCTTGTACTATCAAGTTTGGAAGTTCTTTTCTATTAAGTCGTTTCCTAAATCAACCATAGCGAAACTGATGATACCCAATTCAATGCTTTAACATCCCAAACAGCTTGTAACAAAAACACACACGAACCCTGATTAACACATCATCCCAGTCGATAGTGGAGAGCCAGGCACTCTGTCACTCATCTATTAAATACTTCTAAATCATCACCTAATATCTTAAAAAGAAAATTTGAAAATTTCCATATCCTCCTGAATGCACAGCCAACGGCCGTAGCCGTGTTGAAACACCGGATCCCGTGAGATCTCCGAAGTTAAGCAACATTGGGCGTGGTCAGCAGTTGGATGGGTTGCCACGCGCTGTTGGTGGTGGGTAACGGACTGGAGGAGCGGAAAGGAACTGGCCACCCTACCGCACTTAAACTCCGGCTCAGGAACACCTCTGCCGAGATTCGGACCTGCCTTCGGGCGGAATAACCCTTACCTTACCTATAATAATAATAATTTCGTGTGGCTATTTCTAGCCGAGTGCAGCCCTTGTAAGGCAGACCCTCCGATGAGGGTGGGCGGCATCTGCCATGTGTAGGTAACTGCGTGTTGTTGTGGTGGAGGTTAGTGTTAAGTGTGGTGTGTGAATTGCAGGAATGTTGGAGACAGCACAAACACCCAGCCCCCGGGCCGTTGGAATTAACCAATTAAGGTTAAAATCCCCGACCCGGCCGGGAATCGAACCCGGGACCCTCTGAACCGAAGGCCAGTACGCTGACCATTCAGCCAACGAGTCGGACCTTACCTTATTGCATAGCTTTTGAAGCCAGTATTAACTCTATAATTATCTATGATCAAGTGATCGGGTCTTCTTCAGTTTTGACGCCCTTCAGTAATTGCAACATTATTATAAAACTAGCAGAACGTGCCCGTGGTTGAGGGACCGATAGTTGGCGATGTTGCTGACTTCTCTCTGTACTCATCGTTGACATGTAAGCAGTCATTTTATATTATGATTATATTTTCTTGTGGTTTAACGCCACAGTAACACATTTAAGGTTTTCGGCGACACAAGGATGAGAAAGGGCTAGAATTAGGAAGATAGCGGCCGTGGACTTAATTAAGGTACGGTCCCAGTGCCTGACATGAAAATAGGAAACCACAGAAAAACATCTTCAGGGCTGCTGACAGTGTAATTTAAAGCCACCATCTCCCGAATGCAAACTCACAGCTACGTAACCCTAACAACACTTGATCTGTAATTTTAAAACCGAACAGCGCTCGGTCCGCCGGTTCTCTGGTCCTGAAGGACCAGCAGAGTTTTTCTTTCGTTCTTAATCTGTTTACTCTCCAGGGTTGGTTTTTCCCTCGGACTCAGCGAGAGATCCCACCTCTACCGCCTCATGGGCAGTGTCCTGCAGCTTCAGACTCTGGGTCGGGGATACATCTGGGGAGGATGACCAGTGCCTCGCCCAAGCGGGCTCACCTGCTATGCTGAACAGGGGCCTTGCAAGGGATGGGAAGATTGTTTTTTTTTTTTTTTTTTTTTGCTATTTGCTTTACGTCGCACCGACACAGATATGTCTTATGGCAACGTTGGGATGGGAATAGCTTAGGAATGGGATGGGAAGGAAGCGGCCGTGGCCTTAATTAAGGTACAGCCCCAGCATTTGGGTGGTATGAAAATGGGAAACCACGGAAAACCATCTTCAGGGCTGTCGACAGTGGGATTTGAACCCACTATCTCCCGATTACTGGATACTGACCGCACTTAAGCGACTACAGTTATCGAGCTCGGTAGGGAAGATTGGGAGGGGTAGACAAGGAAGAGGGAAGGAAGCGGGCATGGCCTTAAGTTAAGTACCATCCCGGCATTTGTCTCGAGGAGAAGTGGGAAACCACGGAAAACTACTTCCAGGATGGCTGAGGTGGGAGTCGAACACACCTCTACTCAGTTGACCTCCCGAGGCTAAGTGAATCCCGTTCCAGCCCTCGTCCACTTTTCAAATTTCATGGCAGAGCCGGGAATCGAACCCGGGCCTCCGGGGGTGGCAGCTAATCACACTAACCACTACACCACCGAGGCGGAAGCCTTCAGAGTCAAAAGGGTAATTTCCTGGATCAACATTACAGTCAACCTGGTGATCATGATCGTTTAGTCTTTAGGGTCCAACACCGTAATTAGCTGGTTCGAGTTCCGTTGTTAGAAAATATTTTCAGGGCTGCCGACAGGGTAGGAGATGTAAAGTTATGGGTGTATTCTGACCGAATGCAGGTCCGAACCTCCGCAGAGGTGCCTGAGCCGGAGTAGGGTGGCCAGTTCCTTTCCGCTTCTGCATTCCCTTACCCCCACCAACAGCGCGTGGCAAACAATCCAAACCTCGACCAGGCCAATGTTGCTTAATTTCGGATATCTCACGGGATACAGTGCTTCTACACGTCTACGGCCGTTGGCTGTAGGAGAGTGGTGGTATATAATTTTCGTGCCGAAAGCTTGCTTTAAATTCCAAACCTCCCCTCAGTTTCGATATGGAATGCGGGCATATGACAGTATCGTCGCCATAAGACCTATCTGTGTCGGTGCAACGTAAAGCCACTAGCAAAAAAAAAAAAAAAAAATGTTGACAGCGGTTTGTTCGTCGAAGGGCGACGTTAAACCTTGAACAAACCCCTTGGTGTTATTCGACAGAGTAAGCCATATGCTGATACCGGGTTTCATCCTCTTCCTACCTCATTATCATCATCACCATCACACACGCAAGCGTGCAAGTTGTCCATGGACATCTATTAGAAAGATCTGCAGCAGGCCTCTCCAGAGGTCTCAAGACATCATCCTCATCATCATCATCAGAGTTACAAAGAACATGCCCATGGTCTTAATTTGTAGAAAACTCAATTTCAAGTGCACGTGCTGGGATTTATTTTGTGATAGGAGGAATCATTTGTCCATTATTTTGGATTTTAGTGGATGAAACGTCCGACTCTGTGGTGTAGTGGTTAGTGTGATTAAGTCTGCCACGAAATTTTAAAAGTGGTACGAGGGCTGGAACGAGGTCCACTCAGCCTCAGAAGGTCAAATGAATAGAGGTGAGTTCGATTACCACCTCAGCCATCCTGGAAGTGGTTTTCCGTGGTTTCCCACTTCTCCTCCATGCAAATGCCGAGATAGTACCTAAGGCCACGGCCGCTTCCTTCCCTCTTCCTTGTCTATCCCCTCCAATCTTCTCAACCCCTCGCAAGGCCCCTGTTCAGCACAGCAGGTGAGGCCGCCTAGGCGAGGTACTGGTCATTCTCCCCAGTTTTATCCTCCGACCCAATGTCTCACGCTCCAGGACACTGCTCTTGAGGCGGTAGAGGTCGGATCCCTCGCCGAGTCCGAGGAGAGTAAACAGATTAAGAAGAAGAAGTGGATAAAACACGTGCAAATTAATAGGCCTTTCTTATTAATGGACGTCATTTAGAAACACTAATCCACTGAAACATCACAATGCATCTGTGTTTGAACTGAGTATCTCACATATATGGAATACAGATTTCAGCTCAATTGATCTTGTACATTTGGCGTTACTGAGCAAGAAAAAAAATACATAGACGTCTCATTTTAAGCTATTTCGTGACAATTAGGAATAATATTGAAATGAAAATGAAATGGCGTATGGCTTTTAGTGCCGGGAGTGTCCGAGGACATGTTCGGCTCGCCAGGTGCAGGTCTTTCGATATGACGCCGGTAGGCGACCTGCGCGTCATGATGAGGATGAAATGACGATGAATTGCAAGTAATACATTTTAAAGTCAATACTTTGAAATATTTTGAAATATTTAAGAGCTGTTGAGAAGGGTACATGGAGGTTTGGAATTTGATACAAGGAACCGTACAGTTCGCTTTGTCATAAAATTGAGCAATATGGAACACCTTCTTCCAGAAATGCAAGATGCACCTGATAACTTACAAAAGTTGGGGAATATAAGGCCGAATATACTTCCGCCTGTGTAAAAAAACAGATTCTATGGAAGTTAAGAACTGTAAAGCCATTATCGATGATTATGTGGAATTCAAGGAGAAAGTGCTGCAAGAAACACGGCTGGTGGAAGTTCACAAATGGTGGGAAGTGAATGCAGGAGCAATCAGGAAAGCTGTTACTCGGTAGATCTTTTCTTCAAAGGGTGTGCAAGTGTTACTCGGTCGTCTTATACAGGAGTTGATTTCCTTTTCGCTCAGTCCTTTGACATTTTGACGTCATCAAAATGAATACAGCATCAAGTTTTCATTATCTTATTTGTCAATACAGTGCAATAGCATCCGGTTTAATTGTCTCGGATTCAGTTTGTGAATGACAAGTGAGAAGGCACGTACTACAGATATTTACCTTATTTTCCTGCTTCTATCATACATGAATATCGGTATGAAACGTAACAGATAGACTATGGCCCCTTCGTTACCTCTTGCATCCTCAAATAACATGCACTGGTACAAGCAATACAACAGTATAGGTTATCACTCTCCCCCTCCAATCTCTCTCTCATCCCCTTTCTCTGTACATGGGGCTGTTGATTAAAGATGCCCCCAGTCCCTCATATGAATCAACAATAAGACAAATAGTCACTACTCAGAGAATTACCCGTTGCTCGAACAGGGGTTTAGGTTAATGGAAAAATTATAATAATCTATATATATAAAATAAGAGTTTTGTCTGTACATTGCTCCGAATTTGAAAATAATGCTATTTCTGTATCGGTCATATCCATAGTAACAAAAAAATGCATTTTTTACTTTTCCTGTCTGTCTGTCTGTCTGTCTGTCTGTCTGTCTGTCTGTCTGTCTGTCTGTCTGTCTGTCTGTACACGCATCACGAGAAAACGGTTGAAGAGAATTTAATGAAAATCGGTATGTGAAGTCGGGGGATGAGCCTCTACAATCTAGGCTATAAATCATTTTACTAACGCTGAGTGAAATGGTAGTTTAGGGGAAGGCCTAAAATTGAATTCTCAACTATTTGTTATTAGTGGTCGTATTTTGAAGAAAATGGGTATGCAAAGTTGGGGAATAAATTACTACAATCTAGGCTGTCAATAATTGTATTCACGCTGAGAAAAATGGTAGTTTAGGGGAAGGCCTAAAATTTAATTTTCAAATATTGTTGTTATTAGTAGTCCTATCTTGATGAAAATCGGTATGCAGAGTCAGGAAATAAGTCGCTATAGTCTAAGCTGTAAATTATTTTATTCACGGTGAGTGAAATGGTAGTTTAGGGGAAGGCCTAAAATGTAATTCTCAAATATTTCTTATTAGATGTATAATCGATGAATGCTACATAACTAAGGTTATATAGTATTAAATTTCCTATTATTCATGTTTTATACATTGTTACCGTACTGGCTATGATCACAAAGATATTCATGAATTTGATTTTTGTTACTAAAGTCCATACCAGCGCCGAGTAACGAGAAAATGGGTAAACAGTATTTAATGAAAATCGGTATGTAAAATCAGAGAATAAGAAACTACAGTTTACGGTATAAAATATTATACAAATCACAGAGTCGAAAGAAAACTAAATGTGTAGGCCTACAATATAGTAAGCTCATAACATTGATCAACAATAACATTACATTGACCATTGTTTGTCGTGATGTGCTTTGTGTCTTCTGTTGTCCCTCATCTCCGGTAGATAGGATCACTGCTGCGTACAGAGTATTTTTTATTTGATTTACGTCGCACCGACACATAGATAGGTTTTATGTCGACGATGGGATAGGAAAGGGCTAAGAATACCTTAGGCCTTAATTAAGGTACAGGCCCAGCATTTGACTGGTGTGAAAGTGGGAAACCACGGAATACCATCTTCAGCGCTGCGTACAACGGGGTTCAAATCCACTATCTCTCGGATGCAAGCTCACAGCTGCGCACCGCTAACCACACGGTCAATTCGCCCTGTCGTACCGAGTGTAACAGCCTGCCTGAATATTGATGGGAAGTAGCTGGGGAGTTAGATAACTTTCTTCTTTAGCATGCCATTCCCCTGGTTTATAAATTTTCTGATAGTACTGGTACGTAACACACTGGATCATCATAGCATTCGGGCTATTCAATCCCTACTCTGAGGCACTGATTGGAATGAAGAGTGTGCATATTTAGCGAAATAATGGCAGATGAGTGTTCATGGCAATCTGCGGCCTGGTCATCCCAGCTCTGGGACTTTGGACTATTAGATTGGCACCGCAATCTAACCGCAGCACTGTTCGTTAAAAGTGATAAAACGTACGGCTTTCCATTTGATCGAGTATTTTATATGATAGCATTGCTTTTAATCGCTCAGGGGCCGATGACCTCGATGTTAGGCCCCTTAAAACAACAAGCATCATCATCATCATCATCATCATCAGCTTTTAATCGCTACATTCATACGTTTTTGTAATGACCTATGTTGATTTCAGTTAGGAAAACCACAAAGTCAGTCTTTCTGAGAATCCCGTAGCGAAACACGGGTACATCAACTAGTGTACTTACAAAATTTAACTAATGGATTGCCATACATTTGTACGATCAAACACGCAGAATCCTTAAGTTCCACTCACCAGAACAGAAACAAACATAGTTGCCAAATGCTCTATCTCAAAATATGATCTGCCTGGCACAACACAGAAAAAGCCACGGCTAGAGGTACCAATGGCAGTTGGCTACGCGAATTGGGCCACTTGCCTGTAAGCTTGCATTCGGAAGATACTAGGTTGAAACCTCACTGTCGGCAGCCCTGAAGAGAGTTCTCCATTATTTTCCATTTTCACACCAGTCAAATGCTGGGGCTGTGCTTTAATTAAGACCACGGAAGTTTCTTTCCCACTCCTAGACCTTTCCTGTCCCATGGTCGCCATAAGACCTATCTGTGTAGGTGCCACGTAAAGAAAATTGTAATACAAAAACAAAAAAACCTTCCCTTCCCTTCGTCACCGTAGGACATCTTCGTGTTGGTATGACGTAAAACATGTAGAAGAAACTAGTAAGCGGTATATTAACTATTATTATTGCAGCCCAGTATCTATGGCGATACCAATTGGCCTAAGAGAATTAACAGCAGCACACTATTTATCATCGCTACTAAGTGGCATAAAAATAACGATCTATTAGAGTAGCCTCCGACCTATTGCTCCGAAACTTCGTCCAGTTTTTGTGTCGTACACGCTTAGTTTTACCCCTGAGTAGTTGAATTTTTCAAAAAAGTTCCTTAGCTGTTACTTATTATCTGTATTTATCACATAGGTATGCTTCCTTGAATGAATAGTCAGTATTCCCGGCCGGGAATCTTCTAGATCGGAGATGCAATAGTGAATATATCCGTCCACATAGGATTGGCGTCAGTAAGGGCATCCGACCGTAAAATGTTGTAAAATTCACAAGGTGTCGGCAATTATTTTGTTAACAGATACCATAGAAAGTTACATAGTTCGAAGGCTACTGTAGGAGCAGAAGTCGGATAAGCCCATCACGTTGTAAACAAGGACAGATTTTACGAACGTATGATTTGTCAACTGCTTTATTAGTTACGCTTCTTGGCTGTTGTCACAGCAGTTCCCTCACTCGTTAATGTTCAGAGGAATGAATTACAGCATATTCCATTATTTTTGCTCGGCAATGCGATACAGGTGATAGTTATTAATGGCTGACAGGTTGCGTATTATTACTACCCGCAAGAGCTTACTACAGGAGACCTAGGGACGCTGAACCTTTCGTCAGGAATGCAATTATCAGAGTTACATAAGCGTCAAATCTCATTGCGTTAAGAGGTAATACGCTGTAAAATGTAGCCTTCTTTATACACGGTACAGTATTTCATTACAATTTATAATGCTGGAGTTCTGCTTTTTTTTCTTGCGTTTCATCGTTGCTGTAAATATGCCTATTATATTGTAACCTACATTTCTATTCTGACATATAATTGTTAAGGTTCCAGTGATATGATGTAAATTCGTAAGTTTTCTAAACAAGACAACATTGAAGAGGTTGACGCCCTCCTTATTGAGAATGAAATGCTTCAGGCGTTAACCATTCTAGTAATATGTAACCGAGCAAACGGCTGTGTGCTTTGGGTCACGTAGATATCAGCTTGCATTCTGGAGATAGTGGTTTCGAACCCCACTGTCGGCAGCCCTGAAAATGGATTTTCTGTGGTTTCCATTTTTCACACCAGAAAAATTCTGGGGCTTTACCTAAATTAGGCCACGATGGCTTCCTTCCCACTCCTAGCCCTTTCCTATCCCATCGTCGTCGTAATACATATCTGTGTCGGTGCGACGTATAGCACATTGTAAAAAATATGAAATGGTATTCTGTGTATCTATGAAGCCGGGATGAGTTCGTAGGGACTTTGTCATAATAGCTCATTATTCTTCAGAAAGAGCAGTTTTAGAAGTGGATTGGAAGCTCCAGCACAGACCAGTAGGGACAACAGACGACTGTAAGCAGAGGAATTTTTTTAAGGCGATCTTACAGATCACAAGGGACAAAATCAGAAACGAAACAGTCAAGTATAGAACGACTGTGTGTTTGATATTTCTGAAGTATCACGAATGAAATAGCCTGCAGTCTGAAGATGGAATTTATACTAAAGCCCAAGGCTTACTTTGAAAGAACGATTACTGGAAAAAGACACGAGGCAGACCTTAAAGATGCGTGGATGAAGCAGATAAAAATATCTGCACAGGAAGAGCCCAAAATGAGAAATGATACTGGAAGAGAAGTGGTGGCAACATGAAAGTTTATAGAGGAGGATTCATTTCTACATTCAGCCTGCTGGAGTGGAGAATTGATGATAATGATGATGATGATGAGCAGGTTGAAAAGAAAATACCCTACAACGGAAGGATATGAGTTTTTTCACTCGGTCAAATTTTTGCTATTTGCTTTTACGTCGCACCGACACAGATAGGTCTTATGGTGATGATGGGGTAGGGAAGGCCTAGGAGTGGGGAGAAAGCTGCCGTGGACTTAATTAAGTTACAGCCCCAGTATTTGTCTGGTGTGAAAGTGGGAAACCACAGAAAACCATCTTCAGGGCTGCCGACAGTGGGATTCTAACTCGCCTGGTGATCAAATTTTTGACATATTTCAACACTACTATAGACTATATAGAAGTGTCTACAGTGCACTATGTCTTCTCGTAAGGGCTAGAACAAAATTGTTACTTTCATTTTGTACCACAGTCTCATCCTTAGTTTTGACAACATGCAAGTGACGGAGCTGTGAATGATGCTAGTAACGTCATTCTTTATGCAGACAGTCCTTGTTATGAATGGTGTAAAACTGTCACTCGTAGGGTCGATTGGTGCGCTCATTTGAATGGGATTGACTGAGTTATATGTATAAGCAACTTCCGGCATGATGAGGAAAACAACAGTAAACTAGTTCACTCCTCGTTCCCCTAGTATGCCTCTTCAGTGACACCTAGGCCATCCATGACAGCTGATGGTGGAACTGTTGCGGAACACCGTCGGTATCGAAAGAGAACAAGAGAGGATAAGAGTGAGGACCCTGACACAAGTAAGTGGAAACAATGTCAAGTTCAGGCAGAGATCTAGGACCTAGGGGGAAGTTTTCATTCCCCTCCCCGCAGAGGAGGGGCGGACCACTTAGAAAGTGACGCCTTCTCTCTGGCCAGGAGATGCGGCGGGGTTTTTGTGATTTGATGGAGTTAGGAGTGAGACTCAGTTGTCACCAACGCACTCTTCCAAGTTGAGAGCCCCTGGAGATCCCCCTCTTTGTCCCCTCTTAAAAGAGACAGAGGTTTCGTGGATATATTCTACTGGCCCCACCCACAGAGATGTGAAAATAATGAAGGAGCGGTGCGCAGCCTTTCACTGACGAGTCGTGATCTACTAGCAAATTGAGGAGTAAGGTAGTTTCCATTTGCTTTCTTCATGGAGCCCAAAGGTGGTAATATCTTTATCTGTTTTGCCTCAAATACAGCACTGAACATGTGCATAAAAAGTTCGTCGATCCAATTTTGCAAACTCGATGTTCTATTATCTCTAGCTTCGTTAAACTGTTTTGGGTTTAGTTTCGAAATTTCGCTAATATGGCAGCAGGAATCAGTCTCCTTCCACCTACCCTTGTAATGCTTTTTTTTTAAATATTTTTTTAACAATCAGCTTTACGTCGCACCGACCAGATAGGTATTATGGCGACGATGGGCTAGGAGTGGTAAGGAAGTGGCCGTTGCCTTAATTAAGGTACAGCCCCAGCATTTGCCTGGTGTGAACATGGGAAACCACGGATAACCATCTTCATGGTTGCCGGCAGTGGGGTTCGAACTCACTATCTCCTGAATGCAAGCTCACAGCTGAGCGCCCCTAACCGTTCGGTCTTGGAAACCTCTTGCAGCCAACCTATTGTTGTCCTACGTAATTATACGTACGATTGCAGTTCCAGATCTATTTTATTTCGTAGTTACATGCCACAGGAGTTTTTTATCGTGCAATTCCATTTTGTTTTTGTTCATTTTAAATTTTGTTTTTGTTAAACTTTAACTCAATGTACAGAATGTTACTGAATGTCAAGAAGGTACTTAATTGGGTGTAAAACCTGTGTACTTTCAGATAAATAAATAAATAAATTCAAACAACAAGAGCGAGAGATTTCATTTTACACATACAATGACCTGGTTTCGAACCGCAGTCATCTTGATAAGCAGCCAGAAGCAATGCTAGTGATCCTTTACCCAAGAAAAATACTTGCTATGGATTGATGTTCCGATTACCAAACGGAGTATATTACTCGTTAAACTTAAAAGTTTTGCTCATAAACCGGTAAACACTTAAACCTATAACATACGTTTTACAAGTCTAAAATGTATTCCTTTGCATTGGTACAAAAACAATTCCCTGAGTGAAAGCTCCGCATGCTGTCTCGGCAAAGTAAATAGCATTTTACTAATTGTAAGAGTGATATATGTCGACTAGGATGGCACAATTGTGCTGCCATATCAGCATTTTGTATCACAACACGCACAACGCAACTTTACGACAATAATCCACGGTTACACTCGACAGGAAAAAGCATTTAACTTGACAAACGTTTACAAGCCAGGTGTAAATGCAGCCTGCGGTATGAACGTGGTTTTTAAAAAGTCACGAACTTCGTTGTTAAATTGCATCGCGAACTGTTCAACATGGTTGATGACAGTGTACTGAAGAATGGATCTGACAGACCTGTGGACATCAGCACAGACTTATGTGACAGTCTAGAGAAAAAAGGATGATAGCTAAGGGTTCGTTCACATATAAAGAAATCGAATCGAGCCGAATCGAACTGTATACTGTATGTGGGAATGAACGTTTAACAATATAAAATGTAACTCAAATGTTGCTGTTTGCCATATTATCAACAAAAACAATGACAACATAATAATAATAATAATAATAATAATAATAATAATAATAATAATAATAATAATAATAATAATAGTAATAATAATGAAATAGCGTATGGCTTTAGTGCCGTGAGTGTCCGAGGACATGTTCGGCTCGCCAGGTGCAGGTCTTTTGATTTGACACCCGTAGGCGACCCGCGCGTCCTGATGAGGATGAAATGATGATGAAGACGACACACATACACCCAGCCCCCGTGCCAGCGAAATTAACCAATGATGGTTAAAATTCCTGACCCTGCCGGGAATCGAACCCGGGACCCCTGTGACCATAGGCCAGCATGCTAACCATTTAGCCATGGAGCCGGGCATAATAATAACAGGCTGAGAAAGAACATTTTATACTTAGCCTTATTAATGAAAAATTATAACAATTGGCTAAAAGAAATCAGTGAAGACCTAAATGAAATTGGCATTAATGAAGGAACCATTCAAGATAGAATAAAATTCAGAATCTTAATTCACCAACACACCTTTTCTGTAAAGCCCACCTGACTAAATACAGGAAGCACTGAAAAACGTAAAAAGGAACACAGCGAGAGGATGAAGAGAAGAAGAATCAAAAATTTGCTAATAATTTCCAACTCGCTCCTTAGTTCGGCATAAAGAATCAAGATGATAATCTTATGATATTTTCTTTCCGCCTCACTAACAACTTTTACGGTTTTCAGAGACGCCGAGGTGCCGGAATTTAGTCCCGCAAGAGTTGTTTTACGTGCCAGTAAACCTACCGACACGAAGCTGACGTATTTGAGCACCTTCAAATATCACTGGACTGAGCCAGGATCGAATCTGTCAAGTTGTGGTCAGAAGGCCAGCGCTTCAACCGTCTGAAAATAATCAAGAAATAATAATAATAATAAGAAGAAACATTTGGCCTCAGCTACCGTAAGTAGGCATTTTAACTTGACGACATTTACGCTGCCTGTGCGTCAATTTAGACGTTCCGTTTTACTCTACCAGATGAAACTACGTCGGATATCTGCCGCGCGACCTATGGCTGAGTTTTATTTAATTTTGTTATGTAATCTTAAAATGTGTCACCAGAGATCCTTTACATGCCTACAACACACGATCTGGTGTGTCAACTGGCCTTCCTTCCACCCTTCAGAAATCTGAATACCTCTGCCGGGTTTGAACCGAAGATCTTGGGATGTGGAAGCCTACACTACCAGTGATCCACAGAGGCAGCTAACATGGAAATAAATGATAGTATTCACCGTAGTCTTTCCAAATGAAATAATCGTATGTCAAAAAGTCAGTGGATATGGTTGCCTTCCAAAGCAACATTCTCCACCACCACAATGGTTAAAATCAGTCAGTATTATGGTTCTGGAGTAGTGCCGCGTTCATGTACCAGTTATTGTTAACGTTCATTCTGATGAGTTTCAGCCTCTAATTGTCTGAATGACCTCCACTGACGGTTTTCACATGTAAGTACACTCTAAACGAGGTGATATTTTGCAACCGGAAAGGAACCTCCATTTTACATCTCGTAGGCCTTGTGTGAAAAGAAGTGTCATCCAAGGTCGTTTGCTTCAAGAGACCGCGCAGGCATTTCTCTTCTTTTAAAGTAATGATGAAGCATGTCTAGTTGTTCTGAGAATCATTATCACATGAGCGAAGCGTTTAATGAGAAGAGAATTGTTCCTAACAATGTGTCTTCATAAATGTACATGACAGAGGTGTGGAAATTTCTTCTACAACACGCATATAGCATCTACTATGGTTCTATTCTACATTAATTAATGTATAGGCCTTTCTTCCTTTCAGCAATATGAATTCCTTTCGTTTCTCACAGTCTTGGCGATAATCACAATGGACTGCTTAGCTGGGGGGGTCAGTCTTAACAACTCACAAGACTGGAAGCGTTTCTAGGATTACCTGGAAATCTAACAAAACTTTACTTTATGTCTATTCGAGAAGAGGGGGTTGTCACATGAAGCTCATTGCTTCATATTTGTCTTCATTGTATCAAATTTACTGAAATGATAAATATCATCACATAGCAAAATTAGACAAAAATTACGAAGAAACCAACAAACGAAGAAACAGTAGAAAGTGTTCTAATTTGCAAAAAATCATGCCGTAACACTTCTTCGAACATGCACCCAAGGTATTTGTAAGCCTTTTTCAATTCATATAATTTTATGAGATGTAAAGTATGACAGAAAAGTTTTGCGTATCTCTAAGTGATTGCAAAACTGAGTCTGTAATAGTGTTGCTTTCTGAAGAAAAGTGAAATATTTTCATGTTTTATTTTCATTCTAGGCCTTTTAATTTTCTGTTTGTTATAGTTTATTGAAAATATTTTGTTGTAGGTGTGTCTGAGACAGCAGAGGCAGTTAGTACCAAGCTGTCCACTAACCCTAATTAACAGGATTCAGGGAGTAGGTTATTTCATTGTATCGGTTTCAGGACAATATTTGAACTACTTTACTCGAATTTCTCACTTTTCAGCTCCTAAAATTCAAATTTTAACCAATGAAGTGGTTGAATGAATGAATGAATGAATGAATGAATGAATGAATGAATCAATCAATCAATCAATCAATCAATCAATCAATCAATCAATCAATCAATCAATCAATCAAGCAAGCAAGCAAGCAATGAATGAATGAATGAATGAATGAATCAATGAAATCAGTCAGTCAATCAAATCTATTTATCATAGATTAGCTAGGTATTAAATAACCTGAAACATGATTGAAGAGGGAACGTTTATGACATCTGAACTACTGAATACCCTCAACAATACCTACAAGGTACGAAATAAGAATATAATGAGCCGGAGTGAGTGGCTTAGACGATAGAGTGCTTGCTTTCAGAGCTTATGTTGGTGGGTTCGATCCTAGCTCAATCAGGTATAATTTGCAGATGCTCAAAATACGCTAGCCTAGAGTAGATTTACCCGCTAATAAAATCATTCTTGTGGTACAAAATTCTGACAACACTACGTTCCCGAACACCGTAAAATGAGTGAGTGGATCATAAATCAATAACATTGTCATTATCATAAAATAATGCGCCCATCCAAAATTACCGCACACCCCTGTAATCTTGTAAAACATCCATAGTGACTACAATATGTGAAGTGACTAATGAACAGTTTTATTACTGCAATTTTCCTCTCGTCTCATGTACCGTAATCAGTCATTGTTCACTTCTTACCCCGATCGCATTACGTTTTCCAAGAACTTGGATAGAAATGCCTCATTTATAGCTCTCTCGTTCATCGTATGCACCGTGACGACATGATCATTAAGACTCTATTTAGGGACAAAAGATCCACATGGGTCGACACCCCTAACAAATAGCATTTTTAAAGACTCTATTTTGACCTTCTTGCTTCCGCTCTTGGCACATGCTTATGTTTCTAATATGTAACATGAGTAATCACCAAGCCTTTCCATTAAGTAAGAAGTCACCAGTAGTTAGTTTCCCCGGCAGTCAACCTGACTCTTAAAACATCGCTGTTTGTTCAAATAAACGGAAACCGCCATTATTTCCCACCTGAAAAATGTTTATTATTGTGAATTATACGTATAAAGGACAATTTTTCTAACGCTGGTTAAACATGATGAACACATTTTTAAGAACTTTATTTCAGAATGATTTCTAGGAAATAAGAAGGAATCTTCAACATATTCAAGATTCTTCCACGAATTCCTGCTCAGAATTCTCTTGAGACTTACACGCTTTAACGCAAAGAAAGATGGTGAACAGCTTGTGATGATTCTTGTTTTCTGTTACGTTAAGGTATTAAACAAGCTTCGGAATTATATATGACTATTAATTTTGTGATCATGACCCAAGGGACTTACTGACTTTTCATTTCGGAAACGTCAGATGCTTTGCACGTCACCAAGCTATTCCACCAGTCTTTCCTTACACATTCCTGAATTTACTGTCACACTTTCAAGATGTTATTTGTTACATTCAAAAGATAAATCATTGGACGATTGTATGCTTATATGAAGAGACTTAAAATGCAATATGAAGTACACACGAATTTCAAAAATTAAAATGTGATGACTCATACCTATTACCACCGAAAGCTACGAAATGAAATTTGGTTTTAAGTATTCGTATACTGAATTTAATATCTAGTTGTAGGCCTACAATAACTTTAATTTCTTCCAACAAATTCAAGAACTAAATCGACAAACAAGTTGACTGGGCCGTTCGGATCACGTACCTGTGAGCTTCCATTTGAAAGGTGGTGAATTCGAACCCATTATCGGTGTTCTTGGAGATCGTTTTCCGTGGCTTACCATTTGCACAACTGGCAAACGCTGGGTCAGTACTATTATTAAGGCCATGGTCGATACCCCCTATCCCACAATGCACTTCCTAGCCATTATTTTCCTTAAGACTGGTCACACCTCCCAGCTGCATATTTGGATATGCAGTCCATCAGAACAACGTTGGTTATGTTCATTTTTCTATGTCAGTATGTAAAGGAAAATGAAGCTTCCTGTACTGACTATAAGGAATGTATATTTTTGTAAAGTACTTACGCTCTCCTACAGTATAATGCATTTAAGGTTCATTTTCCTTTACAAATTAGCACAGGAAATTGAACACATCGGACGTGGTTCTAATGGACTGCATACCCATGTGAGGCTGGGAGACGTGGCGAGACGTGACTGACCAGTCCTAAGGAGAATGATAGATCGGAAGAGCATTATGGGATACGAGGTATTGCCCGCGCCTCGTCGATAGGGCCCATACCTTTTCACCCGTGTGGTATTTGGTCTGTCTCTGTGTCTGATACCTTGAGGATTCCATTCTAGAGTTTGTTTGCGATGTTGTGTATGTTGTGCCTTACCCGTTGGTCAAGAAGACAAGGGCTGCACATGACATACAGCCTACATCACGTTGTTGTCTCTGGGAGAGTCAACCTACAAACAGTCTCTGACGCATCACCCTCACTATGTCCTCAACGTTCAGACTGATGGTGCCACAGGGAAAAAAGTGCATATTTCAGTACTGCTCTTCCCCTCTGTTACGTGCCTGACTGTGGAAATAATTGCATCACTGATGTGGCTGCCTACGAATAACTATGTATTGGTATTCTGCAGTTCCAATTAAAAAAACAGCTTGGTATCGCGCTGCCTTGCTACTTATTACAGCTTGGGACACACATTGCAGGTTCCTTCATATTTCCGTCATTATTCACCTTGGTGAAAAACCACCTATCACATTCTTCACCAAATCACAAGATAATTAAGGTTGAAAACTCAGGTACGCCACCTTGTACAAAGAGTGACATTGCAAAAGGCTAAAGTATTTACAGAGGAGGAAGCACGCAGAAAACGAAGGATAACAGGTCCTATAAACATTGGTCGCAAACACAATATCTTCCGCTACTTCTACTATCAGTGATCACGATGCTCGAATCGTTTATGGAGGGTCGTATGCAACGAAATACGTTCCTATCTAAACATTGGCCAATACCTACTGGCGTGTTTTTTATGGTCTTATTACGTAGCCTTAATATTATTTGTTGTATTGTGGTTAAGTGTAAGAGAGGGCCGTGTGCCCTAACTTTGTCACATGAAAGAAGCCATAATAAATAAATAAATAAATAAATAAATAAATAAATAAATAAATAAATAAATAAATAAATGTAGGAGTGGCATATATTGCGCTCCCAGCACTTCCTTACGAAAGAAATACAAAACCATTGTAACTTACGTAGATAAATGATGAAGTACATCGTGTGAGTGCATCTATACTGTATCAAGCTATAACGAAACACTCTAGTCAACGTACAGAATTCCACTGTGTTTTACAGACCGTATTGCTCTCACAATCAGGTAGATTAGTGCTCAAAAGGCGCATGTTTTTTTGTGACAGTGCAGTACTGTAATTTGTTTCCTTGTATTTCTTCTCTGAATAAACAGCACGTAATGGAGGCCTATTATTCAACACTGTAAATGGCCGATATGATCTTCTGTTACACGCAAGGAAATGGAAGCAACCTACGGGTACGTTATCTGTATCCTGACAAATATCCAACACGCCGCACACCATTTGTAAAATTATCTAATACCCTGTCCCAGCGCCTTTTGGAAACGGGATCCTTCGCACCAAGAACAAACGATCGCGGCAGACCGCGAACAATTCGCATACACGATATGAAGCGACGGGCATTAGAACGTGTGGAGGACAATCTTCGAACGAGTGTCCGAAGAATAGCTGCAGCTGAAGGTATTGCTAAAAGCATTCTCTAGGCAACCCTCCACGAACTGTTGCTCTGTCTGTAGAATGTGCTCTGCTGCCACACGATCGGCCCGTCAGATTGCTCTTCTGCCAGTGGCTTCTCCAAGCATTTGCCCATGATTTGTATTTCAAAGCGAAAGTTTTGTTTATAGACGAGGTGAGTTTCACGAGAGACGGTATCGTAAATTTTCATCGAAGGTCCGATGCGAACCCGCATGCAGTGGGAGAGACAACACCAGTACACATTTAGCATCAACGCATGGACAAGCATTCATAGGAACAGACTGATAAGTTCCTGTGGTCCATACAACAGACTGAATTGTCCTACGTAACGTGCCTTCCTTCGGGACCAATTACCTGTGTTCTTGGAGAATGCGCCATTACAGGAACGACTGCAACTGTGGTACATTTATTGGGGAATTGGCCCATTTTCATTGTAGGGTTAGGACTCCTAACGCGGGTCTTCCATGAGTACTTGATTGGTCGAGGAGGGCCAGTACCTTGGCCTGCCCGATCGCATGACCTTAACACTTTAGATTTTTGGCTTTGGGGACATGTAAAGAGCATGTTGTATACGGTTCCCATAAATGATGTGGAAACTACAGGAACGCGTGCTCATTGCCTGTGATGATATCCGGAAAAAGACAGGGGTATTCCAATTAATGCGTGATTCCATGCGACGTAGGGTGGAAGGCTGCATTGTAATTGATGGCGGTCACGTCAAGCACATGAAGAGTGGATGAAATGCATGGTGATGATTCATGGCAGTGGTAGTGGACCATAGCTCCGAATATTGGTTTGCGACCAATGTTTATAGGACCTTTCTCCTTCTTTTGTTGCGTATTGCCTCCTCTGTAAAGGACACTGCATAGCACTACAGAGATATCCTATGTTGTTAAGAGATAGCTTGCCAGCTTGTTCAGTTCTCTCTATGAGTTCATTTTCTTAAGGAGCACGAAGTAGTAATACGTATGTAATATTTTTATATGAGCACAGTTACTTTAGAGCCCGGCTCATTGGCTGAAAATTTAGCGTAGCGGCCTCCGGTACAGAGGGTCTCAGATTCGATTCTCGGGTAGATTGGGAATTTTAACACCATATGGTAAATTTATCTTCCCTAGGGATTGGGTGTTTGCGTTTTAATATACACCTCTTCATTTACGCACTACACACCAAACTACCTACCACTACAGAATCATGCAACATTGAATACTTTCCTTCACATAGAATCGGCGTCAGGAAGGGCATGCAGTGGTAAAAAATACGCTTAATCCATAAGTAGGGCACACCTCAAGTTATAGGGAACGTTCATGAAAGAAGAAGCATAGTTTCTTCAGAAATATATACTCACACTAGAAAAGAAATCTGTGTCTCCGTGGCTCAGGCGGTATCGCGCCGCCCTCCCACCGCCGCGTTCACATCCCGGTCACTCCATGTGAGATTTTTGCTGGACAAAGCGGAGGCGGGACAGGTTTTTCTCCGGGTACTCCGGTTTTCCCTGTCATCTTTCATTCTAGCAACACTCTTCAAATGTCATTTCATTTCATCTGTCAGTCATTAATCATTGCTCCAGAGGAGTGCGACAGGCCCCGGCAGCCGGCACAATTTCTATCCTAACCGCAAGTAGGGGGCTTCATTAAATCCCATCCCTGACCCGGTCATTGACTGGAAAACGGGTTGTAGGTTTTCATTTTCAGAAATAAATCTAAGCCCCTAAAGAAAGTTACGTGTCAAATGCAAGCTTACATTTGTGAGACTCTTCTGTGTGGCCAATTCACTGGTAGCGAATTATTTACTATAATACTAAGGAAAACATGGATGTTACTTCAGCGTAGTGAGAGATAGTGGATTAGCTTTCGGTGAAAATATTTATTCGTAGTCTGAATAAGCATTGGGGACCGTCAACTAGCCTGTTAACTATTTGCTATCTATGAGACTATTTGTGTAACGGACCATACCTCAACATTCTCACAACCTCTAATCAAACAAAATTTATTTAATAGGGTCTTAGTCAGAACATGGTTAGTTTTCAAACCAGGAGCAAGCTTCATGTCCAACTCTTTTAGTCATATACAAAATAAGAATTGATGTCGGAGAAATCTCTCCTTCGCTACGTGAGTAAAAAGATTCAACAAAATAATATCATGGTCGATCCATTCTTCTTCTCAAACTGAATTTATTTACTTGTTTTGTTGGTGGTCAGTAGCCGCAGAGGAATCGTGAGCTGCTAGCCGGGTTGTCAATACCATCTAAAAGCCAATGATTGGTATAAGAGAGGGCCGCTGTCCGAACAGCAGGGGTCCCAGCGTGGGGGGAGCCGGTTCCTCTGCTACTGTTCATCGTAGGGAGAAGAAGGCGGTACTCCTTAATAGCAACAAGAGCAAAAAGAAGTGGAATTAACTATTTACTACCTATAAGTTCTCTCTATAGGTCGCCACAAACTTTCAGTACCCGCGTTATATGAGGCCTGTTTACAACTTTGGCTGCCTCTGGCTCGTCTATTGACGTTCTGGTGGTAAACTTCTCTGATGGGCAGGAGGAAGTTGGCTTTAAGACCTAGTAAGTGTAATAATTTAAGCTTTAATTTTTTTCACTTTATGATCTGGCTCTTTGTTAGTGGTTCAGTTCCTACTTCTAGGGCACAATTCAGAATCACCATGGCTCTGAGAAGTCTTTGTTTCTAGATACTCGTTCTTTATGAATATATAGGATGCAATTATAATGATTGTCCATTTTGACGCTTCACTAAGATATAAATGTTCTTCTACAACTGCCTTCAGCCTGAAGACTAGTTGGATCCTCAAATGGCACCACTAAATGTTAGGTGGTTATGGGGAAACTCAAGAAAAGTCCGATGGTGGCACGGTAATAAGACGTAGGCCTACAAAACATGATGAAAAGTGAGGTAATTTGCCATTGCTTTCTTCGCTGGGCCAGAAAGTGGTATTGCAGCACGACTAGAGGAATCAGTGATCATTCCAAACGAAATGTTTTCACAAGCTTCTTCTTCTTCTTTTTCTTTTTGTGATGACGTCTCTTCATAGAAGGAGTTATTCTTCCTATTTTGTGTTTCCTCTATCAGAGTTGTCACATCGTGGATGTCGAATCACTATCGCAAGGCCTGCGCTCAGGACAATCTTCTCCGCCGACATTCATGTTTCCCATTGCCGGGCTGAGTGACTCAGACGTTGAGGCGCTGGCCTTCTGACCCCAACTTGGCAAGTTCGATCCTGGCCAGTCCGGAGGTAATTGAAGCTGCTCAAATACGTCAGTCTCGTGTCGGTAGATTTACTGGCACGTAAGAGAACTCCTGCGGGACTAAATTCCGGCACCTCGGCGTCTCCGAAAACCGTAAAAGCTGTTAGTGGGAGGTAAAAGCATTATTATTATTATTATTATTATTATTTTTATTATTATTATTATTATTATTATTATTATTATTATTATTATTATTATTATTATTATTATGTTTCCCATTAGCTTTACCTTCTTTGATCTGTTTCATCAGGCTGCATTGTGTCCAATCACAATTAATAATGTGGAAACTACAAAATCCTACTTCCATTTGACAAGGCTACTTGGAAATAGTTTTAGAGGTGTTTGGTTATTTTACAGAGATCTGAAGACTGAACGTTGAAAGGTAAACCAGCCTATAATGTAGATGTACTGTATTTACATGAAAAGTTTGGATTGAATACATTCGGCTTGCTATACGAACGAAACTCGCACTTCATCGTTATCTCTCTAGTCACAACCATCTTTATGAGGGAGAAATGGACGCAAACGCAAACTTATTTAGGAATTGTATATTAGAGAACCGACTGGGAAACCTACAATTACTATGCACAGCCCAAAGATCTGCAGATTGGGTACTGGGTGCCGCGTGGTCAGCGTGACGAATCTCCTTTGCCGTTATTCTTGACTTTCTAGACCGAGGCCGCTATCTCACCATCAGATAGTTCCTCAAATATTCTCACGTTGGCTGATTGGGCCTCGGACCAGCCCTAACATCCAGGTAAAAATCCCTGACCGCCTGGAATCGAACCCGGGCCTCTATGTAAGATGTTGGCTCACCACGGGGCCGGCACCGAATGAAAAAGAGTGAGCTAATTGTCACCCAGAAATTATTTTTGTTAAATCCAATTCCGGGACGCATGATTCATTATGCATATAACAATAGTTACTTACCTACAGTACATAAATACAAACTTAAATACATATTAGATTCGTTGCAGCAAATACCTGTTCACGGTCAGCAATGCTTTCTCTTCTATTTATGCATTTCTTACCTCGAAATATTTATTTCCAAAAGGTACTATTAACTCTAGAAAACCTGATGTTCGCACTAAATTCTTCCCTACATGGTGCTTTAAAACACTTTGATATCACCCTTTGGGTTTCCAGTCCTCATTTCTATTGAAATGAACGTTCCTTAAGTATAATATTTCCATTATACTTACAGTAGGCTATAAGTACAAATTAGTATAAAACTAATTTTCAAACACATTTCATTTTGTTCACAGAATAAAGAAGTTTCAGATGTAGTACCACGATGAGCTAAAGGAAATTAAACCTTTCTTCTGATCTCTTTACATGAAAAAGGTACCGTAGTGTTGAAAATACAAAATCGTGATTCTCTTTTCTCTTTCTAATTTTTTTCTACTTGTTTTACGTCGCACCGACACATAGAGGTCTCATGATGACGATGGGACTGGAAAGTGATAGTATTGGGAAAGAAACGACCGTGGCCTTATTAAAGGTACATCCACAGCATTTGCCTGGTGTGAATGTGAGAAACCACCTCCAGGCGAGCCAATAGTAGAGTTCTAATCGACCTTCTTCCGAATGCAAGCCCCCAGATTTTCACGGGCGTATTGTCAAATCAAGCATGTATAAAAATGACCGTGACACATACACTTAATTATGGGTCTTTTACTGACACGACGACTGCTTCCCAGCCAGTACAGATACTGGAGTTCTACAGGGTCAGCGTAACAACAGCCTCACCTGAATTGTGTGACTGTACCCGCTGCATCCATATCAGACGGCTCTGCAATGATACCACGGGCCTGAATGAACCCCGTTCCCTCCTTTAGTCCTTAATTTAAATCCTTGGGCTGGCAAGGAATCCGATACTTCTGGGATAGGCAGGAACGCTGTTTCTACTTTCTACTACACGGGACAGTGTAATGCATGGGGAAGGTCGTGGGGTACGGACCACAAAAAGAAATTTGGTTGTTATAGCTTTAGAATTGCATGTGACTAAATAAATAAATAAATAAATAAATAAATAAATAAATAAATAAATAAATAAATAAATAAATAAATAAATAAATAAATAAATAAATAAATAAATAAGTAAAATAAATAAATAAGAATTACATAAAAATACGAATAATTTGCAACATTCTTTCCATTAACAAATTTTATGGATTTCGGAGAAGCCAAGGTGCTGGAATTTAGTCCGCAAGATTAATTAAATCAAAACATCACTTTTGGAATCCTTATTTGTACTTTCATAACCGTATTCAATTTAAGAAAAAATTACAAGTAATATACACAATAACATAAAAAATATAATTGTCAACATGTAAGAAGCTGAAAGGCGGAATAAGACAGCTAACTATTTCCAATTAGAATATAAATGCCAATTAAGGCTTTCACGGACTCAGATAAAAAAGTAGCAACAACATAAGTTACTGGGCTATTAGGCCATGTGTGTGTTGCGTTTCACCCCGGTCGCGACATTTGGGCTCATTAGTTGGACTGGCACGCCTTTTCATGTGTTTCTTATCACTGGCAGACTGCTTAACAATCTCGCCGACTTAACAAATAAATAAAATATGAATGTCTGTATCTGTATTCAGCCTGAAGACTGGTTGGATCCTCAAATAGTAACGCCAAATGCTAGGCGGTTTTGGGGAAACCCAAAATATGTCCGATGGCGCACTATAATAAGAGGTACAAAGCATGGTGAGAAGTGAGTCAATTTGTCATTGCTTTTTTCGCTGGGCCAGAAAGTGGTAGTGCAGCACCACTGACTCGATAAAAAGCATCTTTTATAACATCCAGACGCAATAGTCATACCCCGAATGCCATTATTCCGTACCACCCATACCTTAGCAGTTTCTATACTATCACAGTCATAACTGAGACTAAGACTTTTGTGGGAGCTACTATTTGCTCTGGACTGTGCCAAGAGGCACATGCAAAAGTACTACGACCATCAAAAAAATATGAATATTAATGGACAAATCCATGACTTAATTGAAAGTTTCAAGAAAATATTTGACCTGTTTGATATGTATTGTTATTGGAATTGGTTGTGACAGTGTTGGTGGTTCAATTACTAAATAGCCAAGTGCACTGAATATAAGTAACGGTAGTTACGAACGAAATGGCGTCCTAAAAACGCACCTTGGTGTGATAACATTGTAAAGAAGCTACGTTTCATAAAGAAGTGAATAAAATATATATGGTCCATGATGGTCTATAAAAGAGGTATCTTCCGTTTCTTAGTGCTAACTATGAACGTCGACCTATAACCCACTAATGTATGCAATGCGGAGATAAGTTGGCCGGTGCGAGTAGCTGGAAACAAAGCAGGGTCTCGCTGTAGATAGATCGGGTTCAAGAAGAGAGAGACAGAGTGTAGGAGAAGAAGAGGAAAAAAAAAAAGGAGATTGCTACCTGAATTACGTGCCTGTTGGAATAGCATGGTCGGTAATGAGAAGTACAAACCGGCGAGGGCGCCAAGAGCCACCTGCAGACAACACTACAGTGTCAATCTTGTTCTCAAACTGAGTGACATTTGCCAGAAGAGAGGTGTTCAGGATAAGGATACTGGGACATTAACTTGTTGAAGACCTTACTTACACCATTTTATTTACAAAAAAATATCACGATTTGAGCTGAAAAGCAATTAAGTTTTTTACATGGATTCTTGTAGAAATTATTAAAAATAAGATTGCACTTGGGAGAAGCAGCGCTAGTGTTTACTGCAGTGGGTATAGGACAGCCGGAAGAATATCAGACACCTCAGTGGGCCGAGTACAGTCATCCTATATCTTGCTTTACCGACAGAACAAGATTATTTTTAAAGTAGCTTTTTTGTGTGCTATGAATGTAAAATCAATAGGGCGAACTCGAAATGGAATATATATGTTGGTCTCTCAGGAGCTAGCGATGTTAGAGCAAAAGGAACCACTGTATCAGCAAAGACTGATTGACTGACACTATCTGAAGCAATCACAGATTTAGTGAGCTAGGCCTACTTGTACCTGACAACAGAGTCGGATGACGGACACCGGACGTAAACAAGTGACCAAATGCAATCGTATTTTAAACACATAATAATCGAAATTTTAACTACATAACTCAGGAAATTCTATTTGACACGGTTCAAATAATATATTGCTGAGATAGTTGAAGTGATTTGAATTCTTAACCTGGATGGAATAGCGTAAGTTGATATTATTTTTCTTTATATTTTGTTATCTGATACGTCAAGTATATTATTGTGTCAAGAGTGCGTATTATTTGACAGCTGCACTCCCTCCATGCATCAGTGGTGTAACTTAGTGTCGGCTTCCGCATCACAAGATCGCGGGTTCATACCCGACAGAGCTAGTCAGATTTTCGAAGGATGGTAAGAAGACAAATTCGGCAATCCATGTCGACATATAAAAGATCAGTGGCGACACATTTGGAGTTTACCCGACAAAATTAATTGAAACTCAGAAACAGATCCGGTTCTCTACCATCTGGTTGAGAGGAACGGATCGTGGAAAGTGACATACAGGCAACCTAATTGGCATCAAATCAAAATGCATATGTTATTATTATTATTATTATTATTATTATTATTATTATTATTATTATTATTATTTGTACAATTAGTAGTAGTATATTTCATTATAACTGTATTATAATCAGACATGTGAAAAGGACGGCGTATGGTACAATCCCCAAGATGATACTAAACCGGGGAGCTGAGGGCGACAGGAAACTACTGAAAAGTTGAAGACGTACAAAATTGAGTATTGTCGAGGAAGAAAGTATATAACTTAGAAATATTGATTGAAGGTTAACTACTGTATTGTAGAAAATTCCTAAATAATGAATTAAATTATAGTCAAATATAAGAGAGGATTTAGAAGCTTAACTTGTAAACAATAGGACGTTATCCTTATATATCTTTATATTTGTAGTATGTAGCCTGTGTACTGTATGTATGTTTGTTTACTTTCATGCTTATTTTATTTTTACGCAATACACCGAGCGAGTTTTGTGAGTTTTCCGAGTCGTGTAGCTGTTAAGTTGTATTTGGGAGACGGTGGGTTCGATCTCCACTATTGGCAGCACTGAAGATGGCTTTCCGCGTTTTCCCACTTTCGCACTGGACAAGTATTGGAGCTGTACCTTAATTAAGGTGGCATTCACATACTTCCCAGTCCTAGCCCTGTTATATACAATTAACGCCGCTAAATATGCTTGAGTCGTTCCGACGTGAAACCGATAACACCAATATATATATATATATATATATATATATATATATATATATGGAATATAACATATACTGTATGTTCTATATTATATGTGTGAAGCCAATTAAAATTTGTGTAGTTAGGGTAAAATGGAGGTCTCCTGAGAGGTTCCCATTTTGTTGTGAAGGATCTTAAAGATTTAAAAAATTACGTCCTAGGTCGTGGTAAATGTTGTATATAGAGTTAGGAAACAGTAGATTATTAGCCTTTCATAATATTAATCGAAGGGGGCAGGTCTTATCTGAACAAGAGAATTGTATTAAAGAAGGTGAACGCCATAATAGCCTATACAGGACGACGAGTAACAGCTTTGCAAATTTTTGGGAAAAAAGCAAACATAGAACAGGGGACATCGATATCGAATGAGAGAGCTGGGGGAGAGAAACTAGGCATAATAAAATCCAATTAATGCCAGACTCAGTTAAACCGAGCATATTTCAATAATATGAACCCCTGCGGACTTACGTTACTAGGTAATCAACAGATATCAACAACAAAATGACTCTCGCTCTGCAGACTTCTGCTGTAGTGCATTCAGATATTAGTCAATGTCGCCCACTGAGGACTAGAGCGATCCCAATAACACTCAGGTAGAGGAAGGAGCCTGGAGGCTCGAACGTATAGCCTCAATCGAGCGCTGGGTATTCATCCATGTAACATGCATGAAATTATACTCCTCGCCTGTTTTTCATAAGAATAAAGTTCATCCTTATCAGACAAAAAACTACATAGCCGTAGTTCCGCGAGCACGCAAATGATTACAATTCCTACCTAGTTCCGTAGCTGAAGGCACTAACAAGGAAATCATCTGACCTTTGAGATAGTAAGAAGCACAATATTGTTTGTTTCCGTTGAAAACGCCTCACGACATCTAGTTCACATGCGAAATATTAGCCGCAAATGGAAAATCTGTTTCACAGCAGAACGTTGGAAAATTTACCCTTGGATAGACGGTATAGCATACGAGGAAGTAGTTACCTGATTGAATCAATTGATATAGAGCTCCATTTATACTGTATTATAGGCTATGTTACGTTTATATTCCCGGATTTGAATTATTACCTTTGTGCGAGGTGTTTATATTTTATAATTATTTCATTGTGGTGATATTATCTTTGTATATAGGGAAATGGGTTTAGTTAGTGCACCTCCGCTCCTAAGATATCTGATTTTATATCCCTTGCCTAAGGGCATTTTTACATCATCGTAAGTATATCTTTGGTGGTCGTCATGCCCTGGACATGGTGTAAAAACATAGAAACTCTATCTCTGTTTGATTCAAGAGTTTCAATTGCATTGCTCAGAAATTATCGATATGCTAACCTATAACTCTTGCACTCCAACTAAATTATAAAAATAATATAATGAACAAAATTACCATTGTAAGGTGAAATTATATTCAACTCAACTGAACTCATCTCAGCAGTTATATGAGCACAAGTTTTCATTCCCATAAAATATTTTGTGGGTTAATTTCAATGTAC